>NC_089837.1:334379162-334685662 GCF_035609145.1 Eleutherodactylus coqui
CTATGTGACTGCAGCATGTAAAGGTCTGTCACTGCAGCATGTAAAGGGCTGTCACCATCAAACCCCCGGAAAGTGATCAGTGGGTCCTGATGGGTCCCTGTGGAAGTCCCCTAAAGGGACAAAAAAATTTAAAAATTATAAAATAAAAATAAAAACACTTGTCTCCCTTTACTTTGTAAAAAATTTAAAATAAAATCACACATGTGGTATCCATGCGTCGTAATGACCCACAGAAGGAAGTTGGTACATTATTTAACCCCTTAATGACATGGCCCCTTTTTTTCTTTTTTTCCTCCCCCCGTTTAAAAAATCATAACTCCTTTATTTATCCATTGACGTCACTGTATGAGTGCTTGTTTTTTGCGGGACGAGTTGCATTTTTCAATGGTACTATTTGAAGTACCATATAATGTACTGAAAAACTTTTACAAAATTCTAAGTGGAGTAAACTGAAAAAAAAATGACATTCCGCCATTTTTCAGTGCGTCTTGTTTCTATGGCGCACAAACTGCCACAAAATGACCTGATTACTTTATTCTATGGGTTGGTACGATTACTACGATACCAAACTTGTATAGTTTTTTTCTTTTTTTGTTGCTGTAGTACTTGTATTTTTTCAAAGACATTTGATTTTTTAAAATAATTTTCTGCTGCATCTTCTGCGCATGACTTTTTGTTCGCTTTTTATTGCATTTTTTCTGGAACACAGGGTGACTAAAAAAGTGCATTTGTGGCGTTCTTTATTTTTTTTTTGGCCTATGTTCACCGTGCGGGGTAAATAATGCACTACTTTGATAGATCGGACATTTATGGACGCAGCGATACCAAATTTGTATTTTTCTTTTAGGCTTTAGATTTTTTTATTATAGATATGGCAAAAGATGGGTGATTTAAACTTTTATTCCTTTTTTTTTTTAAGTGTGAAAAAGTCATGAAAAAAAAAATTACTCTTACAATTTGGTATTGGCATAATCGTACTGGCCTGTAGAATTAATTTAATACATTATTTATACTGCTCAGAGAATGCAGTGAAAAATAAAAATAAAAAACATGCCAGAATTACAGATTTTGTTAATCTTGCCACTAGAAAAATGGAATAAAAAGCGATCAAAATTTTAACTGTTCAAAAAAAATAGATAAATGAAGACTAGAGTTTATCCTGCAAAAAACACAGCCTTCTAGAGCGCCAGCAATGGAAAAATTAAATTAGTACGGCTCTTGGAATGTGGCAACACAAAAGCAAACCTTTAAAAAAAAAAATGCTTAAAATGTACAAAAATAGCGAAACATAAAAACTGTATAAACTTGGTATCGCCGGAATCGTGCCGACTCAGAGAATAATGTTATCACACTCTGCATGTTGAACACCTTAAAAATGAAATCCAAAAAACAAATGGCAGAATTTCTTTTTTCCCCCCAATCTCCCTGCAAATGTTTTTACAAAAGTTATGCAATACATTATATATACCCAAAAATGATGCCATCAAAAAGTACAACTTGTCCTGCAAAAAACAAGCCCTCATATGGCCTGGTCAATGGAAAAATGAAAAAGTTATGGCTCTTGGAACGCAACTGCAAAATTAGTTGAAATTCAATGATTAGACCATTTAAAAAACCTGCCCTGGTGGGTACGACAGGGTGGTAAGAAACCCACCACTCAAGGGGTTAAATCTGTTTTCTAATAACAAGGGAGAAAGATACCATCTTAGTTGCAATTTTGTTTGAGTTTCTAATATTCCCATCCTTTCAGTAGATTTTAAAGAAACTCTATATGCCATACCATGTCAGATTCAATTTAGACAGGTACTTAATTACGTAAATTGAGGCTTGATCTTCGCAAAATATTGTTGGGTGATTTTGATAGAGAAGTTATTGCTCATAGGGCAAATATTTATTCGTCCTTAAACAAACCCTCAAGATGTCCTGTCAGACCTGCCCCCTGTCAGCGCTGAGCCAATCAGGGGGCAGGTCTGACTCACACCCCCTTCACACCCACTGCAGGCCGGCCGCGCGGAACTCCGGCTGCCGGGAGCAGGTGAGCATGTATATATTTTTTATTTTAACACTTTTCTGGATGAATTGCAGGGAAGGGCTTATATATTTAAGCCCTTCCCGACAATTCATCCCGCGCACGCCGGCAGCCCATTGCTTTCAATGGAGACGGCTGTATTGCCGGCTCCATTGAATTCAATGGGCAAACATCGTTCTTCTCTGCCACAGCTGTAACAGCTGTGGCAGAGAAGAAGGATTTGTCTTCTATATGTTCTCAATGGGGTCGGCGCTGCTGCCGCCGGCCCCATTGAGCGCATATAGAGAAGAGAACAGGAATCGCAGATCGCAGATAGGTGCGATCTGCGATTTCTGTTCTATAATTTATCGGACGAGCGCATAAAAAGCGCTCATGTTTCCGATACCATTGCAAAGCAATGGTTTTAAAAAATCGCCGGACGCATGCGCATGCGCAAATCGCGCAAAAAAAGCCTGTCTGACTAAGGCCTCAAAATGCTGAAAAGTAATGTTAAATTTGTACGTCATCTAAATGGTTAAAAAAACACAAATTTGTACAGTATGTTTGGACATATTTGAGATATTACATTTGAAAATGTGAAAAAAGGACAATTTTTTCAAAATTTTCCCAATTTTGGCGCTTTTAATAAATATACATAAATTATATCGGTCTCTTTTTACAACCAAAATGAAGAACAACATGTGGCGAAAAAACAATGTCAGAATCACTTGGGTATGTAAATCCTTTACGGAGTTATGCTACGTTGAACGACGCATGTCAGCTTTCCAAAATTTGGCTCCGTCACTAAGGCGCAAACTGGCTTCGTCACTAAGGGGTTAAGAAATTAATTTGTTTTGTGTTCGGTACATAGACATTAACTAATGTAATTAAAGTATTTTTGAGGGAACCCACCAAAATTATATAACGACCTTTAGTGTCACATATTTGTTTATCTATAGCAAAAGTAACATTATCTTTAAAGGCAATCATTACCACTGCGTGTTTTTTAGGAGCACTCAGGATGGAAGCATTATGAGGAACAGACTGTCGTTGCCTCTTGGGATCTGCAGGTTCAGGAGGCTGCAGAGAGACCTGTGGCGGTATTCCCCATAATGTCTCTAGGGCTGTCCACTTTGAGGTATTTCGGACGCGGCAGACGGTGTGCTCTATCTATCATTAATTCCTGATCAGGGGTATTGGGGAGGAGTTTTTTCATGAGACGCGTAACATAATTGTGTATTTCAGCGTTACAAACTTTCTTAGATACCCCTGATTCTAAGGTTGTTACGCCTGTTTCTATCTTCAAGATCTTTTAATTTGTCCTGAAGTTTGGAGACTTTTTCTTCTAGATCATAATGAGCGTCGATAAGGGAATTGTGAGATTTAAAGGGGTTGTCTCGAGGCAAGAGTGGAATTTTTTTATTGCCCAGTCCCCCTTTTTAAGCATACATAACTATGCACACATGTAAATGGGTTTTAAAGCTGGATTCTACTCACAGTTCTTGTATTTCAGCAACTTATATCACGTTTCCCAAAGATGGCCGCCGGTTCTTTTCCCATGGTGCACCGCGCTTGCTGTAGCCCGACGTGCGCGCTCCCGAGACGCTACCAGCTGTGTTTCCCTGACAACCAGACGCCCCCCAGCCGCCGACCGGACCCCGGGATTGAACGTGGCCGACCACGGCACACAGTCACCCACCGCCAGGCAGCAGGTAACCGGCGCTAGGCCCCGGCTCCCCCGCGCTAGGCCCCTGACAACAGACGAAGGCTCCGGGGCCCAGCGGCAGTCCCCCCGGCCCAGCGGCAGTCCCCTCGGCCCAGCGGCAGTCCCCCCGGCCAGCGGCAGTTCCCCCCGGCCCAGTGGCAGTCCCCCCGGCCCAGCGGCAGTCCCCCCCGGCCCAGCGGCAGTCCCCCCGGCCCAGCGGCAGTCCCCCCGGCCCAGTGGCAGTCCCCTCAAGACAGGTGAAGGCCCCGGGGCCCAGCGCTAGGCTCCAGGGCCTTCACCTGTCTTGAGGCTCCCCGACCCATCACTTACCTGGGTGGCAGGGCGGCGGGACAGCTGGGCGGCTTCTCGGGACAGCTGGGCGGCTCAAGTTACTGCACCCCACTCTAAGAGAGGATGGTACAGAATGGCCGCTCCAGCGCGCTCCAGAGAAGTGACAGCTCGTCTGCGCATGCGCAGAAGAGCTGTAGCGGTTGGCAGGCTGAAGCGGCTCGTGCTGAGAGCAGAAGACCGGACTGCGCAAGCGCGTCTAAAAAAGCAAGCCGCCAGCGAATTTAGATGGAACCATGGAGACGAGGACGCTAGCAACGGAGCAGGTAAGTGAATAACTTCTGTATGGCTCATATTTAATGCACGATGTATATTACAAAGTGCATTAATATGGCCATACAGAAGTGTATAACCCCACTTGATTTCGCGAGACAACCCCTTTAACTATTTCTTCCATTTTGTTTTCTGTTTTTTTCCACTCTGTTTTTAACTTCAAGGACAGATGCGTTCATTTCTGAGGACAGGCTTTTTATATCAGAATGGATAGTGTCTCTAAGGGCCATCACTATCTCTTTAATATATAGTTCAGTGGCCGGTCTGTCAAGTGCTGAGAGATTTTCTATATCCTTCTCTCCAGCCTTCTCATATAGCAGCACAGCAATATCATTTAAGTCTTCTGCAGAAGACATTTTCTGGCTCTGCTTTTCTGGGCTGCCGGTGGCAGAAGAAGAAGAGCAGCCCAGCGACAGCATGGTCGGCGCCATCTTGTAGGGTGAGAGCCTTGCATTTGTGCCCCCCTCCTTCACCAACCTCTCCACATCAGCTTTCTCTGACTGCTGCAGAGGGCCACTGCTAGTAATGGAGACCTCCTCGGCAGCTCTCCGGGTCCTCTCCTCCTCCAATACACGTGCAGTACTGCCGCCCGCTCTCCCTCCAAGGAGCCAGAAGATGGAGTGTCGCCTGCGGCCATTACAGCAGTGGTCCCGTGCGCTGTGAAGAACGTCTCCAGCTTAGAATGGACGGACTTGGAAGTCTTCCTCCTGGACATTCTCCTTGACATTGATGTTGCTGGGTTGTATAGGCAGCTTTCCCCTCCCCTGTAGCATATAGGTGGTATACGGAACTGCACTCAGATGAAAGAAAGTTAACCTTTGGCAGAAGCAAAGCAGATGGGTTTTTTAAACACTCATATGAATTTGGTGATATAGAAGCTCAGCTAAACTGTGGTGGTTCTGTGTCTGTAGGCAAGATTGTTCACCCGCAGAACTGTGAATGCTGCTCTGGGTCACATTAGTGGTAACTTAGGATCAATGGAAATAGGTAAGGCAGTATATTTACAAAGTTTAAGAGAACTTGTCAGCTCCTTAACCCCTTGGGACGCTTTAACACTAGCATGTGCGGGCACATACCATGCTCGTATCTCCTGCGCAGGAAGCACGCAGAAGTATGCAGTACACTGCGTACTACTGTGTGCCGACAGATCCACATACACTATCTTATCGCATAACACGCGCCAAAGTAGAGCATGTCCTTTTTATTGGTACGCATATAATATAAAGTTAGTTACCGCGTATTATGAGTGCAAAACCCGTGCGTGTGTTACACTGTAAGAAATGCTAATGTAAGAGCGGCCTTAGTGACCAGCTATTTTGCCCCTTAATGGCCAGGCACGTTTTTCCCATTTTTTGGGTGCTTACCCTGCAGTATAAATAATATGCTAACTTTATTCTTTGCGGCAATATGATTATGGAAGTACTACATTTATATATTTTTTCTTGCAAAAAAATTTAATAATAAATGTATTTGCATCGCCTCCTTCTATGACCCATAAGATTTTTATTATTTTGCCAAATGAGCTGGGGGGAGGGGCATTGTTTCTTGTGAGACGAGCTGTACTTTACATTTGTACCATTTTAGGGTAAGAACAAGTTTTTGATCACTTTTTATTGTGCTTTTTAAGAAGAAGATAAATGAAAACAAAATTTTTAACATTGTTTCTTTGCATTTTTTAAACTATTTACCTTGTGTTGTAATGTAATATCTTTATAGGGTTTTTTCTATGATAAGGAGGGTTTGTCGAGGAAAAGTGAGGAGTTTTTCCTTTTTTTTAACTTTATGGAACTTTTTTTAACACATTTTTTGTCAGTCAAATGGACTTCTTATGAAGTGCCGTGTAGTGTCCATTTGACCTAACAGCAATGAGACCCTGTTGGAGGTAATCAGGCCTCCGGTTAACATGGGAACCTATCAACACCCTGCAATCCAATCACATTGCAGGACACTGACGGATGACAAGAGGTTCTACCTCCCCAGTAGAGTTATCCGCTTACATGCCATATGCCCCCAGCCAGAGTCATAACTTGAAGCTTCTGGGCCCCAATGCAAAACCTGTAACAGGGCCCCCAACTATAATGCTTTATTCATAGTACTGGGCTCTCTATATGGAGAATAGAGGCATTATGGGACCCCTAAGGCTCCTGGGCCCGAGTGTAACTGCATCCCCTATAGTTACGCCAGTGCCCCCACCCATTACTGTAGCATGCAGGCTAACACCTGACACTTGGGGTCCTGTTTCTTCCAGCACTGGATTTCAGTGCGAGTCTTCAATTAGGCCGTTATAAAAACATGGCAGCCTAGCCTTGGGCCCCTTAGTGACTGCCGTAAAAATCCATATAGCTGGTCACTAAGGGGTCAAAGCCTCATAAACTAAAGTTATAGGTTCATAGGACATGCACACAAACCAAGAAAAGTTTACTATGTTAATGGAGTTTTCTGAGATTTAAAAAAAATAAAATAAAATTCTAGAGGGATTATAGTTTTAAGGTCAAATTACTTTGTCATTAAAAAGGTTTTATCAGGAATATTACATTTTTTGCAGCAGCAGGGTCAGTTATAAAATAAAAAATACATCATACTTCCCTCTCCGTGGACCCCTGAAGTGAAGCTGAGCGTCTCACATTGCCCCGGTTTCCAGGTAGACGGCCGGGCAGAAGCATATAACAGCTGCGGCCAATTAGAGGCTGCAACATCACGTGCCCAAACTCCTGGCATAATGGCACCCAGGATATGAGCGCTGATGCCAGGAGCGCCAACGGTGACGCTGCAGCCTCCGATTTGTTGCTGAAGTCACGTGCTTTGGGCCGGCTCAGATCCACTTTGGGTGTCTGAGGAGAGGTGAATATGATCTATTTTTCTATTTTATAATCGGCTCAGCAGCGGGAAAATTTGTATACTTATGGAAAAACCCTTTAAGGGGTCAATTAGTAAATACATATAAAAGGTCAGATTGGATGGACGTCTTAGCCCACTATCACACATGGCATCGGCAAAATGATGAGATTTTAACAATGTTTTTGGATGCAGGTTACTGCCTCAGAAAGCGTTTTTTAGCTCACTTCATCATTGTGATAGGTGATGAGGTGCGTTAATGCGGCAAAATACAGCAGACAGCGCATTCTGCTTCCTGCAGGTCAGTGTATGCTACATCACTAGTGACGTAGCCTTCACTGTCTAGGAGGGATTGCAAAATCCTTGGTCGCCTGCTTTAGTGCGACTGTGCATGCGCAATGTCTCACTGCTAGTGTTTCATATACTATTCATACTGTAAGAAACACAAGCGTCAAGATATCGCACATAAGGCCCTAAAGCAGGGTGCTAAGGGTTCGGCATTCCCTGCTAGGCAGTGAACGCTACGTCACTAGTGACCGGGTACACTGCCCTGCAGGAAGTGAACTACCGCTAATGGACGCTCCAAAACAAAAAGGAGAGAATTCGGACGGCTGGAGGTGAGGTGACCCGGAGGACTGGAGGAGCCAGGAGAAAATAGGAGGAATAGGTAAGTATTGATTTTTTTTTTCTAATGACAGAAACCCTTTAACGTGTCAAACAAGTCCATGAAGTTTTACTTACCTGAACAGCAGCATTCAGGAGATGCTTTGCCATTCTCTTCTAGACAGAAGCTAATGTATTACTCATGGTGCCTGAGCAGTGTCATCACCAGCCATTTAGGAGTCAATATAGACAATATTCAACTTGCTATGTTGTGCACTCCTAATATAAACTATACATTAAAGACACTCTGTCACGTACCTCTAGCCCTGCTATAATATAAGCTCATGGGCTGAAAAATGCCTACCAACCCGAAGCTTGCAAGCCTTATGTGGCATGTAGCCTGCCGACCACGGTTTTTTGGGGGCGCATACAGATTTCTGTCTCTATGACGCTGGCACCTTCCTTGTTGAGAAGTAAGTGGGGAATAAATAGTGCAGTTGACACAGGTCTAGGTTTATCTCTTCTCATGAGTCATCACTTCCAAGCATTAGTATGGTTCCTAATCATATTCCAGATAGTGTTGTAACTATATGTACTGCAAAGGTTGCAGTCACACCACTGGTGTAGGAATAAGGGCCAGATGGGTTGCAATTGCGAGCCAGCCTCTAAGCGAAGGTGGCCCCAAGGCCCCCCTCACTACTTAAATCACTGCAAGGCTCTGTTTCACACACATGCTGCTTGTCGCTCGACTCCTCTGGCTGCAGCGCTGTACATTCTCACCGCTCAGTTCGATCAGAGAGTAGAACAATTCCTCGTCCTTCGCCTGATGTCACAAAGTGAACAGAAAAAGGGTTCGAGCGATAAGCAGAGTGTGATTGTGCGCAGCACTACTGTGTGAAACAGGTCTTACTGTACACTAATTTTTCGGCCAGACGGAAGGCATTAGGGTTTTTTTTGGAGGGGGTCAGGACACAGGAGGGTTTTAGTACACTATAGAGTCGCAGGGGATATATTTATAGAGGTGCAGGGGTCTCCATTACCTTGAAGGGAAAATTGGGACCTCTGCAGCATTCGAGGAGCAGGCCAACAGCCGAGGAGACAGCGGGGTATACGCCACAGCTATTCCTTCAAATCAAAGTGACTTTATAAATAGTCTTATCAATGATTGGGAATAGGAAACCTGCCATCCAATAGATGGCGCTGTAGAGGTATTTTTCCATCTTTGTTATTTGCATAAATTTCCCAGAGGAGCTAACATGGCCTTATAAGTCTCCTTACTTGTCTTTTAGGTGCTCTCCTTGGGGAAAGATTATACTATCTCCTGACCCACTCACTCCTTCGGTATCTCCACACACTTTTTGAATGCTCTCCTTAAGGAGACACTACACCACTTCTGACCCACATCATATGCCCCACACAGACTAAGCCAGAAGCCTGCTGCATACTGATGAGGGGCGATCACTCCTAAACAGTCTGTCATGGGTTTCTGTCTTGGTTTTCTATTCTCAATCATTAATAAGACTTGTTATAAAGTCTCTTTTATTTAAAGGAATGCTGCCAACCAATAGGTGGCGCTGCAGAGGTATTTTTCCATCTCTCTTATTTGCATATTTTTCAATAGACAGTTGCTGAGGAGTCTAGAAAATGCTTATCTGCATCTCACATACCAATAGGGTTACCTTAACGTACGTGGGGAGTCTTAAAACATATTTATTCGCCAAAGAATTAGTTTTCTGCCAGCTGCTATTGCAACGTCCCGTAGGGAGCGTAAAGTGTTGGCTTGTCACGGCGGCACTTACCAGGCTCCCTCCCGGAGGGACACGCGTAGCCAGGGCCAAGGCAGCGCTGGGCCACTTACCGACACCCCCGACATGGGTATGCCCGATAAACAGGGTAACAGGTGCAGAGGAATTTGTCACATGTGACGCCACCGTTCCAATACCCTCCAGCATGACCATCGGCAGGGTAAATAAATGAGCCACAGACAGCTTAAGTACCTCAGGTCAGGGCCTGGAAATAACTTTACTGTAAACTTCACTTTGGTAATACAAAGCGTAAATTCAAATGATACACTAGTGCAAATAAGACAGAGGATCTGAGGTCAGGGAGGAAACTCAGGATGACACCGGTCCTGCAGTCCACGTTATCTGTCAGGTACTGCTTCAGGACGGAGAACACTCCAGAGGAGGAAAGGGGTAGGGTCACTCCACAGACACTCTGACAAAACAGTACCTCCATCGGCGGTCCCAGACTTCAGAATACGCGGGTGTGCAACACAGAAAATTGAGTGCCTCTGCACTAGCCCTTGACTAAATGAACTTGCGCTCTGGTCACTCCCTCTCTCTTTGGGGTTCACTTATAGTCCATGCAGATCCTTGCACTCGGGAAACCTCTCCTCTTTTTCCATCTTCAACACATGGCAGGAACGAACTGATGCATTCACAGGCAGGCGGCTCATATTTTGCAGACATTAACCCATCACTTACTGCAGCTGTGCAATACACACTACAGAATGACAAGACATTTCGCTCAATGCATCAAGACAAGACATTACATGTATGACATTATGGAGTGGGCCAGGAAAGCGAGTACTGGGCCACTACACTGTGTTTAAATCCAATAGTGTTTGACAGCAGGGTTAGCTGACCAACTGTGACCACTATGCCTGCTATAGGCCGCCTGCAGACGAGCGGAAATCCCGCCGCGGGATTACAATACGCACTCCTATGCAAACGGCCGCGGTTTGGCCGCGCGAAATCTCGCGCGGCAAACAAACCGCGGCATGTTGTAATTTCCTGCGGGGCACGCACTCACCTGGCCGCCGGCTCCGGTCTGCACATGCGCCGGCTGCGCGGCAGCCGGCACATCAAAGAGCCGGGGCCACCAGGCGCGGGTGAGTACGCGCTCGTCCCTGCAGGCTCTGGGGTCGGATCGCGCAGCGAGATTTCTCGCTGCCGGATCCGACCCGCTCGTCTGCAGGCGGCCATAGTCTTGTTTAAAAGTGTTTTTATTAATTTTCAATATTCAGTTGTACAATCAATTTCAAAAACGTTTCAGCAGCATCTATTACTTTCTTGCTCATTAACCTTCTTGCTTGTGCTTAATAAAAAATTTTCATCCCGCGCACCCCTGCTAATTACACTTATAGTTGCTTCTAGTAAACTCTTATGAACGTCTTATTCTAAAACTTTGTAACAGTATGGAAGGGAAAGGGGGTAGGAGGGGTCTAAGGTGGGTTAGAAGTGGGGGGGTAGAATGTTTGAGACATGGGGTAGGGGCTGGTCCCCATCCTTGCCTCGGCATCCCCTGGACCCCTAATAGGGGGGTTGGCGGGGGCGCGGAGGGTGGCAGTTGTGGACCACGCCTAATTGTATGCGTGTGTTGCGCAAGGGTCTATGAAGCGTTCAGAGAGATTGGTGTAGGGGAGGGGAGGGGGGGGGGTTCTTGGCTCCGGGGCTGTTTTGCACCCTTTCAGGTTTGGTTCTAACTAGGTAGTATTCCACTTACCAACCATTGGTCAAAACTTGGGGAGCTACGAAATGTTAGCCAGGGTTCACATGTGGCGTGGTATACTGAATATTTCGTGTCGTCTTGTGCTTTCAGTTCTTCCATGCGGCCTATTTCATCTAGGACAGTCACCCACTGCACTTTAGTAGGGGGATCCTGGGATCTCCACAGTCTGGGTATCACCGTGCGCATCGCTAGGAGGTAGAACCTGAGAGAGCTTTTCCTATTGCTTTTTAGTGACCCCGGGAGGATCGATAAGAGGGCCATCTCAGGGGTCCATACATAGGATCCCTTGTTCAGCGCCTTGTACAGTGCTTCTATTTCCCTCCAGAGTGTCCTAACCTGGGGGCATGACCACCATATGTGTGAGAGTGTGCCAGCCTCTCGTAGGCATCGCCAACACAGGTCAGACACCCCCCCCCCCCCCCCCGTACTTGGCCAGCCGCACTGGTGTTCGGTACCACCTCATTAATAGCTTATAGTTAAGTTCCTGGTGGCAGCTTGAGATCATCATTTTGTGAGTCAAGCATATGGCTTTGTCCCAGTCCTCCTCTGATATTTCCCTCCCTAGTTCTCTCTCCCAAGCTCTCCTGTGCCCCCCTCCGGAGTCCAGTCCATCCCCGGCTACCAAAAAGCCATAGATCGCGGAGATCTCTCCTTTAGACCTCTGAGGTTGATCACATAGCATTTCAAATTGTGTGTTTGGTGCCATCAGGCCTGATATTGGTCCTAAGGATCGTATATAATGGCCTATCTGGTAGTACTGGAACCACGCACCTGTCGTCTGGTTTCCCACCCCCAAGAGGTCACCCAGCGGTTTTAGACCCTCTCTGTCCATCACGTCTCTGACCTTACGGAACTCCACATCCAGATCATCCAGAAGGGGTAATCCCGAGTCTCCCTGAGGGAAGTCTGGGTTCCCCCTCAGCGGTGTCCACGGGCCCGGTACTTTTACCAGCTCGTGTCGTGTCCTGAAACCGTCCCATATTTTCAGTAAGGAATTTATGAAGGGAGATACTCTGATGCCTCTCCTGCCTAACCCGCTTCGCAACCACGCAAGGCCCCTAATTCGCCCTGCCGTTGTCTCCCTTTCCAGCTCAACCCAGTGTTTAGTGGTCCCCTTGTGTACTAGGTCCAGGACTGTCTTGCATATGGCCGCTCTATAGTAGAGGAGTAGGTTTGGCAGTCCAGTCCCTCCTCTCTCCTTCCTCTGGGTTAGTAGTTTGTAATTCAGGCGCGGTTTGCTTCCCCCCCACACAAATCGTGTCACTGCTTTTTGTAGCTTGGTGAAAAAGTTCTGCGGAACTCGTATGGGCAAGGTTTGATATAGGTATAATAATTTGGGCAGGGAGTTCATTTTAACAGAATTTATCCTGCCAAACCATGAGAGGGTTGTCGGTTTCCATCTCTCAAAGTCTTTTGTTATGGTGGAGAGCATGCGTTCGTAATTTAAGCTGTACATTTTCCTGGTGTCTGCAGGGAGAACCACCCCTAAATATTTGATGTTGTCTTCCTTCCAGCTCATGGGGGTCAGGTGTTTAAGTTGTGCAATTTCTGATGCCGGGAGTGTAATGCTTAAAAGGTCTGATTTACTCAGATTGATCTTGAAGTTACTAACATAACTGTATCTTTTAAATTCTTCTATGATTGCAGGTAAGGCCTGTCTGGGGTTGGTGATATATATTAGTAAATCGTCTGCGAACAGGGCAGTCTTGTGCTCCTGTCTGGCTTTTGTATATCCTTTTATCTCCTTATTTTCCCTCAACGCGTTAGCCAGTGACTCCATTACCAGGATGTAAAGTGTCGGTGGCAGCGGGCAGCCCTGTCGCGTTCCATTTTTTATGGTTATTGGTGCGGAGAGCTTCCCATTAACCCGTATCTGAGCTGTGGGGTTATTATAGAGTGCCATTATCCAGCCAATCGTCCTATTGCCCAATCCTATTTTTTTTAGTGTAGCCTCTAGGAACCTCCAGTTTACGCGATCAAAGGCTTTTTCGGCATCAGCCGACAACAGACATAGTGGGCTTTTTTCCTCTTGTGCTCTCTCTATCAGGGAGATGGTCCGTATTGTATTATCCCTGGCTTCGCGTCCTGCCACAAAACCCACTTGATCTCTGTGGATGAGCCCAGGGACAAGGGGACGGAGGCGGGAGGCTAATGTTTTAGCAAATATTTTAGTGTCGACGTTTAGCAGGGATATTGGCCTGTAGTTGCTACATGACATGGGGTCTCTGCCCGGTTTTGGGATTACTGTGATTATTGCTTGCAGAGCTTGGGATGGGAGTGGGCAGTTTCCAGATATCGCGTTAAAGGCTCTACTGAGCATTGGGGTCAATAGGTCTCCACATATCTTATAGAACCGGGGCGTGAAGCCATCTGGTCCTGGGCTTTTACCGATCTTTAAGCTTTTAATTTCATCCATTATCTCCTGGTCTAATATGTCGTCCTCCAGCTGTTGCGCGTTTTCCGTCGGGATCTCTGTCGGGGCGTGTTTTTGTAGGTATTGATCTATCACCGTTATTTCCTCTACCCCCTCTATGTTATATAGCTCTCCATAGAATTCCCTAAAGCATTCCAGAATGTCTTTTGTGGCATGCACCTTGCTTTTGTCTGCTTTGTTCAGTGCCAAAATGTATGACTGGTTCTCCCGGGGGTTTAACGCTTTCGCCAACCAGGAGCTGCATTTGTTTCCAAATTCGTAGTACCCTTTTTTTATTCTGTCTCTTATGTGTAGGTATTTTTGGTCCATGATCCCAAGTATTTGTTGGCGCAGGGCCGAGATCTCCGCCTTTAGGGTCGGGGAAGCACTAGCCTTATTGGCCAACTCCATTTTTTCTAGTCTAGTTATCAGGTCAGCTAGCTTCGCTACTCTGTCCCTTTTTAATCTTGATCCATGGAAGATGAAGACTCCTCTTAATACACATTTTAGGGCCTCCCACTGGATAGTCGGTGAAGTAGTGTCTGCCCTGTGGGTCTCCACAAATGTTCCTATTGTCCGCCTTATCTCCTCTAAGTAGCACGCGTCACCCAGGAGATTGTCGTTAAATCTCCAACTGTTTAGGCCTCTTGTTGTCTCCCCCCCCCCCCCCCCCCCCCCCGCTTAAGGCCCCATAGACAGGTGCGTGGTCCGACCATATGAAGTTACCTATTGAGCATCTGGGGCTCCAATCTAGAAGGCTATGTGATACAAATATGTAGTCCAATCGCCCATAATTGTTATGGGCCATGGAGTGGTGGCTGTAGTCCTTGATCTCTGGATGAAGTGTTCTCCAGAGATCAACGAGCTTCAGTTCGGATAACCTTCTCCGCAATCTATGTAGGGCCGTGTGGGATAGACTGAACTTACCCGTTGAGGTGTCAAGAGTAGGGTCCAGGGCCGCGTTGAGGTCCCCGCCTAGTACGATGTGTGAGCCTTCCGCGAACCTTGTCAATTCTCTCAGTATCCGACAGGCGTAGGCGACCTGACCTGTGTTGGGAAGATAAACGTTAGCGATTATAATTATACGATTTCCCAGGTCCATTTTAAGAAAAAGGTATCTGCCCTCCGTGTCCACCATGGAGTCCAGGACTCTGTGGGGGAAGTTCTTGTGTATTGCAATGGAAGTGCCACAGACTTTCTTGTCTGGGTGTGTGCTATGGTACCACTTTGTGTAGTATCTGTTGTTACCCTTAGGGATGTGGTCTTTCTTATAGTGCGTCTCCTGAAACATAGCTATTGCAATTCTTTTTTTGTGTAGATGTGCAAGTATTTGGCCCCTTTTGGCCGGTATGTTCAGACCTCTGGTGTTGTAAGTGCAGAATGATATGTTAGTCATGATCGTTTACTGGCATGCGTGGTGGCATCTTAGGGTACCACAGCTCCCGGAGCCAAGGTTGGGAGGGAAGAAATAGGTTTAAGGACACTTGAGAGGGAGGAGGGGGGGGGGAGGGGGAGGGTGACAGAAAATAAACCATCTGTCGACTAGGAAGTATATTCCCAGTTCAACTAGTGGGTAACCAACCTACGGTCAGTTGTAGACGACACTATTGTGTCGTCCCCCCGAGTAGGAGGAGATGTTGCAGATACCCGAGCATCTCAGGGCCCCCTCCGCCCCAACCGGCATAACATTCGTTCAGGAAGCTAGTTATATTACCAGGCACATTAATAACATTTGTAACATTTATAGCATTAGGATCGTATACGTTTGGCGATCAGTCAGCTCAGGAAAATTTTCGGCCACCTGGTCACATGCCAGGCGAATTTAGAGCTTTAGCCGCTACTGTCCAATAACTTTAAAGAACTTTAAGTAGGACCATGTAGGGTCTAACCACTCGTAATAAAGCATCTTATCTGTGAAGGACTCCTTCGGACGCTTCGGCCTGCACAGGTGGTCTTGGTCAGGCCGTCTGGGTGGGATACAATCAGCGAGGCGGTCTGTTGGCGCGGCCGCGAGCTTTCGCCTCCGGCGAGCCTGCCTCGTGCCAGGTTTCTCTGGGAACGGGGGTAGGTAGGGATGGCAAGTGTGGCCAGTCTGGCAGTGTCACCTTTGGCAAATCCAGAATGTCCAGAAATCTAGAGAGATCGGCAGGGGATCTAAAAGTCCCTGTCCTGCCGTTTTTCGTGGCCATTAGCTGAAAAGGGTACCCCCAGCGGTACAAGATTTTGTTGGATTTCAGGACTTCCAGTAGTGGCCTTACTGCTCTGCGCAGCTGCAAAGTGCGCCTCGCCAGATCTGAGAATATTGCAATGGGGGTGCCGTTATGGGTTAAAGTGTCCCGTTCTCTGGCGCTTTTCAGAATCGCTTCTTTCTCTTTGAAATAGTGTATGCGACAAACAACATCCCGTGGCCTTTTAGGGTCTTCTGGTCTGGGCCCCAGGGTTCTATGTATGCGGTCTATCAAAACCGGTTGGTCCACGGTGCGATTCAGTAGTGAGCTAAAGAAGTTACGGGTCCACTCCTCCAATTGTGAGGGCTCCACTTTCTCTGATAGTCCCCTTAGCCGTAGGTTATTGCGCCTGTGGCGGTTTTCGAGGTCGTCGATGTGTGCTAGGATGTCTGTTATTTGTTGGGCTTGTGCGTTTATTACTTGGCTATGATCATCAAGCGTAGTGAGGACTTTTTCTTGGGTCTCTTCCACCGTGTCGAGGCGATGGCCTACGTGCTTAAGCTCTTGTTGTAGTGTGAGGGTATATATATATATTGCCATATGTGTTTTTTATGCTTTTATACCTATATGCAAGTTTTATTCAATTCCAAATGAAAAAAACTTATATGTCACCTTACATCAGATATTTCAAGAGAGATGTTCTAGAAATTCAGAGAAAACCACCGAACCAGACATGAAGGACGCATGTACTTGGCTGTTTTCCCAGAAGCCCATATCAAGATGTTCAAATGTACATAAGTTTCACTGTCTTAGGCCGAAATCCGGACTTCTTAGAATTGAGTGGGTGATTCTTTGTACTGGAGTTAATTGAATACGTGATTTTCTGTACGTAAGCCAGAGGCGCCAGTATCAAGATAATGACTGTTATATGATTTTCACTGTCTCAGTCCGCAAATCCGGACTTCCCATATATGGTTATGAGCCCATCACCCCCTAGTGGTGAGGGGACAAAGGGTATAAGATCTCATGTAATCTGTAATAAAGCACGACGGCGATGTGGGCACAGCTGAGAGCCATGTCGCGTGTGAGAAACTATACCAGACCTCTGTGTGGTGTCTCTTCTTACGGCCGGCAACGGGGCAAGTGGGGTGGGCCCGATTGGTGCTGTACTTAGAATTTTAACCCTCATAAATGGCGCCCGAACGTGCGGCGGTAAAATCGGAGCTTACAGCGCAATTCACCCGGATCCACGCCACTGAGAAACCGTCCTACTGCAAACCGAGCCTGATCAACTCACAAGAACTCCAGGTAAGACAAACATAAATTTATGTTGTGTTTTACGCTGAGAGTCTTGCAGCAGGACTGACTATCTGTGGTTTGTGACCGGACGGGTTGGGTTAAGAGTTCTACACGGTAACTCGTGTGGGCTTCGGGTTTGCCGTCATGGACCACTGACCGTGATATGCGCACCAATGGCTCACCCAGGAAATTAGTCTGTAGTTTATTTGTTGTTGAAGTCCGTAGCGTTTTAGCGATAGTGGAGATTGTTTGATTGTTTGGTGTATCTGCAGAAGTTTTTTTTTCTCTTTCTTTTCATTTAATCTCACAAGAGAAGGGACCCTCAGGTTAGTTTAGTTAGTTGTTAATGGTTTAGCAGAGAGGGATGCATTTTGTGAGATAAGGCTTCATAAGAAAAAGGGACTCTCGGTCGGTTTGCCTTATATATGGGGCTAGCGATTTGATTTCAGAGAGATGCATTTTTTTGGGACTGGTTCCATAAGGAGAAGGGACCCTCGGTTGTTCTGCCGGTATATAAGGGGCTGACAATTTGAAAATTAAGAGGGATGCATTCTATGGAGCGTGTTATTATTTTTGTTGTTGTAATATGCGTAAGATTTTATTAAAGAAGATAGAGCCCCTCAAGGGCTGCCGCCGTGTGGATGAATCTGTAAAATGTAAGAAAACTCTAATGAAAATGTGTGACACCGACCCGCACGGCAGATTACAAAATGGTGTCTGGGAGGGAGGTCTTGAGGACCCAGAGGTGCCTTGAAAGATCAAGGTTTGCTAGAAGCAGAGAGAGAGACAGTCAGAGAAAGTATGTACACATTATTTGTTTAAGAAAGTATCCGTAAGTGAAATGTTGAAAAGTACAGTAAGTAATCAAGAGGGCGTCAGGAGAGTGTCTATTAAAGGTTATATTGGCAGTTAGGTAGGGGAGAGAAAGTGCTGAAGGAGCAAGCAAGTCGATAAGAAAATTACAATGCACGTGATTTGTTGGCAAAGAAAGAGATGAAAATGTGTATAATACAAGATAGATAATAGATAATATGTATAATCCATACTAGGTGGATATATATGTGTATATATATATACTGTATGTGCAAATAGTTAACAGCTTGCTTTTAGGGGAGAAAAGTTTTGTTGACATGTAGCTGCGAGCTTGTGTTTAGTCTCCAAGGTCAGGAAGATAACAGCGAGAGAGAAAATGCAATAACAACCTTGGTTAATATCGTTGCTTGCTTACAATGAATTGAAATGAATTTAATTAGTTATACTGTCTTAGTAGGCAGGGAAATATAGTCATTTCTAATGTATATTCTTACTTATACAGGGGTTGAAAATGAATGTTGCAAGGTCCCAGGATATGTGTTAATTATGATTTCAAAATGCAGGCAATAGTTTAAGCTAAAACTTATTCAGTATGTATTTCATAGTCGCGGAGAGATAAGAGATGTTTTAAAAAGGTGGGGGCTTTCAGATGCACTCTGAGCTCAGGGTCACAAGGGGGGCTGAAAAATACCCAGAGAAACTAAATACTTCAGCGTTTAATACAGCATATAATAGCTTCAGTAGATAAGAAATATAGAATATTTCAGTCACTCAGCAAACTTTTTCACATAATTTGTCATAAATAGCGTTCATTCATAATCTCATCTCAATAGAATTATGTTCTTTATAAAATAATAGCACTCACCTCGGTGTTTTTCAGCTGATGTATGTATGTTTGTCAAACTTTTTTTTGTCCGTGCATCTGTGTGTACTGGTACACCTTCAAGGGGGGTGACGGAGCAGACTTGAGAGCATGGATGGATGAGAGTTGGTGACCCGTGTTCGGGCTGCGTGGAATGTGTGATGTGGATAATTGACTGGGGATAAAAGTCCTCCCCATGCATGGGACTTTGCTTGGTTGTGATGTGGATGCTTAGACGGTTAAGCTGAAATGGAGTTGAGAAGACGGACGCAATGTGCCAATATCGAAGGGGTGGAGCTATATGATGTAATAGTACGTAGTAATGTTTCATCCCTCCTCTTGCACAAGGGAGGGGTGAGAATTTTGAGCAGCTAGTAAAAGTTTGTTTTGTTTTGTTTTTTTTTCTCCTGTCTGAAATTTTGATAAGACTGCAGGCAGGATCAGACTAATAATGAATTCACTTAAACGGATATCACATTTCCAATATTAATAGATGGTTTGTAGGTTATTCTTCCCCGATGTAACTCATGTTTCTGTTATAGGTGCTAACATTTTACAGGCCTTATCTGCATCCATCAAATCTTTTTACAATGTTATACTAACTTAAACCCGGCTACTATTGTTCCAATTGCGTACCCTGGTTTAAAGGGGGGGAGGAGAAGGCATAGGTGATTTAGGTATTGCAAGTCAGCCATTTTAGGTATTGCAAATCAGCCATTTTTTAATTTTTTGCAAGCCATTTTTTTAATTTTTTTAAATTTTTTGCAACAAGAATCTAATCTTTTTGAAATAAAATACCAGCCTGATTGTCTAGCATTGATGCAACAAGAAAATTTAAGTTTTAAAAAAGTTACTGAAAGCCCTTGTTAATAATGCATATTTTGAGTTGTTTTTTATAGATGGTACCCAGGGTGATTGACGACTCCACACTGGATATACGGTGGTTACACAACAAGATGTCCTAAAAAGCAGAATGTCTCCGCATGTCGCAGTACAAGAAGCAGAACTGAAAGCACTCACGGAGGCGTGTGGAGTGGCCACAGGTAAGACGGCAAACATTTACACTGACTCCCGGTATGCATTTGGCATAGCTCATGATTACGGCCCAACATGGAAGGCCAGACAGTTTTTTACCACAGCAGGACAGCCAATTAAGAATGATGCAATGGTGCAGAGTCTCATGGAGGCCCTATTTCTACCTGACAAAGTGGAAAGCTCACACCAATTCCTACACCAGAGAAGCAAGAGGCAACGCCATCACAGGCCACACAGCAAAAGCAGCGGCCCTCAAGCCGTGGAAGAAAGAAGAAAAGAAGAATTTGATAATAACTTTGGACTTTGACTAAAACTACAAATGGACTAAAAAGGGACGGCGTATGGTGAACAGTCAACAGAACTTGCCCACCATAGTCCCTGTGCCCCATAATGGCCCAGCTGACGCACGGAAAGACGCACCTCTCAAAGCAGTAATGATGTCGACGCTTGAACGAGGACGGGTGGCTCCTTGGTTTTCTGTAGCTGCTGCATCATTTGTCCAATTTTGCATGATCTTTGCCGTAAAGCAACAGGGCAGAAGTAAATTTGCCACACCACACTTGCCTAGACCACTCTACCCATTTCAGGGATTGCAAATTGGCTACATTCAGCTCCTACTTGTTGGGAAGCATGAATATGTGCTTATTGTTGTTGATTTCTTTTCAGGTTGGAGACCTACTCTGTTACCAAAGTAAATAAGCAGGTAACCGCACAGAAGCTCATGAATGAGGTAATCCGCAGATACGGGGTACCGGAAGTGATTGAGTCAAACAAAGGTACAAATGTCACAGGTGAAATAATGCAACACATCATGTCTGTTTTTGGGTATATTCCAGGCTTTCCACACACCCTACCGTCCGCGGAGTAGGGGGAAAGTAGATACAAAAGACAATAGAGAAAATGGGTAAATTTTGAATTGAGTGTCTTTCATTAGTTTTTCTTTTTCTTAGGAGGGTACATGCCACAGTATCAGAGTTTGGTGAATGATTTTCTTGTTAATTTTGTCATGAGTCTCTCCAAGGAATTGTCAATAATGCATTCTGCAGTCTCTGCTTTTCTCTCAGGTCCTACAGATGAGTGTCACAATCTGAAACCAGGTGACAGGGTCTATGTGAAAAGGTTTGAGAGAGAAACCCGGTTTGAATGTCCCTACCAGATGTTGTTCACCACCCCAACTGCAGTCAAGCTCGAAGGAAAGCCCACTTGGATCCACACTTCGCACTGAAAAAACTAATGATCCTGCATATCCTTTACATGCTATAATGTGGTACAATTCCTCCAACACACACCTTTGACTACTGTACACTAGCCCCTGTTTCAGAACAAATTAATATAATCAAATGTGCAATATGTATCCTACACTGAGGGTAAGAATCCAACACCGCATCGTGCTAAGAGAGACATTGACACTCAAGGTGGAAACTTTGATCCACACGTATACATAGATGTAATAGGAGTGCCAAGGGGGGTGCCAGATGAATTTAATTCTAGAGATCATGTCAAAGCAGATTTTGAGTCCTTATTTGCTATTGTCACTGTTAATAATAATGTAGATTAGATGAATTATATCTATTACAATCAGCAGAGGTTTGTAAACTACACCAGAGATGCTTTTGCAAGGGTTAGCTGACCAGTTAGGGCCCACTGCATCCATGGCGTTCCAAAATAGAGTGGCCCTGGATATGATTTTAGCAGAAAGAGGTTGGGTATGTAATTTCCTGTTTGTGTATTATCCCTTTAATGTGACACCAATGTTTCCCTTGTTTGAAAAAAAATGAAGAGCCAGTTCCGATAATGACAACCAGGTACGTTACCAGAAGAATGGAGAGATGGATTAGTACTGCGCCGTCCCAGTCTCATAAGATGGACTGTCAGTGGACTTCCCATTTGCCTAGGGAAAGTGCAGAAGATCTTAGGTTCCGGCGAGGGCACACCCTGCGGAGTGTTAACTTGTACAGATAGAGGGTATGGATGCCCGGAAATAAGCCCAGGGAATCCATGGCCTCCTTCTGAGGTGAGGTAGGGATCCCTCCCTTTTAGGAGTAGGGACTTACGGGCAGTGGAGAAACCCTGACGCAAGGGAGAGACGACCGAGGAAGAGTGCAAGGTCTGATGCTTGATCTCCATATTAAGTTTTTTAGGGGGGTTTGTGAGGGTATATATATATATTGCCATATGTGTTTTTTATGCTTTTATACCTATATGCAAATTTTATTCAATTCCAAATGAAAAAAACTTATATGTCGCCTTACATCAGATATTTCAAGGGAGATGTTCTAGAAATTCAGAGAAAGCCACCTAACCAGACATGAAGGACGCATGTACTTGGCTGTTTTCCCAGAAGCCCATATCAAGATGTTCAAATGTACATAACTTTCACTGTCTTAGGCCGAAATCCGGACTTCTTAGAATTGAGTGGGTGATTCTTTGTACTGGAGTTAATTGAATACGTGATTTTCTGTACGTAAGCCAGAGGCGCCAGTATCAAGATAATGACTGTTATATGATTTTCACTGTCTCAGTCCGCAAATCCGGACTTCCCATATATGGTTATGAGCCCATCACCCCCTAGTGGTGAGGGGACAAAGGGTATAAGATCTCATGTAATCTGTAATAAAGCACGACGGCGATGTGGGCACAGCTGAGAGCCATGTCCCGTGTGAGAAACTATACCAGACCTCTGTGTGGTGTCTCTTCTTACGGCCGGCAACGGGGCAAGTGGGGTGGGCCCGATTGGTGCTGTACTTAGAATTTTAACCCTCATAGTAGGAGGGACAATGCTTCTTTATGTGAGGCTTCCAACCTCTGAAAGTCCCTTTTTGTTGGGAGAGACCTTAAGTGCTCTTTCCAATCCCACTCATCATCTGTGGAATAGCTGTCTGGGGAGGCTGCAATGGGTCGTGGGTTTCTGCCCGACACAGGGGTGGCTCTTCGCGTTATTTGTGGTAAGTCACTACCTCTGTCCGAGCTGGTCGGTGCGTCTCCTGCGTGGTGCATTTGGTGTGGTGTCCGGTTTCCACCAGGGCCCCCCCCTCAGGCCATGAATGGGGAGAGCTCCTGGTGTACTCGGGACTCCCACTACCTGCGGGGCATGTGGCATGTCCCCCTGTATTTTGTGGGGGCCCGGGCTCCTTTCTGGTGCGGTCTGCTGTCCTATGCTGGGCATCTTTTGGCTGGGGGGGTGGCTTAGCTGCTCCCACAGTCACCTCTATCTGGGGGTTGGGGCCTCCACCGATCCCACCACTGCTGAATCCCCTTTTGGGGTTTATGCTGTACTTATCTGTCCCTGGTGGTGCTAGTGGTGTCAGCATCCCCGGCTCCTCCGCGATGCTCGCCCCTCTGCTGGATCCACTCCTCCTCTTCTGCCGCTGGCGCACATAGTCCGGCGCCATTTTGGATGCAGCCGCCGGGGGCCCGCGGCTGCCACTCCCGCCACCGCTGGGCTCTCCCTGGGGGATTCATTGCGCCCCTCCGTCTCCGGCGGCGCTGGCGCTCTTGCCTCTGCAGCGCCGCTCGTTTCTCCACTGGCTCCACTTGTTTCTTCCCGCCGCGGGCACACGTGGTCCGGCGCCATCTTGGAGGTGGCCGGCGCGGGCCCATAGCTGCCGCCCCCGGCACCCCTGGGGTCTCCCCTGGGGGGATTGTTGCGTTCCGCTGCCCCTGGTGATGTTGGTAGCGCCTCCTCCGCGCCGCTCGTCTTGTCCATTGCCCCGCTCGTCTCCTTCTGCCGCGGGCACTTGTGGTCCGGCGCCATCTTGGAGGCGGCCGCCGAGGGACTGCGGCCGCCAAAAAACTTTTCTATTGACTGCAGCTCGTCCTTCGCCGCCTCCTGCGCCCTTGCCGTGGTCCTTCTCTTCCCCATAGTCCTGCTGCTTGATGTTCACTGGTGCTGTTGGCCCGGTAAATGCTTTTGGCCTGTCAGTGTGTCGGGAGCCCCGCTGGAGTGCGTCTTACTCCGGCATCAGCTAGGCTCCGCCCTGCCTGCTATAGTCTTACTTGTATCAGACCCAGCACATACTAGGATCACCAGCTTATCTCCATAAACTGTAACAACTTTTACCCTTACTGGTGATGAGATAAGTTTTATCTCTTTTTGTGGTTTCTCCTTTATTGTCTTTTTATAATATGAATTTCCTGTTTAGGATAATTTGCAGATTTGTTGCTACACATTTTTACGCCCAGAAGGAACCTTATTTTCTCATCCTTTTTGACCAGGCTTCCTTCTACACAAGTCAAAAGCGTAACAAAGTCAATACTAATTTAATACAAATCTGAAATCTTGATGTTCCTGCTCTTTGTTGAGTAAAATGCAAGTTATCCCCTATATTCACAGGATAGGGGATAACTTGCCTATAGACGATCTCTAAAATGGGACTCCCGTGTCCAGTTCTGCCTGTCACTGCAAGGTACCCTTCTCCTCCCGCAGGGATGACAGTATGAAGAGAATGCTGGCCAAACATGTACGTTCTCCACCCTAATTCATTTCCATAGGGCCAACGGAAATACCCAAGCAGGTATTGCTTGGGAATCTCCGCAGCTCCATTGAAAGTGAATAGTGCAATGGTGGGCTTGTGTGACCAGTGCTCCATTCAATTTCCTCCTCACTGCATGGAATGCAGTGAGCCTGCAGTGAGGAGGATGGAGCACAGAACACCCGAACTAGAGACTAGTGGGGTTTCAGCAGTGAGCCTATCTTATGGATAGGGGGTAACTTCTTATATTGGTAAAACGCCTTTAAGGGATGAGTCAGTGAAAAAAAGCGAGTCCCCCAAATACCACACCAAACCATAACCTTTTACAAACATCTTTTTTTATAAGTCAATCCATGATGGGTTATCATTGGATCAGCACTGGAGGCTGTGTCCGTTGACCTCACCAGTCACATGAATGCAGTGTGGAAAAGATACGCAATGTGGCTCACCTGAAATCTGTGAATCTTACAGTACTGTGAAGAAATACCATCTGCAGTTCTTCAGCGTTTTCACAAAGACTGGATTAAATGCAGAAGGATGGACACATCAAACATGTCAGGCAAAGCACTTTGTAAACTATCGCCCTCACTTAACTCCTAAACAAGTAAAGTTAGGGCAAAACTGACATTTTAATGTACTTTTGAGTAAATCCTAAACAAGACTGATATTTCACATGACCCCCATTAGAAAAACCTGAGCTGAATTCAATATGGAGGATTTCAAAATGACCACCAAAAAGTCTCCTCCACCAAAAAATACAGCCTCCCTCCCAATTAATCTTTTCACACATTAGATGTTAATTCTCTTTTTATTACACCAGTTGAAATGATGTGTCCAGACTTTTTCTTCAACTTGCTTTATTAGGTATGTTTATGTTCATGTGAATAAAGCCTACAGATGAAATCTGTGACTAATTTGAAAAAAAGGGCTCTGCTTTTGTCGAAAACAACAGTAACCCGTCCTATTGGCAGTCTCTGGTATTGCATTTAATTCCTATTTAGACAAATGGGGAGGGAACGGTGTGATAATATTGCTTGTTTTGGCTTTGATTAGTTATATATGATCTAGTTATATTGTTGCAAGTTAGAATTCTTTTGGATTTGGGAAGTAATTCGCTGTAAAGCCATCAACACTCAAATCCTGGGCGCCATGATGCCAGGAATTCAGGAAGGTAACGCTGTGGCCTTTGATGGGTTTTGGTCATAATTGGGTAAAGGTCCAGTAAATATCTTCCTATTCATTCAAGCCGAACCTATTTTCATACTCACTAGCCAAATCCATGGGCAAAGTCAGGCCCCCTTGTGTTTTACCAATCCTACAACCCCACCAAAGCAATCTTTTGAAACATTTGATCTCTAAAGTACCTAATTATGTGGAAAGATATGCATTAGTATCATCATTGCCTGTTCATACTCAGGATAGGTGGGAATGTAGCTTATTGTAATCCGTCTAATTAATCCAGAATCTTCTCCAACTAAATTGAATAATTTGGGATTTATTTATGTTGTATCACTGACAATAATATATGCAGCAGAATGAAGTCATGATTAAGTCATGTGAACATCGCATCGTAAGCAGAAGGACACAGGCTTTCCAATAAAAAAAAACTACTGGACTATATTACACTCAAGCAAAATGGGCAATAAATATTCCTAAATCTGTTTGTATTTATGTATACGCCTATATTTGTGGAAGTAGAACTGGTCTGCAAAATGTTCTGAGTGGTCACTTTATTAAAGATCCTCATCTAGTAATGTGTTGGACTTCAGAACCCCAGCAGTTCATCATGACATGAATTACACTAGGTGTAAAAGTTGTTCTGTAGGAATATTGCCCCCTGCAGGCAGCATAGGGTCTTGCAGTTGCCCTCCAATCAGCACGGTGCAACAGAAGTCTGGATTCATCTGACCAGGCAATGATTTCCCGCTGCTCAGTGATCCTGTTTTTCTTCTCTCTTGCTCGGCGGAGCCCTGCCTTTCTGTTTCTCTTATGTGTGTATTTATATGGGTGATTTTCCCTAATACACATCTCATGGGTTAGAGCGACTCTCTGGGCCTGGAGAAACAAAGATGGCTGCACTAGCTTCTCTAATTACACTGTACATTAGTATGCATCATTCTGACTTTTTCACATGGGCGAAAATCTTACGTGAGTTTTGTGTGTTGCGAAACGCATAAAACTCGCATATATATAAAGTCCGTTCTTTTGAAAGGACTTATTCACATGAGCAAATTTTTTTTTGGTTGGTTGGTTTTTTTCCCCCTCGCGGCAATGCTGCGTGTTCTAACTTTGGATGTCCCCACAGAACGTCTCACCCATTGTTTTCAATGGGACTTTAAAAGACATCACACGGCACTCGCATGCAATGCAATGTGCATGCGAGTGTGATACTATGTTTCATATTGAAATTGATGAGAAACACCTGCAATCCTCTGATGCGGGTGAAACATGTGCCTGCAGATCGCAAATTCACAGAAGTGATGCCAGGCATTTGTCATTCAAAAATCGGTGTGAAAAACACACGTTAGCAGCGCATGCCCTTGTGAATGTAGCCTCAGACAAGACACTACACCTGCTTTGATTAACCAGTGTTGTCCACATGCAGCATAAATGATGAGCGATGAGCTCATCGCTCATCGTTCAGCTTAAACAGCGGTTGTTCAGTGGTGAGCAGCCGCTGTGTTATCTCTATGGAGGGGGGCGGCGGAGCCAGAGGAGAGAAATCTCCTACACTGCTCCGCCCCCCTGCTGGCCACTCCGTGAACCAGCCTGCTGTGCTAGCTCCCATGCAGGAGCACGGGAGCGAGGAAACACAGGGACGAGTGTTGGGCATCATTTGCCCAACATTCATCCCGTGTAAATGGACCTTTAGACTACTGATACATACTATACACAGTGTGCATCATCAGGTATACAGACTACATGGTACAGGACGGGTCAGCTACATGATAGAGGAAAGGTCAGCTACATGGTGCAGGACAGGTCAGCTGCATGGTACAGGACGGGTCAGCTGCATGGTGCAGGACGGGTCAGCTACATGGTGCAGGACGGATCAGCTACATGGTGCAGAACGGGTCAGCTACATGGTGCAGGACGGGTCAGCTACATGGTACAGGCTGGGTCAGCTACATGGAACAGGACAGGTCAGCTACATGGTACAGGCTGTGTCAGCTACACGGTAGACGATGGGTCAGCTATATGGTACAGCATGGGTCAGCTACATGGTGCAGGGCGGGTCAGCTACATGGTGCAGGATGGATCAGCTACATGGTAAAACACTAAAACATCACAGCTACTGGAGCATTAAATCATATGAACAAATAGCAGCCACAAGCATATCGCAGGTAGTATTATCGAGTATGCCGCTCCGCCTCCCTCTGCCAGCCAGCTCCCATAGTGGTCTACGGGAGCGGCTAGCGTGGTGTTGTCAAAAGATAGTACTTGTCCGATCTTTTGACAGAGAGAAATCTCACAATTAAAAAAAGAGCCTATTTCTTATCTTTTGGCGCACAATTTTTTTGGGGGCAGCAAAAAATCGTTCATCTGAATGAACCCATAGGAAACCGCTGGTTCTTTTAGATCCAATTTTTTGACATGCCTACTCTGTGTCAGAATGCTGCTTGTGTGAAAGAGACCTAAGGGCTCATGCACATGGACATATGCATCTCATGGATTATGTACGTACTTTTCAAGCACATAAAATGTGAAGCACACATGTATTAGCTGTGTATGCTAACCCCCCAGCCTGAATTGGTGCGTAATATACGACAAAATAGGACACGCTGCATTCTTTGTCATATTACCATTGCCGATCCTCAGCATCTCTGTATATAAATCTGAAGACAAAACTGACAAAATGCCAAATTAACTGAACCAATAGAAAGTGCAGGGGTTAAAAAGGTAATTTATCCAAGTAGTAATATATCCAAGTTCAAGAATGTACAGTATGACAAATTGTATCTCACCCCAGAGAACAACATGGCCGCAGCTATAAATGGCGCTAGATGGATAAGGATGATAAACATAAGGGAAGGTTTTAAGTAGCCATTGAAAACCATAATATATGAGCCTGGAAGGTGAGATGATGGGAGTGCGGCCTCCCTCTACATTTACTGCTGTGTGAACCATTGTGACAGGTGCCACCAGCAACAGCCAATAGGATCGCAGGATTTGCTTTCAAGCCGAGCAAGAAAACGACAGTTGGTGCCAGTCAGCGATTGCTCTTTCAGAGTTCAGATTGGCTCCCTATTGCTCCCACTAAAGAGATTTCAGCGACTTTAGCGACTTTAGGAACATTCTTCTTCGACTGAGACCCGGATCTACATCACTGTGATGGCGTATTTACCACCCGTTGTCCGTGAGGAGGGGTAAGAAGAACCAAAAACTATAATACAGGGAATTGCTGGTTTATATAATCTGAGATTGAGATTATTGATCAATGCTTAATAATAGCAAATTATAGCAGTGGGTTTAATCAGAATTTGGAACAACTTGGGTGGTTATTAATAAATATGGTTATTAATAAATATGGTTAGTTTTGGTGATAATTAATATGAAGATATTTGGGTTAGTGAATATATGTGAATATATAATGGTGATATTGAATAAACTGAGATATTTGGATGACTATGAATAAATATGGACATGAGTGTATTTATCATGCTTTTGTATGTAATGTATCTTGTATTGGACAGTTTATTTGTATTATCTATGTATTTATCATGCTTTTGTATGTAATGTATCTTGTATTGGACAGTTTATTTGTATTATTGTATGTATTTATCATGCTTTTGTATGTAATGTATCTTGTATTGGACAGTTTATTTGTATTATTGTATGTATTTATCATGCTTTTGTATGTAATGTATCTTGTATTGGACAGTTTATTTGTATTATTGTATGTATTTATCATGCTTTTGTATGTAATGTATCTTGTATTGGACAGTCTATTTGTATTATTGTATGTATTTATCATGCTTTTGTATGTAATGTATCTTGTATTGGACAGTTTATTTGTATTATTGTATGTATTTATCATGCTTTTGTATGTAATGTATCTTGTATTGGACAGTTTATTTGTATTATCTATGTATTTATCATGCTTTTGTATGTAATGTATCTTGTATTGGACAGTTTATTTGTATTATTTATGTATTTATCATGCTTTTGTATGTAATGTATCTTATATTGGACAGTTTATTTGTATTATTTATGTATTTATCATGCTTTTGTATGTAATGTATCTTATATTGGACAGTTTATTTGTATTATTTATGTATTTATCATGCTTTTGTATGTAATGTATCTTGTATTGGACAGTCTATTTGTATTATTGTATGTATTTATCATGCTTTTGTATGTAATGTATCTTGTATTGGACAGTTTATTTATATTATGTATTTATCATGCTTTTGTATGTAATGTATCTTGTATTGGACAGTTTATTTGTATTATCTATGTATTTATCATGCTTTTGTATGTAATGTATCTTGTATTGGACAGTTTATTTGTATTATTGTATGTATTTATCATGCTTTTGTATGTAATGTATCTTGTATTGGACAGTTTATTTGTATTATTTATGTATTTATCATGCTTTTGTATGTAATGTATCTTGTATTGGACAGTTTATTTGTATTATGTATTTATCATGCTTTTGTATGTAATGTATCTTGTATTGGACAGTTTATTTGTATTGTTGTATGTATTTATCATGCTTTTGTATGTAATGTATCTTGTATTGGACAGTTTATTTGTATTATTGTATGTATTTGTCATGCTTTTGTATGTAATGTATCTTGTATTGGACAGTTTATTTGTATTATTGTATGTATTTATCATGCTTTTGTATGTAATGTATCTTGTATTGGACAGTTTATTTGTATTATTGTATGTATTTATCATGCTTTTGTATGTAATGTATCTTATATTGGACAGTTTATTTGTATTATTGTATGTATTTATCATGCTTTTGTATGTAATGTATCTTGTATTGGACAGTTTATTTGTATTATTTATGTATTTATCATGCTTTTGTATGTAATGTGTCTTGTATTGGACAGTTTATTTGTATTATGTATTTATCATGCTTTTGTATGTAATGTATCTTATATTGGACAGTTTATTTGTATTATTGTATGTATTTATCATGCTTTTGTATGTAATGTATCTTGTATTGGACAGTTTATTTGTATTATTTATGTATTTATCATGCTTTTGTATGTAATGTATCTTGTATTGGACAGTTTATTTGTATTATTTATGTATTTATCATGCTTTTGTATGTAATGTATCTTGTATTGGACAGTTTATTTGTATTATTGTATGTATTTATCATGCTTTTGTATGTAATGTATCTTGTATTGGACAGTTTATTTGTATTATTGTATGTATTTGCACTTTATCTGTGTTTTGTATATGCGTCATAGATATATTCATCTATGATGAATCTTCTTGTATTATTTCCAATATACTGTATGTACATTTTACTTCACATACGTGTGCATGACTTCATTCAGTTAGTTGCCAGTCCCCTAATCTATTATTACAGACCCTGGTGCAGAGGTTCAGTTTTGCGAGACAAGTTGTGTTTTTTAATAAAATCGTTTTTGGGTGCATATAATGTACTGTATACCTTTTTTTTGTTTTCGGTTGTAACTTTTACAGCATTCAATGTGAAAAATAAACATGAAAACATTATTCTCTGGGTCGGCGCGATTCTGGCGATACCAAGTTTATACAGCTTTTTATGTCTTGCTATTTTTATACACAAAAAACACTTTTTTTTATAAAGATTTGCTTCTGTGTTGCCGCATTCCAAAAACCATAACATTTTTATTTTTCCATCGACGGAGCTCTATGGGGCTTATTTTTTGCAGGATGAACTCTAGTTTTCAATTAGCCAATTTTTTTGGCAACATATAATATCTTGATTGCTTTCTATTCCATTTTTTTCTATAGCCAAGATTTAAAAAATCTGCAATTCTGACATGGTTGTTATTTCTATTCTAACAGTGTTCACCGTGCAGTATAAATATGGTAAATTAATTCTGCAGGACGATACAGTTATGTCAATACCAAACTGATATAGTTGTGTTTTTCTTTGCAACTTTTTCACGCCTTTTAAAAAACAAATGTATTTTTATTTTCACTGTATTCAAAGACCCCTAACATTTGTCTTTTGTCAACACTTCTGTGTAAGGGTGACTACCCACTACAGTTTTTTTTCACTGCGAAATTCGCAGTATTTTTTTTTTCTGCAGGGGTCTATGGGACTTGTAATGTTAAAATCGCGATTTTGCACGATCGCGATTTTAACATTACAAGTCCCATAGACCCCTGCAGAAGAAAAAAAACGCTGCAAATTTCGCAGTGAAAAAAACTGTAGTGGGTAGTCACCCTAATGGGGAATTTTTGCAGGATGAGTTGTATTTTTTAATGGTACCATTTGTTGATTCATCCAATGTTTGATCACTTTCTATTCCTTTTTTTTTTTTTTTGAAGTGAGATAGGCAAAATTAGCTATTTTTGCCATATTTATAAATTTTTTTCATGATATGCACTCTGTGGGTTAAATAATATATCAACTTTTTATCCTGAATGATTACTAATGCAGCGATACCACATGTGTGATGTTGTTTTATTTTTTTACATAATAAAGAGAAAAGGTGGTGTTTTGAGATAATTATTTTTTATTACTTTTTTTATTATTTTTTTAATTACTTTTTTAAATTTTATTTTTCTCCCACTAGGGGACTTAAATGTCACAATATTCTACCATTTTTAGAATACAGTATTATGCTTTAGTTTAGCAGTGTACTACAAAGCCTATGAAGATCAGCCAGTGGCTAAGTCTCATAGGCCACCATAGCTGGCAGACCCAGTGACCGCATTCAAACCATAGCAACCCATCGGAAGCCCCGTGATCACATTGTGGGGGTTTCACGATTTTGGGGCGCTGGCATCCCTTCGCTGCCTGGTCTTTTTACTCAGCACTGTTCACTTCTCCTGGAATTGTATCTGGGAATAACTACAGAGATATTTGGGTGACGAGGAATAAATATGGCGCTGTGTTAATAACTGTTTATTGTAGTTTAATGAACAATATTAACATGTTCTTTTCTTGTTTTCTGTGTAGAAGAGACGACGTGAGCACCTGGTAAGCTATGACGTTCACTATAGGGGGTCAGTTACTATACAGGGAGGGACGGGACATATACACATAATGTAACGACAGGTCTATAGGGACTGCACTGGGATCTATATGTATAACTTAGTTACACTGGACACAGAAACGATCAAGTGTTTGTCCTAATAATAACCCCTTTTTATTTCCCCTGTTAAGGATCATGGATGGCGTAGTGAGATTCCTGCGTATGCTGTTCCGAAGAGACGACAGAGGGCGGAAGAGGAAGCGAGATCCCAGCCCGTGCGAGGAAGACCCCCAGAAGAGGAGGAGGCATGACCCAGCCCAACAGCAGGAGGAAATGGCAGCATTCTTCCATGTTCTTGGTAAGATGCATTGGGGGACATTCAGAAAAGGTTTTATGCCAGTTTCTGGCATAAAAAACTTGTAATTCTTTACACAAGTGAGGATTTGTACAAAAATTGTAATTTTTTACTATATACGCCAATGTTCATCACACCCCCACCCACCAAGGGAACATGGCTTGGTGGGAGGGGGTGTGGCCTCCTGAACCAACACATTTATGTATAATTTATGCCAGAAACTGGCATAAATTATACCAGAAATGAATGCCAGACTGGATGTGATATGTCTAACCTACTTATCTAGTCTGCTGCGCTATTGGTCCTATAAAAAAAAAAAAACGGAATGGATTCTATCATTGTTTTCAATAGGAAAAAATGGATCTGTTTAAATTCAGTTAAACTTCAGTTTCTTTATTCTAAAACATGAATTATGTAACTTTACTGCAGTCACTAAACAAATTCATAAAATTGATAAATTTATTAAAGAAAAATTGATATATGTCCTTTTTGTTCTAGACTATGGACAACACTGGACGTTTCTCGCATCTGATAGCTGCATGATGATATCCGACAAGGTAATATAAAAATGTGGAATATGTGGTTCTATTCTTTACTTGTTAGTAGTCGCAGCCTCTAACTGTCCTTCTTCTCACTCTAGTATCTGCTGGCGATGGTGATGATCTACTTCAGGAGAGCCGGACTGCACATCGAGGAATATAGAAACAACTTCTTTCCAGCTTTGTGAGTTGCTTTATTATAACAGATCTGTATTTACAGGCTGATGTATAAATCTAATAATGAATACTAAAATAAGTAACAGAAGAATGAAAGTAAAATATGGAGAGACTCCAGGATCCCATTACTATAACTAGTGTTCATTCGATCGCCCCTTTTCTCCAGTTCTCTCTTCTTCTGACTTGTTCATCGTCCAGTTTCATTTTTTCTTCCAGGTTTTTAGCCAACCAGATGGAGGAGGAATTCTGCTTCCGATGGGAGATCTTCCCCTGGGCCTTTGGACCGACCTGGATGGAGAACAGACAGCAACTCTTCAAGCAACGAAACCAGCTACTTATCCGGATGGGATTTAGAACTTGGGTGGACCGAACCACTTGTGATCTCGTTAGTAGAAATAATATAAAATACTCCAGTCTTTGATGAAAAATCTGTGGTGATAATGATATTCATACTCTGTTTAATTCTAGGTCATGGCAGAAGTCCCTTCCCATTGGGCGTGGACAAGAGAGCGGCAGAGCCATCACAGCTGGGCTCTTCACATGTTCAGGAGAGGCGCTGAAGACTTCACCATCAGCGGCCCACAGTTCAACCGACCAACCTGTTCCCTCTGCAAGTTCGTTCACCAGAATCCATCGATGGTAAAAGCCTTCCAGGCACAGGAAGATCTCTACAACGATCTCGACGTCAGCGGCGACCGATGAAGACCGGTAACCTTTTTATATTCCTACACATTCACAGAGACACTGTGTCACATATTGATGGATCATATTCATACATGTACACATGCATACACCCGCACACAGTCACTGTAGATAGTCACATGCAGTCACTGTAGGTAGTCACACACCCCCACCTTGCATACATTTTATAGTGTTACCCTCCCTTAGTATGCCCAGAGGAAGGGCAGTACAGCAGCCATAGTTTCCCTACAGGTTTCCTCCACAGGGGGTTTTTCCTGTCCTGCGTGTTGCTGTACCCTCCTTGTGAGTGATGGGAGGTAACAACCAAAACACATACAATGAAATAAATTTTACATTATTTAACTTGCTATATTTGGTCTGAGTCATTTTTTTCTATTTCTGTGTATGATAGTAAAATCCCATTTACTGGGGTCCTGTGTAATAATACATATTGCCTTGATGTGCGTCAGTATGTGATTGGTGCTGGTCTACCATTGGGATTCCAACTGTTCATGGGAATAAAGGGGCTGCTGTACTTGGCGGGTCTGCATGTGAGGATAGAAGAGGATATGAGAGTAAGAAGATATGATCTGTCGCCGATTCTGCTTTTTGTTTCCACTCAAAGGACATCAAACTGTATATACTTCATATATAGATTGTCACTGACTGCTATGCTTTGTGCCTCCTGTGGAATAAAGTATTCTTCATTACTGACGTTGTCCGCTTCAGTTATTGCGCCATCATTGAGCATTACAAGTGGGTCAGGTGCCACACATTAAACACTGACCCACTTCCACATTCAAATTGTAGTAACCATGAATGATATGTATCTGCACCCGCACCTTATTTGTTAGAAAGAAGTATCCATGCATTTCTTTCTGCACAGAACAGTCTCTTTTTATAAGGCCCCTGTGGGAGCAATGATGCCACTAAGTATGACACATTAGCCAGGGCTTTTATTAATTCACAATTATAACTTTTTTTGTCTTTGTTTTCTTTCAACTCTACCAGCGGCATACACAAGGGGCTGGTTACACGGATGAAACTACCCCCTTACCTCTATGGGAGGTATTTTAAAATCAAAGAACAGCCAGCAGCGCTCAGATGTTCCCAGCACTCAGGAAAAGTCAGCTTCTACTCCGCTCAGCCATAGAGGGACTGTGCGGCTCTACAGTTAAAGCTGCACGGTTCTATTTCCCCTTGTACTCATCCCTATGATCAGTGCTAGGGGAAATAGAAAGTTGGGTTGCTGTTTGGAAGGATTCTTTTATGTTGGCATGTGATTACAAGCTCTGCCAAGTCCTTTTTGGAGGGGATGGTTTGTTTTGGATCAACACCTTGTTTTTTAGATGGATAAATTAAATGCAAGTCCAGAATGGGACTGAAGTTCAGCTCTGGCATTTGAATGCAGACGGGCCCACTAGCTATATGTCGAATGAGAAATATGTTTGTGCGATTATATATGACATACTGTGTTAAAAATACTACTCGTCCCTCAAAAATAAAGTCCTTATATAGGTATGCAGATAAAAAAAATAAAGTTATGGCTCTTGGAATGTGGCCATTAAAAGCATTTAAATAAAGCAACAAAACATAATAGTAGAAGTTATAGAAACAAGAGCTAGAATCCTAAGGGACCTTTCACAAAGGACAGAATAGGCTGCACAACGCACCGTAACCCACAGTAAATTCATGTGGCTTGAAAATGGTGTAAAAACTACCTGCAATTTCGCATCAGAATGTGCAGTCAGACCTGCAGATTCTGGTGTGGAATGCTGCAGCTGTAGAATTGGCTTTGACCTGTGTGATCATAGTAACAATCCCCCGTTGATGCAGAGAAAGGCAAAAATAAAACCAAAGAGTCGGAAGCCAATTTAGCCCATGTGGGGTAAAAACTTCCTTCCATGCTCCATAATGGCAGTCAGAACAATCCCTGGGTCAACATTTTCAAAGTTCCCACCTGACCACAAGACCCGGATCAACAACCCCGCTGGTTATTTAATTTCTATTACCTGTAATATCATAGAACTCTACAAAGGCATCTAGTCCCCTTTTAAACTCCTATATCGATTTTGCCATCACCACGTCCTAAGGTAGAGAGTTTCACAGTCTCACCGCTCTTACAGTAAAGAACCCCCTTCTATGTTGGTGATGGAAAGTTCTTTCCTCTATCCGTAGAGGATGCCCACTTGTTACAGTTGCAATCCTGGGCATAATCAGATCAGGGGAAAGATCTTTGTATTGTCTCATAATGTATTTATACATAGTTATTTGGTCACCCCATGGCCATTTCTTTTCCAAGGTGACTAATCACAATTTTGATAGCCTCTCTGGGTATTTCAGTCCTCTAATTCCATTTATTAGTTTAGTTGCCCTACTTTGAACTCCCTCAAGCACCGAAACATCTTTCGTGAGCACCGGTGTCCGGAACTGTACACAGTATTCCATGTGGGGCTTTAGGCCTCAAGTCCACGGGATAATTAATATTTAAAGTCCGCAGCGTTTTTCCCGCACGCGGTTCCGCGCCCCATAAGGATGCATTGGACACCCGCAGGTAGTTAAATACCTGCAGATGTCATTTTTCCCTTAAGGCGCGGATCTGCGTGAGGAAAAAAAACGCGACATGCTCCATTTTCGTGCGGGTCTACCGCAGGGAAGGCTCCCGCAGGCTTCTATTGAAGCCTATGGAAACCGACCGAATCCGCGCAACACCCGTACCTGAATTAAAACTTACCTGTCCGGACGCTGCGGATCTTTCCTCCGTCGTGGCCAGATCTTCTTTCTTCGGCCTGGCGGATATGCTGAGCACATCCGCCGGGCCAAAGAAAGAAGATCCGGCCGCGACGGAGGGAAGATCCGCAGAGTCCGGACAGGTATGTAAATTCTTATTTTTAGGCCTCATGTCCGCGGGAAAGGAGGGACCCGCTGTGGGATTCTGCATGGAGAATCCGCGATGGGCCTGATTTTCCCCGTGGAGAGAAGGCCTGACAAGTGCCTTTTATAGTGGAAGAATAATGTTCTTGTCCCTCGCCCCTATACCTCTTTTAATGCACCCCAAGACTTTATTTGCTTTTGCAATAGCTGACTGGCATTGGTTGCTCCAGTTAAGTCTACAGTCAACTAGTACCCCCAGGTCTTTTTCCATATCACTTTTCCCTAACAGTACCCAATTTAGTGTATATTGGTGGCATCCGTTTCAGCAGCAGCAGCGCCCCTATTAAGAACATAGGGATAACATTGCGATCTTCTGCCAATGCTGTGACAGCAGTGGCAGGGGATCCCTTCCTCTCCGCCAGGAGTCCCCTCATCACTGAACACTGTGACAGCAATTGTTCACCATTGCCTTCAATGGGGCTGGCACAGCTGTACCTCATTGAAAGCAATGGGATGAAGGGATTGTGCCCCACACAATACCAGCACCCATTTTTGTGCCCCACATAAATAATGTGTCCCTTTGTAACCAATACACAGTAATAAATCCCAATTATGCCACTTCGTTTGCCTAAAAAGTAATACCCCTCTGTGCTTTCACCAAGTGATAGCACCTTCTCTGAGTTCCCAGTAAACAATAGATCCCCTTCTGTGCCTTCATAGGTCTCATAGTGGCCCTCTCTGTGCCCCCATAGTGGTCCCTTTTGTTCCCTCACAGTTCTCATACTTGCTCCTTGAATGGCCCCAATGGTCACATAGTGGCCCCCTCAAAGTAAAAGACCCCAATAAAGGATTTACATTGCAGATGGTAGATCTCCTTTGGAGTTAAAGGGGTTGTCCCGCGCCGAAACGGGTTTTGGTTTTTTTTCAATAGCCCCCCCCCCCCCCCCCGTTCGGCGCGAGACAAACCCGATGCAGGGGTTTAAAAAAAAAACTGATAGTACTTACCCGAATCCCCGCACTCCAGTGACTTCTTACTTACCTTGCGAAGATGGCCACCGGGATCTTCACCCTTGGTGGACCGCAGGTCTTCTGTGCGGTCCATTGCCGATTCCAGCCTCCTGATTGACTGGAATCGGCACACGTGACGGGGCGGAGCTACGAGGAGCAGCTCTCTGGCACGAGCGGCCCCATTCAGAAGGGAGAAGACCGGACTGCGCAAGCGCATCTAATCGGGCGATTAGACGCTGAAAATTAGACGGCACCATGGAGACGGGGACGCTAGCAACGGAGCAGGTAAGTGAATAACTTCTGTATGGCTCATAATTAATGCACGATGTATATTACAAAGTGCATTATTATGGCCATACAGAAGTGTATACCCCAACTTTGTTTCGCGGGACAACCCCTTTAATTAGGATCTGAACCCTGCCTGTATCAGTAATGGATACCATTGCTGACTGTGCACACTGCGATCTACTGGACAAGTAAAACTACTCAAGAAGTATGTTTTTCTGTAAAAATAGGAAATAATGTTGTGAGCCCCAGTCCCAAATCTTCTACTCCTCCGGACCTCCAGCAAGCAGTAAAGAGGAAACTTCATTGTTAAAGACATGCTGCTGCCCAGCATGCATACTCTGACTCCTACCCATGGTGCTTTAAAGCAGATATGGCACTGAAAGCAGAATACAAGAGAGGAGTTGGAGTATGCACACCAGGCAGCAGCATAACTTCAGTGCTTTCCAGAAGCCCAGGCCAGTACGCGGTTCAGGGCGTAGGGTAGGGACGGCATCAAAGCCAATGTGGTAAAGGGGGACACTAACTGCAAGTCATACACCAATGTTTTGGTAATTTACCTAACACAGGTTATAGCATTAAAGCCAGAAGGAAAACTCCCTTGAACCAGAAGTCCATGTTTAGCTGCTTCTCCATAGGTGGAGGAGCAGAAAGGTAATAGGTGTTGACCCTACTGGGAGAGTAATCATAATAGACAGCTCATGGGTGCCAAGAAATTTAAGGTCTCCCAGTCACTTAAATAGTGCTGATTTGCCCTCACCTTTGACACTGGGGTGAGGCCCCCACCATAGGGGAAGTCTTTCTCTTTCAGAGCGGCAAGTAAAGGCCTCCGTGCTCTGTGAAGCTGGGGAGTACATCTGGCCAGATCACGGAGAATAGACATGGTAGCTCCTTTGTATGTAATGGGGTCCTTCTCTCATCAGTCTCAGTATAGCCTCGTCTTGCTATAAGTGATTCCTGTATATGACCTATATCTATAGGAACACACTGCAACCAGAGAAAATTATTTATTCCTTCCAAATACAGAAATTATTTTTGAGTAAATGCACATGGATTTAAAAAAACGTAATAGAAGCTATCCACAGCCTTTAAGCCGGCACAGGTCCAGATTCACGCAGTCCAGATATAGCACTGTTAACACAAAAAGTAAGAGGGCATAAAAAGACCCATCCTGAAAAACAGAATGTGATAAAGATTAACCCCTTAGTGAGGGCCACATAGTGCATTTATGTCCTGCCGGACGCTATCTCCCTCCATACAGCGCGGGCGTCAGTTGTTTATTACAGCTGACACTCACAGGCAATAGCTGCAATCAGCCGTGCGGCCGATCGCAGCTATTAACACTTTAGATGCCGCTATCAATTCTGACAGTGGCATTTAAATCCCCCTACCAGTGTTTGGGGGTCCCCGCGTGCTGAGATCAGGGGAGCCGTGCAGGTGTCATGGCAGTCGGGGGCCTTCTAAAAGGCCCCAGGGCTGTCTTGACAGACAGCCCATCAAGCCGCCCCCCTAGCATTACATCATACAGAATGCTGTATTATGTAATGCTATGGCATTACATCATACTGCAGGAGCAATCAGAGCATCACATGTTGTGCACCCCCACCCCCGAGGACTAAAAGAGAGTGTAAAAATAAAAACAATAAAGTTTTACTAATCATTAAAAAAAAGTAATAAAAGTAAAAAAAAAACCAAAAACCTTTTGCCATATTTGCAATAAAAAAAATCAAAATATTAAACCAAAAATTAATATTTGGTATCACTGCGTCCGTAAAAGTCAAAGTAATGCATTATTTACCCCGCACGGTGAACGTCGTCCAAAAAAATGCACTTTTTTGGTCACCCTACCTAGGAGAAAAAATGTAATAAAAAGCTATCAAAAAAAGTCAATAGTACGCAAGAAATAGTACCAACAGAAACGACAGGATGTACCGCATAAAATGAGCCCTCACTCAACTATGTCGGCAGAAAAATAAAAAAGTTATTGTGGAATATGGAGACAGAAAATTTAAAAAAAGGACATATCTTAAAAAGAAAAATACAAGTAGTACAGCAAAAAAAAATAATAAAGAACTATATAAGTTTGGTATCGCAGTAATCGTCCTGACCCATAGAATAAAGGTATCGGGTCATTTTTGTTGCAATTTGTGTGACAGAGAAAAAGGACGCACCGAAAGATGGAAGAATGTGGTTTTTTTTCCATTTCTCTCTACTTGGAATTTGTTTTTACGTTTTTCAGTACATTATATGGTACATTAAATAGCACCATTGAAAAAGACAACTCGTCCCGCAAATAACAAGCCCTCATACAGCGATGTTGATAGATAAATAAAGGAGTTAAGATTTTTTTAAAAGGGAAGAGGAAAAAACAAAAATGGAAAAAAGCTCCGTCACTAAGGGGTTAAGAAGTTTTTAAAAGTGTGAGAGTACTGTATGTAGTAATAATGCCCAATAAGAGTGTGTGCATATGTAGCTGAGAACATCCGCAGTAAGGCCGGCTGTACACGGCCGTGACGGGCTCCCCTGCGGAATAATCCGTGGCGAAGCCCGTCACGGCGCCCCCCTAGAGATCCTATACTTACCAGCGGATCCGGTGTCCTCGCTCCCGCAGGACGCTTCCCCGCCCACCGCGTCATGTGACACGCCGGCCGCGTCACGTGACACGCCCACTGCGTCACATGACGCGGTATCGGGGAAGCGTTTTCACGCTATCTTCCGCTGTGCTACAGCGGGAGATAGCGTGAACGGACGGCTTCTATTGACTGCAATGGAAGCCGTCCGCACGTACACCCGCGGCAAATAGAGCATGCCACGGGTGAGGATGGGAGATTTCACGGTGCGAAATTCCGCGGAGGAATTCCGCACCATGTGCCCTGAGCTATTAGGTTCAATAGAACCTAATAGCTGCGGGCAATGCAGCGGATTTTCGCCACGAATTACGCGGCGGAAATCCGTTCGTGGGAAGGAGGCCTAAATCCGCATCATTTGATGTGGACAGACAAGAAATTTGCACCAATGTTGTGGATTTTATGCAGACTTGCTGCACTGTTTCTCTTATGTAAAGCATGTGGATAATCTGCTGCAAATTCACCCCCTGTGAACATAGACCAACACGGGATTCCTACCTCTATCCATAGGCTTGGTCTTGGAAGGGGTGAAATCTCAGATGAAGGCAATTGGGAATATTGTAACATTGTTGCATAGTCTGCAGCACAGTGAATCATGATGATGTTAGGGAGTCTTCATGAGACGTACATGCTGCAGAAATGTCCACTACAAGCCATGGGGGAGAGAGGTTTAAAAATCACATCCGCATGGAGCGCAAATATTCTAAAGCAGATTTGAAATTCAAAGGTTTGAACCTGCATCATTTCGGTGTGGATTTGGCCCCTGCTGCCAATTTTCCGCTGTGGAAAGTCAGCAGATATGTCCCCGTATGAAGGAGCCCTTAGGGGATATTTCACATTGCAAACTTAGCCATGGAATTGTCCACAGCAAATTTCGCCTGAGAAAGCGTTTATTTTGGCGCAGTTCCTCATGCAGGATTTTTCCTGCCAATGAACAAAATCCACACGCGGCATTATGATGCAGAGTAAAGTGTTTCCACGTCATGAAGTGGCACGTCACTGATTGTCCCATCAGAATTCCGCCCGTGGATTTTGCCCATTACCAGGACAAATTCCGTGTGCAGAGCCGCAGATTGACACGTTTTTTGAGGCAGGATTCTTTGTGGAAAACTCTACGGCAAATTACACCTGAAAAAAAGGTCAAAATCTGTTGTTTTTGTCGCAGATCTGTACGTGGAATTTGTTCTGTCAATGGACTAAATCTGGACGCAGAATTCTGATGTGGAACCAAGCATTTCAGGGTCAAGAAGGGACATGTGACTTTGTGATGCGCAAACATGATTTTCTGATTTTCCTTCTCGGAATTCCACACATGAATTTTGCCCACTGACTGGCAAATTTTGCATGCAAAGCCCTGGATTTTTCTGTGACTTTTGAGACAGGATATGCCTAGTATGTGTATTTTAGTGCTTACTTTATTTAGATGCATGGACTGACGCAGAGTTGTAAGGAAGCAGAAATACAATCCTAAGCTCTCACTCATGACCTGAAGGTTGCGAGTTCAATCCCCGCTTGGTTCAGGTAGCCGTCTTAAGGTTGACTCAGCCTTCCATCCTTCCGAGGTTGTTAAAATGACTAGGCTGCTTGGTGGGTGGTAATAAATTACCTGAAAGCATTGCGGAATAAGTTGGCGCTATACAAATAACAAGTCCCTTCCCTTTTATTGTTTATGCACATAGCACTTTGCTGCTATATTGTCAATACCTTATTTTTGGATTGATTAGCTGAATATTTATCTTGACAGTGTTGCATATATGTAGTATGGACGTCCCTGCATAGTATTTTAAGTGTTATCTTACGGTTATGCTTGATTACATTTAGCGTTTATATTTTTATGCATTATATTCTGTATGAGTTATAATATGTTTAATAAAAATCATTATTTAGTCTGTACTTAGTTAATGTATTATTGGTGTATGGGTGGATTTATATACTTCTCTATGATAGTGTGTCTGATCTGTTTACCAGTGTGATCACCCAGCACCCATTATTTAGATAAGGTGTTCATCGGGTAGCACCCACAACTTTTCTGATACATTTTGATCAGATGTGGAGAATGCGTACCTGGACTGTAAGTTCTATGGTTACCAGAAATGCAAAACCCTCCCTTTCACTACAACAGATCACGTACCCTTCTCAGGAATCTGGTCGATGGAACAGAATGCACACATATTAATTTACTTCATGAACTACCAACTTTACATTCCATTCAGATACTACAAGATACAATCTCATCAGCGATTTCAGAGAACACTGAACAATTCATAATTTAGTTATTTACATAACGCAGAAGACAACAATGACGCTGTTAACGGACAGAAAATGCCACTTACACGTTAGAGGAAAGCGCTTTACTTTACAGTGTAAAACCACACAATTACTTGTATATTACATGTGCACACAATACCATATTTAATGCATGATGATTAGCATGTTTTATAGCCCACTCATGGCCTACCCAATCACACAAAGTAAACATTGTAAAGCAGTAATCTTACAGAGAACAAAATCACCCCTCGGCCGGGCTCACACGTCCAGAAGCGTAAACCGCTATTGGTGTCCTACAGGGCTTTTGTAGCTGTAGAGCCGGCTATTACCCTGCGTGCTGCTGTACATGGCGGCGAAATTGCACTGTGCATAACGGCGTACTCACGCATAGTACACCTAATTTTTATTTTTTGTTTACATTTGGTGTACCGTTGCTTATTAATCTAATTGCGTATAGGCGCACGTATATATGAACCTATAGACAACAATGGGCTCTATCTCATGTATATACACAATTCTGACATGCTAATGGGATTGGAACTGCGTAAGGCAATGCAATTGATTGCCTGCGAGTTACCGCATATCACGCAGTAAACAGACGGTAGTGTGAGCCCGGCCTTGGGGTAATTTCACACCTGCGTTCAGGTTCTGCTTTCCTACTCATTCAGGGATTGCTTTTTCTTCCAGTATTTTGAGCCGGAGGTTCCAACACAAATGTGAGATAGGCTTAAGAAAAACATACTAGACAGGCAATGTGCACTTTATTTTACTTGTAATGTTTGGGCTAATTCTGTAGCCATCCCTCTTTGGTCTCAACATCATGCGTGGCCAGAAGGCAAAGAAGCATAAACACAAATGGGATGGCTTTCGGCAGAGATCTGCGTTAATTAGGTTTTCTGCTGGGTGATCCAATTTTGGACAGCCCGCTCAAAATTATTTTTAAAATGGGAAATGCTGTGCGATCTAAGAGCTCTATGTAATGGAGTAGGAAATGATGAGCAGATTGATGTATGGTACTGTAGGAATAGATAAAGGAGAAAGTTAAGCCTCTGGCATATGAGCATGTTTGGCTGTACATGCTGAAACTATTAATTTACAGGCAGCGTACAACACACACACACACACACACACACACACACACACACACACACTATAGCCTATGAGGCTATACATACTGTCGTCTTAATAAAAAAAAGAAAAAACCACAACTCATCATGTCCTATTCTTGTACATATCATGGCCGAGAATTAGGACATACAAAAATACATATAAACGTGCACGCCGACTGTTTATTGGACAGCACACTGGCATGTGTCCGATGCCAGTTGTGCCCGAAGCTCTTGGGCGCAACCCGCAAACACAGCAATTGTACGCCCGACCTTATTGAATTTTATTCCTTGAAATCCTTACTCTTACTATGATCATCACCAATAAGACAGCAAACTGGGTGTCTAAACAGTTTTCTTGGTAAGCAGTCATAGGGAAGGCTGTCAGTCACTGATAGAGCCACCCGCTGGTCTCCTAACCATAGAAAGAGCAGGGATTTCAGTAAAATACCATTAATACTGAATCTTTCCCCACAAACCTATACATCACTCTACTCGGCTTCTCCTTCTCTATAACATGATACCTGCAAATCAGACTCCATATTGAGTGTGGCACATTCACTTTTAAGGGTATAGGAAGCCCCAGTTGCAGACCGCTCCCCTATTCCTTCAAGGCGAGAACTATAGCAGAAAGTCACAGGCCAGGCACAGCGGACCATATTCTCTACAGCCGACAGATTATTTTCTGATTTAGTCCATTAAATTATGTAACTGTACAAATAATACATAGTGAATGACAAATCAGGAAATATGACTAAACAAAACTGGAAAACTTACTCCTGTTAGTGGGGATTGGGATTTAGAAATGAGCCAATAGTATAACTGATTATGCAATTATTAAGTCACTCATTTCATCGATCCCAATAAAAGAATATCATTCAACAAGGACAACAGAAGATGTGAAGCAGCGGTGGGCTGCAGGATGTACTACAGAGTGACCACTTTTAATATCCCCCTCATTGCTTTGTAAGTGATCAGTTGTTGGTTTTCTTTTGGAGGGTAACATGGTCCTCGTTCCGTCACATACGAATAAGGGAACCTTAATACCCATAATCCATCAGCTGGCAGAATAATTTCCTGCTTTTCAGGATGAAAAATAGGACATAGAGTCGGTCCGGGCTGCACCTAGAAACAACAGCAAACAAAGGTTAATTCACATTCATTGTTATAGCTGACAACTTTAGTTTTTGACACGTTTTCTTTAAAAAGTACAACCGTGCATCCTTAATGGTAATGGGCACATTCACCAACTTTTTGTTAATCCAAGTATTTTCGCATACAAAGCTTTAATAAACAATCGCAGAAGTGATTTAATTAGGTTTACTTTCTATGCTTCAACATGCTGCACTGTTGGAGGACGGAGATTGTTGCAGAACCTCTCAGTGAAGCAGATTGAAACTAATCATGGGGGTGGGTGTAAAATCCTGGTAACAGCACTTCATTTAGCGAATCTAGGCCTCGAGTCCGCGGGCAGGTCGCATTCCACATGCCAGAGGCCGCAGCGGAATCAGACCCTGCCCGCGGACGGCAACCACACGTACCTGTCCTTTTTTTCCGGTACTGCGGAAGTTCCGGCCGGTGGACACGTGCAGTACAGGTTTTTGTTTTTTTTTTTTAAACCCCTGGTTTTCTGCGGAATCTGCGGCCCGTCCACAATGTTAGCTGCAGACAGGCCACGGATTGAAAGGCTTTCTTTGACTTCAATGGAAGCAGTCTGCATGGAATCTGCCCTAAAATGGAGCATACGGTAATCTGTTTTTCGCATGCAGAATCTGGAAAACAAATCCGCATGTTTTAATTGAGGTATGTACACCCATGCTACCCTACGGGCGGCTTAAATTGCGGATCTTCAGCAAATCAAATCCACCCATGGATATTGGGCCTCATTCTCTTCAACTACAAAGTCCTAGCCGCTAGCCAATGCCCAATTTACACGGGACGACTGTCTGTAAACGACTGCACAAGCAGGTGATGGCACTGCTAGCTGTTCACGGTCATGTAGAACATTTAGGCAGGCAGATCACTGCTGAGCATTGCTGAATTCTTGGTCAGCACTTCACATTCTATGTGAAACATTGAGCAGGGAGCGTTTACACGCAGCGAGAAGTGAGCAAAGCCCAATCTCTAGAGACGATTTTCTAGTTGCCATTGAGACCAGATTTGGTCTAGCCCCGAATTAAGGGGTCCTTTGCTATAAGGTGTTAGCGCTACATAGATTTGACCACTACGCTACTACATGTTTATTCTACTCTTCCTCCGTAAACAGTTGGCACTGCTTTGAGGAAAGAGATAGCCGAGAGCTCTGAAACAAACCATTCCCGACACACTCCCCAGTGATCACTGGTATCGCTCACAGCGCTGCCGGCATGGAGGCGGTGCGGCCGGGAACCGCTCTCCCTGGCCCGCCTGTATTCACTATAAGCAGACAGTCATTCAGAAGTGACCGACTGCTGTTCACACTGTAAAGCACACGGTTCAGTTTTCTGCATGCAGAAGGTGAATGACTGAACAACTCTCGTTCAGTCGCTGCATGCATTTACACAAATCGATTAGAATCCCGCAGAAAGGAGCCATTAGACCTTACTATATACAAGATATGAGGGTGATAATACAGTAACTGATAATACACGTTGGGTTGGACAGTGCAGCATCCACACAAACAAGAGGGTCATAAATACTAGTAAGTGAGCCAGTGACTTGGGAGTGATCTGTACCAGCAGAAAGAGCTTCGAGGAGTGGAATATGAATTGGATTAAGATCAGACATTGCATTAGGGCAAGTGTTGTTAAGGCGGCCATATACCAGAAATAGCCGTCAGCTGGACAGTCATTCAGCCAACATATATTCCTCCTGATCTCCCCATACGCAGGCAGAGTGAGCTTACATGTGTTCTCCATGGAGAGAGGAGAATAATCCACTGACAAATGATTCTGGCAGCAACCCATTCCCTCCAAGAACAAATAAGCCCGGACTTACACAAGTGTGTCAGTAATGCGTATACCACTTGTACGTTTTGCATGCAGAATATGCTATACCAGTCTCCCATAGTTGGCCATGGTACCGCTCACACAAATTGCGTAAAAACTCACACGCAAAAAAGAAACTCCCAGCATGCTCTATCTTGGTGCATATTACATGCGCATACACGCCAAGATAGTACATGGCAATGGGCGGCATGCAGCCAGTACACAAGGATTTCAATAGGAAACATCGCACAGCATGCGAGTGCCATGTGTTGTCTTTAAGGTCCCATTGAAAATAATGGGAGATGCAGCGAGTTTTTTACCTTGCACCATCACTATGAGGAAAAACATGGCTCATGTGTATGACTTCATTTAAAAGAATGGAGTTCATATTTGCACTTATGTGAATGTAGCCTAAAAGTAGGTCAGTTTAGCAATAAAGACAAAAGAGAAGTCATGTCAATCAACAAGCAGTATACCACTATATGGCATTTCGGAGCTGTACCAAAGCGGATTGAAATATGTACTTTCAGGGCTTATTTTAGGCTTTCCTCACATGGTTGTAGGACGGCTCCTTTTACAAATAAATACCAAAATCTAAACACAGCAAAACTGCCACTTTCCACCCATTCCAACCAAAAATTTCCTAAAGCAAGAGCAGTATTTGAGACCTTACCTGGGGGTTCAATACAATTTGTAAAGGAGCATCAGGAACCACAACAAACAGTCTCATGAGCTGGGCATAATGAGGTTTAAGACCTCGCCCTTGAGATGGCGACAACATGTACAGAGGCATGTCCGTGTTGAGGGCTTTAACTGCAGATTCCTTAGGCCCATTGCCTAGAACTTTCATTATTTTATCCGGACCAGAGCTCATAAACCTGCGCCCTCGCGAGTCCTCATACTCAAAGCCAACAAATCCTCTTGCGATATCATCCCTTCTCCGACCTCTTCCGGTTACGGCTCCACTTCTTTTCCCAGGTACTGACTTGTTAGGAGCCGGCCAAGAGTTAGTGTCTAGGTCCCCATCATCTTCTGGTTTGGTACGGATGACAATGTCCCAAGGCATCAGATAATTGGTCCCTGGGATAAATCCAAGTTGATCTAACCCTGTGTGGAAGTTATAAGACTTGGCAGGGCCAAGTTTTACTAGCGACCAGCTTGAAAATTTAGGAAGCAGGCCTTTTGGACAGTTTGAATGCATCATACCAGGGAGGTATTCAACAGTGGATGCTTGACGATCCACTAAACTGGGCCTTTTCTCCCCTTTTTCCTCTGTACCATGTCCGGGAGCATCAACATTATCTCCGCCTGCTTGGGGGTCAGCTGGGTACGTTCCAAGGCTATCAGTGGACTGGCCCAAACTAAGGGCAAGGCTCAGACTAGTACTTTCACCCTGTGTTTGAGGTTCCTTATCTTTCAACTTCTCCCCTTCTACATCCCCTTCTTGAGATGTAGAAGGTGCCTCATTTTTGGCGGGAGCAGGGTCTGGTGTGCTTGGCTCAAAAACTGGAAAATCAATGTGATCCAGCTTTCCACAGCATTTCTCTTCAAGCATCTGTGAAATATCACAAAAAGGAAAAAATACAGTGAATTAAAACGATGCAAATCAATACAATGCTACATTTGGAGAGTACTTATGATTGTCCTTTATAACTGTAGTAAAAATATGAAGATTTTATCGTGGATTAGAGGCATTACAAGTAGGCTCTGTGAACATCACTGCAAATCCCAAAGAAATAGTGCAGCATGCTGAGCTATGTAGTCTGGGGGCATGATGGAAACCAAAAGCGACCCCATTCTAGTCTGTGGGGTTCTTTCAATTCCATCACAGGATGGATTTAATCTTCCTGCTCTCATAGTAGAACAGGAGAATGGAAACCCTGAAAGCAGTGGGAATAGTCTTACTGCCATTTCCACAAACTATTCAGGAGTCTGAAAACAGTCAAAATGCTTTTATTAGCCCTTAAACATTATATAAAATATATATTTTTTCAAAGTAAAGTGAACCCGTGACCATTTTTTACGCTTCATCAACCACTGGCAGCATGAAATCGGGGCAGGCACCCCCACTGCAGATAAAAGATTTTATTCTGAAAGGCTGGTACACCTCAGAAGAGCCGCTCATAATGCAGGTCAGAGTTATGGCGCAGGGCCCTCCTCAGCCTCTCCCTGCTCTTGGATCACCTAGACTACCATTTCCCAAACTCTGGTCCCAGTGACCCCCCCTTTCCCCAACAGGCCATGGTTGAGGATATTCTCTGGAGAGAACACCGCTGGCAATGTCTGAGACAATAATTACATCACTTGTGCAATACTATTGAAATCCTGAAAACATGATCTGCTGGGGAAGTTGGGAGTTTGGTAAACACTGACAGGTCCCTCCGTATACACAAACAGGGAGGGTCCTGTTAATCTAGGTAGTGCAGATGGGTAGAGACCAGGAAGGCCCTTCCCCAGTGACTCTAACCCTCATTTCAGAGGGATTTTCAAAGTATGTTTTTTTTCTGAAACCACCATACATGACAGCAATGTGGCCAGTGGGTCAGACAGCATAAGCCTGGTGACACGTTCCCTATAAAAACTTCAGTTATTCACATGTCATAGAGTCAAGTGTCACCTCTTGATATCAATAACACATAAGATGCTTTAGGTCGGCTTCACACAGGCAAGAAAATTGTGCCAGATTTGTGCGCTGCAAGATGCACGAATATAAACCCCATTCGCTTGAATGGAGTCATACACATGCGCCCTGTTTTCCCACATTGCAGCTCGATGTGGGTAACAAATCGTGGCACGTCCTATCTTTCTGCATACTCTCGCATCGCACTCCCATTGTTTTCAATGAGGCTGGCGGTAGCATTGCACCACGTGCTTTGCAAGGTCTTCCCACAAAAAAAAAAATGGGAGAAACTCCGCGAAGTTCCACTGCGGCTGTCAGCCACAGCAGAGGATCGCTGCTTTTCCCAAAGTGATGCAAGGTGGTTTTGTTCCAAAAATGCCTCGTATCCACTGCAAAATCACATGCTGGTGAGCACAATTTCGGGTTGTGATTCACGGTCCAATATCGCGCTCACCCGTGTGAAGTTAGCCTTAGGCAGAAAAAAATGCATAGACCCTCATTTTCCCAACGGATGCCAAATTCATCCTCTGTTCTGGAGATTTCCATCAAGGTTTCTAGCTTTTTATTGAATGGAGCAGCGCAAGAGACCATGCTATTCCATACCGAGGAATACAGTAATAGACAATACATTTTTTTTTTTTCCACTTAGTGGAATCTGATAGATATATACATGAGGTTTGTGTCAGAAACCCTCCTGATTGAAACCTTGGAGGCCCCCCCTCAAACACGTGTTGCAGGAAACGCCACGATTTTACTTTTACTTTCGGACGCAGGGAGCTGAAGCAGACAGCAGAGTTTAGCATGCCTCATCATTGATAAGGTGCGCTAAACTGGCAAAAATAAAACAAACGCCGCTCGAAAATCTCGCCACTGGAAAGGACTGTGATCAAGTGGCTGTCTGAGCGGTCCCATTGAAAACAATGGGAGTGTTACACCACGATTAGCGCCGCACTAATTGTGGTAAAAAAACGTCTGTGTGAGGGAGGCCGGACACACTAAGGGTGCATTCAGATGACCATATATCGGCTGAGTTTTCACACCCAGCCGATATACGGCGTCCCTCTGCAGGGGGAGGAAGCTGGAAGAGCCAGGGGCAGTGCACTGAGCTCCCGCCTCCTCTCCACCCCTCGCAATGGGAGGGGCGGAGCTATGTCTCCGGGCATAGCTCTGCCCCTTCCCCCTCCCATTGCAAGTAGTGGCGAGGGGCGGAGAGGAGGCGGGAGCTCAGTGCACTGCTCCCGGCTCTTCCAGCTTCCTCCCCCTGCAGAGAGGGACGCCGTATATCGGGTGAAAACCCAGCCGATATACGGTCATCTGAATGCACCCTAAAGATGTGAAAAGAGCCTTACCTTCTAGAAGCATTGATCGAACCTGACTGCAGCAGCGAAGTCAACCACTTGTACATTCCCATATCTGTCACACTCATCATGGAATCCACTCACTAAAGTCCTGTAAACAGGCACCAGCAGAGTCCATGCAGAGGGTCCCAGAATACTTCTATCTCCTGCAGTCAGCCCCCCACACACTGAGTGACTCCTTTCTCTATGTCAGCTGGACAGGGCAAGTCTTCTCAGGCATTTACACAGCTGTCTCTTTAAAGATTGCATTGCTATTAACCTGGGCCCAACCTCTATCATATGCTGCCGAGCTGCCACGTCCGACCCACAATCATCATCATCTATTATACAATACCTGGTAGAAATCATAATTTGCACCCTTGATGTCAAACGGATCTTCTCTGGGCGCCTGCTTCTTCCCGCAGTTACAGTTCCCAGTAGACCTCGCTCGGCTGTTATGGTACAGAATAGGTGGATTTCTATCTGGCTCGATTTTTTCTCCTGCAATCATGACATGAAAAGGAAAAAGCCATTTAGTTTATGTAAAGCCCCACGAAGACAGACAGCTGTCCCCTCACATCGCTGTCATTACTTTATTGCATTACCTAACCATCTTGTACTGACAGTTAAGAGGACCCGTAATGTCCGCAGGTCAGTGGGGTTAGCTCCATAGCCTCGCAGCTGCGGCCCGCTGACTACAATTATGGCTTTTTGTTTATACTTACTCCAGTGTCCTGTGAAGACTTCCTAGATGCCTCTCCCAGCACTGTGAATGTGACAAGCGGGCAGTCTCACAATCACTGTTAATGGGTGACATCAGACTTGACTGACAGTGAGCTCCGCCCATCTGACACAGTCACAGTGCAGAACCCACATGGGGGAGAACATGATAATGGAAGACATCGCTGAAGTTATTGGAGCTGCAGCCAGCCCTGCTGACATGAGGACATGAAAGCTCTTCCTTAAAACATAATGAGACCTACAGGGGTGTTAAAAGTATAGATGTTATCTATAAAAACCTAACTTATAAAAATGGCATACAAGAGGTTCATTTGATGTAACTCGTTAAAAAAAAGGAAGGTGGAGAATAGTGGGGTTACTCCTAACAACCAGTATGTCATTCATCGGAAAGGGGTACTCCAATCTCAGTAAACCCTTTAAAACCTGTTTCTAGACCTTCAGATAGCAGTCCTATTATACAGGACAGTCATCTGTGCTATACTACATCAGAGGCCCTAGGTGGCTGCCCCAATCATCATTTAAAAATGAACAGGTATAAAGCCCTGTAAAAAGCCCCATTAGGGGTAGGAATCCCCCGTGCTGAACTTATACAATCAATGGCCACATCTGAAGCCTATAGAAAAGTGGCAGTCTGACCGCCATGAACTTGCAGTTACAATTAACTTCATAGTAAATACACACCACTTAGACTAGTTCTAATCTCCTTCAATACAGAACATTACCGAGGATCTGACACTTCTGACATGTCGGCTTTAAAGGGAATATGTCATCTCCTGTGAGCCCCATAAACCAAAGTTGGGGGCCGAAGAGCTGATTCCAGGGATGTGACACTCCTACTGATGTGCATGCACATATAGGGACAGAACTAGTCTTGTCCATCACGAAGTATAGCGCAGGATGCGCACGTCAACATCTACCATAGGACATCCTGTGTGATAGGAAGTGGTGCATACTAGAATAAAGTATGGACTGCACACTAGGACAGCATAGAATATAGAATTATACACACGAGGAGTGTTTTTACAAAATGAGTGACGTTACCTAGAATTGTTTTAAACCCCTACCCACGCGCAAATTTAGTTTTTTCCTCCTCCCTTCTTAAAAATTCATAACTCTTATTTAACCATTGACGTAGGTGTCTGAGGTCTTGCTTTTGCGGGACTATTTAATATACTATAGAACGTAATAAAAAACTTCTAAGTGGAGTGAAATGGAGAAAAAAAAAAAAGAAAAATTCTGCCCTCGGTGCGTCTTGCTTCTATGGCGCACAAACTACAACAAAAATGGCCTGATAACCTTTATTATAACTTTGTTCTATACTTTATTTTTCTGTCGACATAGTTGTGCGAGGGATCATTTTTTGCAGGACGTCCTGTAGTTTCTATTGGTACCATTTTGGAGTTCATATGATTTTGGGGGTACTCCATTGTTATTACATTTTATCTTGGAGACGAGGTGAAAAAAACCTCGCAATTCTGGCATTCTTTTTTTTCCCTTCTGATAACAGTGACTGAGCGGGGTAAATAATGCGCTACTTTGATAGGTCGGACTTTTACAGATTCAGGGATACCAAATAGGTTTTTTGGGTTTAATTATTTAGATTCTTTTATTATAAGTACGGCAAAAGGTTTTGTTTTTTTAAACTTACTACCTTTTATTTTTTTTTTAAATAATTAAACTGTTTTAAACAATTTCTATTTTTTTTTTAGTCCCCATAGGGAACAAGTACTTGCAATGGTTTGAGTGCTTTTGCAGTATGATACCACAGTCTGACAGGCATTTTATCTGACAGGCTTTTAGAAGGCCTCCGGCTGCCATGGCAACCACACGGCATCCCGTAATCTCATCGTAGGGGGGCACTGCAGGACCCTGAACACCGATCAGGACATTAAATGCCGCTGTCAGACTTGACAGTTGTATTTAAAGATGTAACAGCTCTGATCATTGGCACGGCTTATCGTCATCGTGCGATGGGGGACCTGCGATCTCCCTCCATACAAACTGTGAGCCTACACGGCGTAAATGTACAGCCTGTAGCATTAAGAGGGTCAGAAAAAAAATTATATATATGTAAAAAAAAAAGGTTCAAAAACTATATTAAAGTATTATTGTACTGGCACCATATGAGACGCATTTTAGGTGATCACGTTGTAGACATCAGCTTGACTCCTTTTGAACACCCCCTCCCCCCCAGCATTTACCTGCTTTGGGAAGCAGGTGGAACTTGTGCACACAGTGCTGATCGGTCAGACTCCTCTCCTCGCATAGTTGGTGGCCGCTACTCCAGAACTTGTAGCAGTCTTCGTTGAGATGGATGGCGTACTTCTGGAAGGCCGGCCCCCGCGCCTGCTGGCTGTACACCCTGAGCGCTTGTGCCAGCTGGTTCTTATGGACCGTGGTGGTGTAGTTATGGGGCAGGTTGGACTGGTAGGCGCTGTGCGCCATTGGAAGAGCTTTTTGACATCTGTTTTCCGAAAATTTCGTATCGGCATCCAAATAGCCTTCCAGTACTTTCATGTTGGCGAGCAGCTTTGGAGGATAGCCCCCCGGGAAGGCTGGAGGGTCGTCATCTTTATTCTCTATGATCACCTCGTACAACTTCAGGGCCACGTTGGCCCACTTCAAGTAGGTGGGCAGCTCAAAGTGTGAGGGCTGCGGGTTCCTGCCCACGCTGTCATCAAAGCCCTTCTTGGTGAGCACCAGCTCCACATGCTGGAAGAGGAATTCCCGCAGGGTGCAGTCCACCAGCTGCCCGGACAGCCCTGCACTGCTTTCCGCCGTGAAGGACAGCTGCTGCCGGCTGTGCCTCATCATCTGGAAGCGGCGGGGCCCGGAGATGCTGCCGGGCTCAGGGTCCCTAACGGTGCAGTTGTGCCGCAGGCCGTCCAGCAGCATGCCCACTGGGTCATCATCCTGCTCGGCCACAATGTACACGAAGGCCTGGTTGGCGGGCACGGTGAACAGGCAGTTGATGCTCTGGTTGGTCAGGACGCGGCTCTTGCGGAAGATGCGGTAGATCTGATCCTCCAGGGCGTGCTGCAACCTCCTCTTGGGCGAGTGCTTCTTGGGCTTCTCGGTGGCGGGCTGCCCAGCACCCCGGGTGGGCTCAACCCCCCGGAGGGCTCCGTTCAGCTGAAAGACGAACAGCAGCCGCGGAGGGCATGGGCGGGCGTTCAGCTTCCACTCCAGCCCAACAGGGCACTCCTTTAGCGCCGGCTTGAGCGAGGGCAGCAGCTTCTGGCGCACGCTGTCCAGCGCCCGGAAGAGCTTCTCGTAGGCAATGTCAAAGCAGCAGGCGGGGTGCAGCAGCAGCAGCAGGTGGCAGACAGAGAACAGGTAGAGCAGGTGCATGCAGTGCAGCTTCTCCTCGTCCTTCCACCACTCGTGGGCCTCGGCGTGCGACACCCCACGCCCCAGCTCCTCGCACGCCCGGGACAGCTGCCCCGTGTCGCTGATGCCGGTGAGCAGCACGTACAGCACCCGGGACTCCTGCTCGTAGTACGCCTGCAGCACGCTGCGCTCCCGGGGTTGCTGCGGCGGCTGCTGGAAGAGCGGGAACACATGGCGGTCACACAGCGAGTTCACCAGGCAGCCCTTGTCCCAGCCGCCCTGCAGCAGCGCCGTCTTCCCGAACACCCCGACCACGCACACCTCGTCCTCCTTCCAGCCCGGCTCCGAGCTCAGCAGCTCCCGCAGCAGCGATGAGCCGACCGCCCCCGACGACGTCTTCATGGTCCCTTCTAGCCGCAATGACGGCTGGGGGACCCGAAATAAAGCTGCACACTCGTGGTGGCACTACTAGAAGCGTCCGGCTAGGAACAGGAGTGTAGAGTTAGCGTTCCAATGAGGCGCAGTGACTGCGAGTTGTGCAGAGCGCCCTCTGCTGTCAGCTAGCCCTCATTGCTATCCGGCAGCATTACATGACATAAGGGCGGCTGCCCTTAAACCGCATCCAAAAGGCGGCCTTGGTTTAATGGCTGCCCTCTCATGGAGCGTTTTTACATCTGGCGAAGAAATACGCGACATGATCTATTTTTGTTCGCATGTGCCCACCTCAGGCTTCATAGGAGTCTATGGGGGTGCGCAAATATGCAATAGTTAGGCTGCGATGCCTGTTCAAATATGGCACGGTTGTGTCCCGCGCCAATGTGAACAAGCCCGGCAGCGGAAAGAAGTGCAGTAACGCTTCCTTCACGCGGGCGAGTTTTACACGGTGCTGCATGATATTTTCCTGTCAAAAACGCCTCTCAACACTTCAGAAAAGTTGTGATTGTTTTCCATGGCGAACCTCGCAGGCCGTGCGATGTGTTTTACTGTTCCATCAATGGGCAATGTGTTTCGAGGAGCGTGAAAAGATGTAGCATGCCGCGCTCATGTGTATGACTCCATAAAAAAAAAAGGGGGTTTAGATTTGTGTTAAACCATCATCTGCAGGAGCCCTGAGGGCGGCGCCGCACGGGCGTATTTGTGCGCATAATACAGAGAATAGTGCCCATTGATTTCAATGGTTCATTAACATTTCTTTGTTTTTGCAAAGGCAATTCTTGCTTGCGCCAAAAATATAACATGCTTTGTCTTTCTGCGCAATTGTGCACTAAGAATCCCCATAGAAGTCTATAGGGGTGTGCGCAATATGCAGAGGAATACACGAAACACGTCACAATTCTGTGAAAAGAAGAAAACATGGAACTCAGGCTTAATAGCTTTTTCAATTGAGGCGTGTTTGTCTGCCGCACACAAATGAACATGCTCTGTGTGCGCAAAAAGTACTCTAAAATACGCTGAACCGCTTGCAAAAAAGACTAATAGCACAAATGCATTCCTCTGATTTGCGTAAAAACACATACATCTGTGTGAAGGAGCCCTGCGGCTGAAAAAACATGTCTATCCAGTTTAGCCTATTACCCACCCCCTTCCCCTCCGTTGATCCAGAGGAAGGCAAAAAACACCAAGTTTTAGAAGTAAATTTTCCTTTTTTAGGCCTCATTCACACGAACGACACGGCATCGGCGCAAGAAAATCGCAGTGATATCGCATCGCTGCAGTTTCTCACGGTGATACCGCAAATGAGTAGTACTACATGCTAGGATTTTCATGGGGAAGGGAGGGGGGTTAAAATATAAGCCCTACCCCGAAAAGTAGCCATAGCTGAAGAAAAAAAAAGTATACATCACCTAGAAGTGCTGTCCGTGGCTCCGCTGCATCTTCTTCCCTGCACTGGTCTTTTTCTTCTCTTCTGGACGGGGATTGAAAAATCACCGCCTCCTGGAAACGCTGGCTGTGATTGGCTGATACTTAGCCAATCACAGCTAGCACTCGATGAATGGCTGCGATTGGTTCATCGAGGGCTTGGCTGTGATTGGCTAAGCGTCAGCCAATCCCTGCCAGCGCTTTCAAGAGGCTGGGAGTTTTCAATCCTCGTCCAGAAGATGATGAAGAGAAATATTGTCAAAGTTGCATCGAACCGCACGAAAATTGCGTTTTCGTGCGATTCGGTGCAACAGAGAGGAAGGCTCCATAGGGAAACATGGGGTACAAAACCTCACGAGTCGCGGGCATATCGCCGGACCCACGAGGTTTTTGTGTTGGGTTGCTGCATGCTACAAAACATCGCACGTGTGAAGTAACCCATAGGAAAACATGGGTTTCACATACATGTGATTTGTAGCATTATAGCAACGTGACAAAATCGCACGACTGTCACCTGTGTGAACGAGGCTTTAAGGGAAAACATTCCTTCCTGACTCCAGTATGGCAATTGGAATAATCCCTGGATCACTGACCCTTCTAAAGTAATAAGTGACAAAAACATGTAATATTGTAACGCTCAAGAAAGGCGTCCAGGCCCCTCTTGATCGAGTTCACCATCGCTGTATCCTCAGGCAGAGAGTTCCATAGTCTCACTGCTCTTACAGTAAAGAACCCTCTTCTATGTCAGTGTACAAACCTTCTTTCCTCTAGACGTAGAGGATCCCCTCTTGTTACAGTCACAGTCCTGGGTATAAATAGATGATGGGAGAGATCTCTGTATTGGCCCCTAATATATTTATACATAGTTATTGGGTAGCCCTTCAGCCATCTTTTTTTCTAAACTAAATAATCCCAATTTTAATAATCTCTCTTATCCAGATCGTCTTGCAATCTCCTTGCGTCCTCTCTAGTGTTAAAGGGGTTGTCCCGCGCCGAAACGGGTTTGTTTTTTTTTTCAACCCCCCCCCCCCTTCCCGTTTGGCGCGAGACAACCCCGATGCAGGGACCTAAAGAAAAATCCGCACAGCGCTTACCTGAATCCCCGCGCTCCGGTGACTTCTTACTTACCGGCTGAAGATGGCCGCCGGGATCTTCTCCCTCGGTGGACCACAGGGCTTCTGTGCGGTCCATTGCCGATTCCAGCCTCCTGATTGGCTGGAATCGGCACGTGACGGGGCGGAGCTACACGGAGCCGGCATCCTGCACGAGCGGCCCCATTGAGAAAAGAAGAAGACCCGGACTGCGCAAGCGCGTCTAATTTGGCGATTAGACGCCGAAAATTAGGCGGGCTCCATGGAAACGAGGACACTAGCAACGGAGCAGGTAAGTGAAAAACTTCTTATAACTTCTGTATGGCTCATAATTAATGCACAATGTACATTACAAAGTGCATTAATATGGCCATACAGAAGTGTATAGACCCACTTGCTGCCGCGGGACAACCCCTTTAATTACTTTACATAGTTTTGGGCCATCTGCAAATATTGATGTTTTACTGTACAATTCTTCTACAAGGTGATTAATAAATATATCTGCTATCTATCACTGAGTCAGTTACTTACCCATTTACACACATTCTCACCCACACTAAATATTCTCAAATATTTATATACCAACTAGAGATGAGCATGCACACTCGGTCAAGGCAGATACTCAAGCATTGCTCTTCTCGAGTATCTGCATACTCATCCGAGCAAATGTGGGGGGCGGCGGGGGAGACCAGGGGGGGAGAGATCTCTCTCACTCTCCCTGCCGCTCCCCCCCCCCCCCCGCATTTGCTCGGATGAGTATGCAGATACTCGAGAAGAGCAATGCTCGCTCGAGTATCTGCCTTAGCCGACCTTGCTCACTCATCTCTAATACCAACCTTTTATGCGGCACAATATCAAACACTTTGGAAAAGTTCAGATATACGAGATCCAATGACTTTCCCCGGTCCAGTCTAGAACTTACTTCCTCATAGAAGCTGGTCAGGGTGGTTTGACAGGAGCGATCTCCCACAAACCCATGCTGATACAGAATTATACAGCCATTTTCCCTGAGGTACTCCCAGGATAGCATCTCTTAGAAACCCTTTAAACATTTTTTTCCACAATAGAAGTAAGACTTACCGTTCTGTAGTTTCCAGGCTCAGTTTTTGATCCTTTTTTGAATACCGACACCACATTGGTTATGCGCCACTCCAGTGGAACAAACCCCTTCACTATAGAGCCCTAAAAAATAAGAAACAAGGGTCTGTGTATCAAATTACTTCATTCCCTTAAAACCCTGGGGTGTATGCAATCAGGAACTGTCGATTTGTCCATTTTATTCTTTTTAAGACGGCTCTGCACTTTATCCTGGGTTAAACTGGTGATGTTTAGTGGAAAGTTTACATTATTTATTAAAGAGCCAACTCTTTCAGTATTAATCTTTTTACTATTTGTATAGTTAAAAAACAGTTTAGGGTTAGTTTTACTCTCTTTAGCAATAAGTCTCTCTGCTTCCATGTTTGCTGCTTTTATCTGCTTTTTACATAATTCATTTTTTTCCTTCTAGCTTTTTAATGGTTCTTCACTGCCTTCTTGCTTTAGTAGTTTAAACACTTTATTTTTGCTGTTTATTGCCCCCCCCCCCCCCCCCCCCTTTTACATCCTCATTAAGCCATATTGGTTTTCTCCTCTTACTAACCCTTTTATTCCTGGAAGGTATGAACCTCTCACAGTAAGTATTCAGGATGTTTTTAAAGGTTTCCCATTTTTTGTTTGTACTCTTATTTTTTAGGACATTATCCCAGTCATTAGGGTTAAGGGCATCACTAAGCTGACCGAACTGGGCCTTCCTAAAGTTTAGTATTTTTGTAACTCCCCCTATAAAACTCTCTCTTGAAGCACAAGTTAAAATGTATTACATTATGGTCACTATTTCCTGGTGCCCCCCAATCTGCACCCCTGTTATTCTGTCAGGTCTATTGGTTAATATTAAGTCCAAAATGGACCCCGTACAAGTTGGGTAAGGAAATTATCTTTAGTAATTAACAAGAAGTAATTATCTTTATAAGATCCGTAGGTTTCGGCTTCCCAGTCTAGATCCGGATACTTACAGTTTCAGGGCTATTTCGCATGGCCATAAGCATTTTTACGTGTGCCCACCGTAAAACACGTGAATTATTAGATTTGTGCGCCCGTTCAGATGGCACGGGCCCGATGCATATACGTCGAGGCCACAATGCCGTTGGGCGGGGGACACAGTTTAGCTTTGCTAAGATGTTCTCCCCCTTGCCAGCTCTCTGCCTCTCTTCTCCCCTCCGACTGTTTGCAATGGGAGAAGGTGGGGTGTAGCTAAGCTCCCGCTTCCTCTCCGCCCATTGTCCACAGCAAGCAATGGGAGCGGGCGGATTCTTTTGCTATAAATATGAAAAAAGCTTTTCTTTAAAACTTTTATTACATTTTTAATTGATTTTGATTTCCTTAGTCTCTCTAGAGGACATGAACTTGCAATGGTTTGATCACTCCTGCAGTATGATGTGATAGCATAGTATTACATTATACCACAATCTGACAGGCAATCAGCTATGGCAGCCCTGGGGGATTTCACAAGGCTCCCAGTGTAACCGAACAGCACCCCACGATCTCATCGAGGGGGCTGTTTGGGACCCCAATCTTAAGAAACAGCTGTCACCCGCATTGTATGGAGTGGGATCTACCCCCGATTCCCCTTATACAATCCCCATGATGTAAATATAGGTACGGGAGCGTTAAGTGGTTAAGGACAGAGCATGTGCCCACTTGACCAAACGTTGAACCTGAAAACTGTAGAATTTTGCCAGCTCATCCAAAACTTAAAAAGCAAATAAAATCAATAACATTTAGTCATCCAAAATGTTAAAAATGAACATTCACAACATTAGAAAGCTTTGACGCAATCCAGTACTGCATTGTACCAGAAACACGTCTGTGAACTTTTCTGATGTGGTTATTCTCCTTCATTTTTATAATATTTTAGATGAATAATGGTTACTGATTTTAAATGCACGGCTCAGTCTCCATGCTCCCAAAATCTACCTCGTAAAAGATTGTACATGAGATGAAACCAGGTCCTTCTGGGCCAATGAAGAAGGATCACTATGGCTTCTACCCTCTGGAATGAATAGGAACACCTATGCAATGGATTGAAACGTCATCTATGGCAAAGAGACGGTCTGACTTGGTGAGGTAGCAGAACCTTGTGCCTATGGCATCCAGAGTTCACCCATCCTTTTCATGGGGTTCTGAAGAACTTCTTCATTCAGACTCCATTTGCCTGGCAGAATCAAAATCTTAGTTAATCGATCTTTGAGTTCCAAGTCCTCTGAATATCTTCAGCTGAGATAGAGCTCAGGTAGATTTTAGCCCAATGCATGATTAGGTGGCATTCCTTCTGTAATAAAGGACTCATGGTGTCACCTTGTCTGTTTAAATATGATTGTGATGCTGAAGGGGAAGGGAGGCCGAGCCCCCCCCCCCCTTCCATTTACTGTTTAAAAAATTTTCAGTACATTAAATGGTACAATTGAGAAATATAACCCATCCCACATAATCAAAGCCCTCAGACAGCTATATCGAAGAGAAAAAAAAAGTTTAGATTTTTTTTTTGAGAGTGGGGAGTAGAAAACAAATGGAAAAAATGAAGTGGCAGTGTCATAAAGGGGTTAAAAACGTAGGACTAAAATTATATAATACAGCTGACATCCCTCAGGTATAAAGAGGGTCCCACCCTTACTCGTAGGAGCTCATGACATACAGTTATGCAGACGGGGGTTAGTAAGTGAAATGACAAATTAGTTTTACCAGTAATCTGGTTTCCGGGAAGTCTCCAGGACAGCACCACCTAAGATTGCCTCTTTCCTGATAGGACATGAAAGACACAGGTTTAAAGCTTCCTCCCTTTCCACCCTCCTCAATAAACATGGAAGGGTAGGAACTGAATTTCTAATTATATAGTAACATAGCATGTTAGGCTGAAGGGAGACAATGTCCATCTAGTTTAGCCTGTTTCCACCCCCCGCCTCCTTTATATCTATATCTTTATATCACATACACAGACACACACATTTGCAAAACAAATGTGAGAGAGGATATATTGGTGCTGGCATAGAGACTTCCAGGAAACTGGATTGACTAATTTGTTTTTCCCCAATTGCTTCCATGAGAGCACCACCTCAGAAGTACCGACAAAATAAATTATGGAAGGGGTTACTATAAAGAGGACTTTATGTCTAAAGACTAGGTCTTCATTTGCCCAAACATCTAGCCTGTAATGTTTGGTAAAGGTATGTAATTTCTTCCATACCGCTACTTTGCATATTTCATCAACAGATGCCGAGGCTTGTTCTGCCCATGAAGTAGACATGGCCCTGGTAGAACGCGCTTTAAGCCCTTCAAGGATTGGTTTATTGAGTGCTTTATACGCCTCAGCGATAGCAAGACAAATCCATCTGGAAACGGAGCTCTTTTTTTTCCTTTGTTATGACTCAAAAACTAAACAAAAAATTTTTGTCCTGCTTCCACTGGGCTGTGGATTCAATGTACTGGAGAATTGTCCTAATATCGGCACAGTAGAAACTATGTTCTTGGTCATTTTTTGGCCGTCACAAAAGGAGGAGAATATGATATCCTGAGATCTATAAAAAGAGGATACTACCTTGGGCAAGAACGAGGGGTCTAATTTGAATATAATTTTCTTCTCAGTAACCCTACAGGATGGCTGCTGAATTCGTAAGGCCTGAAGCTCGCTTAAGGTGCTTTTAGATGGTACAATTATCGTTCAAAAAAATCGTTCAAGCACGCAGAAGTGAACGATAATAGTTAGACCTAAACGTGAGCCAACAACTGAATGACCAACGAGAATAGTTTGCTTTTCATTCATCATTCATTTTATACCATTGTTGGCTCATTCACTTATCATTCGGTTTAAACAGCAACTGTTCAGTCCCTGTATTCACTTATACAGGGACTGAACAATTCTGAACGACTCTTGTTTAAACAAGCCAATGATGCATTCGCCCGTCTAAACAGGCTGCACGATTCAGCATCGACGTCACATGCTTGTTCAAATGAGAATCGGATCATCTAAAAGGGATCCTTACTCTTCTTGTAGTTATGGGAACTTGAAAATACGATTTTAGTTTTAAGGTTCTAACTGGGATAGAATCTAAAGATTTGATGGGAGCCGAAGCTAAGACTTTAAGGACTCAGTTGAAATCCCAGGATGGAAATAGAGCCTAGATTCCCGAATCTATCTGTTGCTTTCAGAAACCTAGAAACCCCTGTGATCTCAGAGTTTAGTATCGTAAAACACACTGAGCTCTGCTATTTGGTCACTTAAAGTATTAGGGGAAAAGCCAATGTCTAGTCAATTTTGAAGAAAGTAAAAATTAGAGATATACTTGGGGTTGAGAGTTTGATTCGCCACACCATGATGCAAATGTTTTCCATACTTTAAAGGTAAATCTTGGTAGTATCTTTCCTACTAAATAGTAAGGTTTGGACCACTCTCTCTGATGGACCCTTCTCTAAGAGTATGGATTTTTCAGTATCTATGCTAAAAGATGTTGGTATGATATATTTTAGTGAACTCTGGGTCAATAAATCTGAAAGGGTTGGAAGATGCACTGGTTCCTGGAGAACCAGCTGCTCCTGGGCCAACACGGGACTATAATAATCAAAAGGACAACTTTTGTGAAGCAATTTCTGGCGTACTCTGGGAATCACAAGAATCAAAGGAAATGCGTCAACTAGCTTGTATCCCCAATTTTGTCAACACAGGATGATCTCGTGAGATGAGTGAGAAAAATTAGTTACCTTTGCAATCGTTTCTGGTTGTGAATAGATCAATTTGAGTGACTCCACATCTGTTTAGTAGGTCCTGAAACTCTTTCTGGGAAAGGGGCCATTCACTAGATCCAGTATTTTGTTTAGGGTTTTTTCGGGTGAGTTGCTGAGATGGAACTCGCCTGAAAGCTCTACCCAACTGAATATCTGCAGGGAAGTATGCCTTGTGTCTCCTTGGTGACTAAGAAAGGCTACTGTTGTGATGTTGTATGAGAATATTTTTAGGTGTTGATTCCTGGTTATGTCTGCTGACTGCAGAAGAGTCTTCCATATTGCATAAAGTTTTCTGAAATTTGAGGACTGAAGCTTGATGTTTTAAGACCCAGTTCCTTATTAATAAAAGATCTTCTATATGAGCCCACCAACCGAAAGCACTGGCATCTATTGTGATCTGAACTGCAAGGTCGTGTAACCAACCAACCCCTTTCGTCAGATTGTGGTTCAATAATCACCAACATAGGGAAGCTTTTAAAATATCTCCATTACCATTTTTTTGTCTAGTGAAGCCTGCTTCTTGTCCCAGATAAAATGAATTGCGTGCTGTAGATCAGTGTTCCCCAACTCCAGTCCTCAGGGACCACCAACAGGTCATGTTTTCAGGATTTCCTAGGTATTGCACAGGTGATGTAATTATTGCCGATGCCTCAGACATTGCACAGGTGTTCCTACCATAGGATATCCCGAAAACATGATCCGTTGGTGGTCCCTGAAGACTGGAGTTGGGGACCCCTGCTGTAGAGTTCTTGTAGGAAACTGGGCCCATGCTACTGCTGGTGAGCAAGAGCTTAGTTTCCGTAGAAAAGACATAGCTGATCTGATAGAACAAGTCCTCAGTTCCAGAACATTTTTGATCTGAAGGTTTTGTAATGTTTCTGTGGGGAGAAAAGAACATGGTTTCTCTGAGTCCAGGATTATGCAGAGAAAGATGTCTAACTGGGAGTCATTTCCGATTTTTCCCAATTTATTATACAGGCCAGAGATTGAAGAAGCTACATGGTTATTATTAGATGGGAATTTTCTCCTTAGGATGACAACTAGTTTTGCCATTCTCTTTGTGAAGATTCAGGGGTTGGGGCAGAAGATATACCGAAAGCTAGACATTTGAACTAAAAATAATGTATTTCTCTCTCTGCAGTTATGGCAAATCTGAGCAATTGCTAAGAACTGGGATGGAGCAGGATGTTGACGTAAGCATCCCTTAAATCTATCACTGCCATAAAGGCCCCCTTCCTTACTAATTTCATTCTTGAGTTTATGGATTCCATCTTAAATCTTCTGTACCTTACTGATTCGTTCAGAAAGCTTTAGATTTATAAACCATACAAGATTTTCTGTTAGGCTTTTTTTTAAAAATAAGAATTCGGAATAGTGACCTCTCCTTTGCTCAGTTAAAGCAACTGCAACCCACTTGTAGTAAGTCCTGAACCCCCTGTTGCAATAGACTTGTTTGGGATGAAGGGGAAGAAAATATTGTGAAATCTTAAGAAAGGAGAAATGAGCTCTATGTGCTATCCCTCCTTTATGCTGTTTGCGATCCAGGCATTCTGGCAGATCCAAGGTCACTTCCCACTCCATAAACCTGTAGCCTTGCCCCTACTGGGCTGGCATCCTTACTGTGGTCTTTAAACATCCTTTTGGTTGGGGTTAAAAGAGAAAGTTTCTTCCTCTACCTCCTTTTACATAACTCCAGCATCCAGTTTTGCCTTTACCTCCCTAGTGAAAAAAGACAAGGCTGTGGTATGTTCTGATAGTTTGACTGACTTCTGTCATGTCTGCATAAAGACTTATGGCCATCTTGAGAACCAGTAATGAATCTAGAGTATGTTCACTGGGAGTGGGGGTGGATTCTGTTCTGCATATGTAATTCTAATTGGTTTAGCCATACATTAGGTGTCCTAGCCACAAATGTAGCTGAAGCCGCCTCCCGTGTCTTTTTTAGGTGACTCTTGACTTTTCGATCCATGGAATCTTTTAACTGTGTAGTGTCCTCAAAGGATAAGGAGAAATGCTTAGCAACTTTGGCTTCTGGGAAATCTACTTTTGGTATGTCCTCTCCAGTCTGCACAATCCTCCTCTGATGTTACCACTTCTCTTAATCTCTCTTGGAATAAAAGAGACCATTTCAGGCTTGTTCCATTCCTTCTTAATAAGTTTGTGAACATTCTTGTGGGCTGGGAAAGTGTATTTATGTTTCTCTCTCAGGCCAGCAACTATCTCATCCTGGATTGTTCTAGGCTTTTTTTTGGCTCATACACATTAAGAGTAGCTCTAATTGCCTTAAATAATTAGTCTACATTATTTGGATTGAAAAGAAATTTTTGTAGTCATCATTAATCAGCAGAATCAAAGAGTTTACACCTCCTCAGCCTCAGAGATTACACTTTTTTCAGACTTTGAGTAATTACTAGAGATGAGCGAACACGTTCGGCTCCGCCCCTTTTTCGCCCGAACACCGAACTTTGCGAACACTTCAGTGTTCGGGCGAAAAAGTTCGGGGGCCACCGTGGCAGCGCGGGGGGGTGCGGCGGGGAGTGGGGGGGAGAGGGCGAGAGAGAGGGCTCCCCCCTGTTCCCCGCTACTGCCGCCCGCGCCGCCGCGCATCTCCCCGCCCCCCGGCGGCACCCGGACACTTACGCGCGAACACTGCAGTGTTCGGCAAAGCCGGTGTCCGGGTGCGGATGTGTCCGTAACGGACACGTTCGCTCATCCCTAGTAATTACCAAAGCTTATTCTCTTGACAGATATTGGAACAGAAGAAGTAGGTGGCACAGTCTTTAAAGACGCCACAGTGGAATGCACTTCATGTCAACTCACTTTAATTCATAAAATCTCTAGGCTCTTCCTATTGTGGCTATACACATTTTGCATAAACAGTTTGTGTATGCTGGAGATAAAAAAAAATTTGCACATGACATACATTTTTTTCAGCCTGACTTTAGCAAGTTCTTGTCCCCCTTACAGCAGGAAAAGGGTCAATACATATAATACATACAAGCATAAACTGTATGAAGCACCCAAATAGGTTGTTAGATGCTGGAGTGCTCACAGATTTGCTAGCACTGCAGGCACTCTTTCCTTTATTCCAGAAATGGATTTTAGACAAGGTGGTCTTATTGTCACCTGCCTCCTGTCTTTATGCAGCTTCGAATGCTGGAGTACTGCTGATGTCATCGCCTCCAATTGCAGGCCCCACCCCGTGGTGTCAGCGGTGCATAATGTCGCATCAGAATGCCACGTCCATCCCTACAGCAGGGTCCATGTGTGCCTAGCAAGGCACTTAGGAGGGGAGCTCAAGCACAGCTGCCTCCACTTAAAGCCATCCTCAACGGCAGTGGAGATAGATCCTAGCTGTGGAGAACTGCCCTTGCAGCATCCCAGTATTATGGTAGTCTCTGCCGCATCCCATCCACCACAAAGAAAAGGTAATCTTCATGCCAGGAACTCCAGGGAGCTCTCAAGAAACTCTCTGGAAAGCTTATTGACAGGACAGGAAACACTGAGGTAGGGGGGAGCTTTAATCCCTTCCCGCTCCAGGGCATAAGTTTACGTCCTGGCAGCAAGGTACTTCCCGCAAGAGGGCATACACTTATGTCCTGTGGATAGCACAAAATCAGAAGAGATCTCGCGGGAGCCGGCTGTCCCTGATAGCTAGGCTCCTCCTGCAACAGCAGAGGTGCATCGGGACAGTGACCCCTGCCGCGATCTATGTGGATCGCGACATGGGAAGGGTTCATAGAGGGAGCACGCTCCCTCTGTTATATCATCGGACTCTTGCGGTAAAATCGTGGAGAGCCCGACTGGTTGCCATGGCAACAGGATGCCAGATACTGGCATCCTGTATTGCTTGTGCCTATGATTGTTGTAACGAGCGATAAGGAATTGCAGGAGAGAAGTCCTGCAATGCCTTATCATAGCGATCATCGGTGCTATGATGCAAGTCCCTCACAGGGATACAAATGGTGTTAAAAAAAATAAATAAAACTAATCATTTTTCGTGCTTTTTCTCATATTAGCATAATGGAAAAAACAAACAACCCCACATATTTGGTATAGTTGTGTCCGTAATGATGCGTACAATAAGTTGAACATGCTTTTTATCCTGCACGTCAAAAAGCATTAAAAAAAATACAAGAAACTGAGGCAAAAATGCTAATTTTTAGCATTTCGCCCCCCCCCCCCAAAAAAAGAAAAAACAGCCATTAAACAGATCAAAAAAGCCGTATATACTTCAAAATGGTACCAATACAAAAATACAGCTAATCTCGCAAACAAATAAGCCCTCACAGAGCTCCGGCCACGGAAAAATAAAAAAAATTGTAGGACTTTGAATGCAGCGATTTAGAAGAAAAAAAAAATTCAAATTTATTTTTATTGCAAAAAAGTGGAAAAACCTAGAAAAATAAGAATTTTGGTATTGTTGTAATCGTACCAACTCATAGAAAAAAAATGTATTGTGTCATTTATGCTGCATAATTAATGCCATAAAAAAAATAAAAAAAATAAAAAACTATGGCAGAATTGAGTTTTTTTCTCCCCATCATAAAAAAAAGAGATACAAGTTTTAAAATATAGTCTACGTACCCCAAAATGGAACCAATAAAAACTACAGTTCGCCACGCAAAAAACAAGCCCTTATATGGAAAAACAAGCCCTTTAACGGAAAGAAAATGTAGATAAAAAAAAAATCAGCCAAACATTGTTGAGTCCTTAAAGGGGTTGTCTCGCGGCAGCAAGTGGGGTTATACACTTCTGTATGGCCATATTAATGCACTTTGTAATATACATCGTGCATTAAATATGAGCCATACAGAAGTTATTCACTTACCTGCTCCGTTGCTAGTGTCCCCGTTGCCATGGTTCCGTCTAACTTCGGTGTCTTCTTGCTTTTTTAGACGCGCTTGCGCAGATGCATCTTCTCCCTTCGGCTGGTCTTGGAAGCATCGGCGTTTTGGCTCCGCCCCCTTGTACGCGTCATCGCGTAGCTCCGCCCCCGTCACGTGCCGATTCCAGGCAATCAGGAGGCTGGAACCGGCACACGTCATGGGGCGGAGCTACGCGATGATGCGTACAAGGGGCGGAGCCAAAACGCCGATGCTTCCAAGACCAGCCGAAGGGAGAAGATGCATCTGCGCAAGCGCGTCTAAAAAAGCAAGAAGACACCGAAGTTAGACGGAACCATGGCAACGGGGACGCTAGCAACGGAGCAGGTAAGTGAATAACTTCTGTATGGCTCATATTTAATGCACGATGTATATTACAAAGTGCATTAATATGGCCATACAGAAGTGTATAGACCCACTTGCTTTCGCGAGACAACCCCTTTAAGCCCAAAATAGGCCATGTCCTCAATGGGTTAAACCCCTCTGTCTTTCCTGTCCTATTTGGAAGGAGGCAATCTCAGGTGGTGCTCTTGTGGAGATGACTGAGGAAATAGCATAACTACACAAAATGTGTTTGCAGTAACAAGGAGACACAGACGTGTATTAGAGCATTAGAACGGTACGAGACTGTGCTGCTAATAGAGGGAAAAAGAAAGCAACTGTACAAGACATTCTCTTTTCGCATGCTTTATTAAAATATATAAAATGTGCAATATTTGACCACATACAGTATCTGGATTTATGAACATATTTATTTTTGAACAGTTCAAAAAAAAAGCATAAAACTAAAAATCACTAAAATAACATTTGTATGAGAAGCAGAAAAGTGGTTGACAGTCACTGTAAAACTTCAGGTTCCAGAATTACATGCCATTACAGTGTGCCCAAACCTACTTAAAAGGGGTTTTCCACACAAATACTATTGATGACCCATCGTGAGGATAGTGGAATGTGATGATGCCGAGTTAAGATGTCAGATATTTAGAGTTGTGCTAACAGAGGCAAGGCTAAAACCAGACTCCAATTTATTATATACAACAGCACATTATGCTCTATTTTTGAGGAAGACACAAATTGTACATTTTCTCTTGTTGCATCTAAAACAACCTACTACACCAAAAAGGGAGTGAACAACAATGGATGGAAGATCTGCTTTTCTTGAGCCTACTGGGAGACCAAATGCTCTGTTAGCCCCCAGTAGGGTAAAAAAAAACAAAACAACACACCAATACTCACCTGTCTGGTGCTGTCTGTGTCCCTGCTGCTGTTCTCCGGAGCTCCATTCAGGCTGCCGAGCACTTGTCAAGCCAACAAAGCATGTATTGCTAGTGATGGAGATTGAAATCCCCGCCTCCAGCAAGAGATTGCTGTAATTGGCTGAGGCCACTGAGTGTCAGCTAGCTCAGCCAATCATAGCTGGCGTTGGATGCACCAATTACAGCCACTCATTGAATTGCCGTGATTGGTGCATCGAGGTGTAGCTCTGATTGGCGGAGCCAGCTGACACTCAGCAGCCTCAGCCAATTACAGCAATCTCTTGCTGGAGGCGGGGATTTCAATCCTTGTCAATTACTTTTTTGTTTGTTAGTGCAACTAGCGCTTGTGTTTAGCGCTGCCAAAAACATGGTACCTAGTTGTGCCACGTTTTCAGCAGCACTGAAACCACTGCTCATTCAATTGGCTGAAAACGGCCAAAGATAACATACATCGCTGTCAAAATGCAATGTTGAAGACGCTGCGTTTTGACGCTTGTATGAACAGCCCCATTGAAATGAATGGGGGCCTTGTACAGAGTTTAGCGCAGCCCTGAAAAGGCAGCGCTAAACACTGTACAAAAACATCTGCATGAGGGAGGCCTTAAACAAAGCATTAGAGAACATCTTCGATTACCCATTTTTCATCATTTTTTTGCTTAAATTATCTTTCTCCAACACGCAAGGATTCTAAGATACATTGTAGATTACGCACCACACCTCTCGACCACTCATGCTAGCAGACTCCTAGCGCTTCAGACGCCTCCTGCCTACACTGTTAGGATTCCCAATATTGCACGCATGCACCATATGTCGTGTCCAAGGCTTGCCACCCCTCCACCCCCCAGGAGATCCCGTCTCCTTAGGTTATTGCACTTGCATCCCCCTATTTTGCATTGCGTTTTAAGGACTCATACTATGGATTGAAAAAAATATATATAAATAAATATATAAATAATATATTTATGTATATATTATTCCCTACTTTCATGTCCAATTTTCCCCCCTAGTATCTTCACCCTTATCTTTTTGTAATTAACATTTTATCTAGAAAATTTGAGGAAGGGGCTGCATCCAGGAAACACAATGCACTGGCATATATAATAAAGAGGAGTTATGCTTTAACCTAGTCTCCATTGTCGGTTATTTAAAGTTGTGGCATCTGGGCCCAGCCTTTTCCCATTCCACTACATCTCCATGCCCTGTTGCACGGTTGTTGGGGGCGGCAGCACCTTAGGAATTCTGTTACCATCATCTATTCACCTTATAACATCCATTGAATTTGTAATCTGAGTAGCTCCACATTTTGTGCACTATTCTCAGGATAGGTTAAATAGTTGAGTGGCTGGGGTCCGCTGCTCGGGACCACGGCCGAATAGCTGATTGGGTGCCTGCTGTCAGCGCCGCAATACACAGGGGTCAGAGATAAGCAGTTGGCTCAAATCCCTGTGTAGGGCCAGCGCTTGTAATTGCAGGTATAGCCGTCATTAAAATCAATGAGAAGATAAGTCATTAATAGTATTTGTGGAAAACCCCTTTAATATAGAAAGTTTCATATGTGCATCGGAATATAAAAATGGCCAACAGAAGGTTTAGGACTTTTAATGTAAACTTGTTGGAGAAAAACAGTTCAAAGCAAATGAGAATAAAAGCAATGCTTATAGACTGCTTTCTATAGAGAAAGTCACCGCACACAAAATGTAAACTGTGCGGTATAGTGGCATATAGCAGAGGTATAAGTCAGGGAATCCTCCTGGTGTATACTCTGAACAAGATATGGACAGAGCCTATTACGGTAGTTGCCATCCCTTCCGTTCTTAAAAACTGAGTCAAGACTCCATATTTGTAAAAGGTTTTTTACTGGACTGTCCATTAACCAGATTGCAAAAGGGCAGGCTTTTGCATTAACCCTTTCCAATCCAATTTTGGATTCAGGGTTTCCTAAAAGGCTTTTTTTCTTTTTGCTGTTATACAACGGTGCCATCTGCTGGCTAAAGCCAGTATGTGTGCGCCAGAGAGGCTCCGACAGCAGAGTGGCTGGCAATAGATGGCAAGAATACCCTGTTGGACGTCTTTTAATATTGGAGCTGTACAAACTTCAATTAGAATGTAGGAAGACGTCAAACAGTGGATTAAAAAGGGTTAAAAATAAGAGTTTGTAGGCCATTCTGTCCAAATGGTGCATGATTTTTCAGCAGCTCTGAGAAACTAAATAAATTTACATGTGCAAACAGAACTGCGTTATTACGGACTCCATTTCAGACTGTGCATTGGTAGCGTACATGATTTACTGGGGACCTCCGTAGTGGTGATGGACTTTTACGGTGAGCAAGCTGTAAATGAAATAAGACATTGCTTTATTTCAAACTTAAGGGTCATTTATACATACACACTAGACAGGTAGGTTAATGGTTGAACAACATTTTAATGAACAATTGTCTAGTGAGCAATCATTCTTTCAAACGATCGTTTGGGGGTGAAAGATTTTTCATAAAAATAAAATATGTTTCAACTATCAACTGCAGCGCCACCTATTGGCTGGCAGCATTCCTTCAAATCAATGCTTGACCCTTTATACAGGGCTGTAAAGCAATGACTGGGAATTGAAAACCATGCAGTCGATTCCCAGCCATTGTTCTACAGACCTATATAAAAGGGTCAAGCATTGATTTGAAGGAATGCTAGCATCCAATAGGTGGCGCTGTAGAGGTATTGTTCCATCCTCCTTATTTGCATATTACCCTGAGGAGCATGTCTCCTCACTCACCCACCTTCTTGGTGCTCTCCTTAAGGAGAGATGATACCCCTCCTGGCTACCTTAAAGGGGTTATCCCGTGAAAGCAAGTGGGGTTAAGCACTTCTGTATGGCCATATTAATGCACTTTGTAATACATATCGTGCATTAAATATGAGCCATACAGAAGTTATACACTTACCTGCTCCGGTGCTGGCGTACTCGTCTCCATGGCGCCGACTAACGCTGTCTTCTCCTTCCATTAGACGCGCTTGCGCTGTGCGGTCTTCTGCTTTGTTCAATGGAGCCACTCCGGCGTGCTCGCGCCGGAGAGCTGGTCTGCACATGCGCAGAAGACCTCGGCGGCGCCAGCACGCCGGAGCGGCTCCATTAAACAAAGCAGAAGACCGCACAGCGCAAGCGCGTCTAATGGAAGGAGAAGACAGCGTTAGACGGCGCCATGGAGACGAGGACGCCAGCACCGGAGCAGGTAAGTGTATAACTTCTGTATGGCTCATATTTAATGCACGATGTATATTACAAAGTGCATTAATATGGCCATACAGAAGTGTATAACCCCACTTGCTGCCGCGAGACAACCCCTTTAAGACTCACTCATTTGTGTGTCTTCTGCAGTTCACTGTTATCCATTGTTCATCATTAACAGCCTCCTCAGACTTACGGCGTTTATACACTGAATGATTATCATTCATATTTCAGCGATCGTTCAGTGTAAGTGCATGCACTGACTGAATGATAAATCGTTCACTTGTGAACGACTGCCTGCTTACTGTGAATGGAGGGAGGCAGGCACGATCACTGGCCTGCTCCGCCTGCATTCAGTCAGCGATGCTCAACAGATTGTCCTGTGTGAAAGTACCCTTAGGAAGGGCTGCCTATTCTAGAATAAGTTACAGGAAGTTTAGGAAGTGTCAGCCTTTCTATTCACATCTTTATAAAAATAAAAGGATATATCCAGATCTGCAGGTCTAAGTTAGGAGCATATTACCAGAATCCTCCAAGCCAGTGTTCCCCAACTCCAGTCCTCAGGGACCGCCAACAGGTCATGTTTTCAGGATTTCCTCAGTGTTGCACAGGTGATGTAATTATTGTTGGTGCCTCAGACATTGCCCACAGGTGTTCTTACCATAGGATATCCTGAAAAACATGACCTGTTGGTGGTCCCTGAGGACTGGAGTTGGGGACCCCTGCTCCAAGTAACAGAACAAAGCTGTAGTTTCACATTAAGGGTTTACTTTTCATTTTTGCCTTTCTAACAGAAAACCTTACAAGTCAGTTTTATAAAATGGTCTATGACAATACAATCACCCAGAATATCCAAACTCCTGCTGATTCATCAAAATAGATGTGTGGGGGGTTGTTTTTGGCAGTAAGAGTTATATGTTTCAATGGCACTATTTAATGGACCATAGAATTTCTTGAAGTTTTTCAGTACGTTATAAGTGTAGTGAAATGAAGAAAGAAAAAGGAAAAACGCAATTCCGTCATCTTTTGGGGAGGGGATGGGGTTGCTTCTACAGCGCACAAACTGCAGCAAAAATTACATTTATTCTATGTACGATCATGAAAATACAAGTTTCTCTGCTGTACTACTTTGTACATGTGCATATATTATATATAAAAATTTTCTAAGTTTATTTTTCTATTGACAGTTGTACCTCTGTAGTGCTGCTCTGCAGGCAAAAAGCCAATGAGGTGGGACTCCTGCCGATCATAATGCTATAGCACATCCGAGTAATATGCCATATAATTGTAATATGGGAATATCCCAATAATTTGCCAGAGTGCTCTGTGAATCACCAGTTTTCAAAACAGCAAAATTAGTCTTTTCTGGAAATGAATGCATTTATACAGACATGGCAGAAAAAAAACGAAAAAAAAAAAAGTGCCGTTTGTCACCTCAGACTCTAGGTAAACCTACTTTATTATCTTAGAAGGGATATTCCCAGCTCAGCAAGTTATTCCTCAACCTCAGGACAGGGAATAACTTGCTGAACAGTGGGGGTCCTACTGGGACCCTCATAAATCTCAAAAGTTCACTCTCGGCGCATACCAAAGTCCTGACAGCGACGACTGAACCTCCGCTCCGTTCACTTCAACGGGAAAGCGGAGTTCAAATGCTCAGCTAGCTCATATGGTCCCACTGAAGTGGCTAGAGCAGAGGAGCGCACGTGTGGTCACCACTGCCAGCATTTTAGGTTGGGCCAGGAATGAATTCTCAGGTTCGGTGCAAGTCCCAACAGAAGGATGGTCCAACCCCTATAAACATAAAATAATATCACTGACAACCAAGTAACTAATTCAACTCTACAATTACAGACTTGCCTGGAATTTCTGCCTTAAAGTCTTTGTCATTAATGGGGTTAGTGCAGTTCCATTCGCTTTGTTCTCCCTGTCATATAGTGGGGTTCTTCCTGGACTCCTGGAGAGAATTATTAATTTGTGAAACTCACAAAAAGATGCAAAGACAATGGTGGACACTGAAAGGTCAGTTTATATCAATTTTATAGTGGTGGTAATTAAAGGCATTTGTCAAGGACTAGTAAAAGGGGGCTGCTATTTTTCCAGAAAATAGCACTGCTTCTGTCCATGGGCTGCCTGGTATTGCATTGCATCTTCATTCTGCTGAATGGAGCTGAACTGCAATACCAGACAGTCCAAGAACAGACACTGAGCTGTTTCTGCACACAGCGCAGACCCTTCTTTTAATTCTGGGCAAACCCCTCTAAAAGTGCTTTTCTCCATTTCTGCTAAAAGAGGAAATCTTTCATGACAGCCGTGCAGCAGCCTAGTCACAAATGGTGACAAGATTTTAAAAAGTCTTATCAGCAAAATCTTGGATGCACAGTTTTGGTTGTCCTCTGGAGCCCCGCTGTGGGTCCACTGCATAATCAGGGTAGATAGTCTTCCCTGGAAGTAAACAATGAAAGTTGCAGTTGAATGCACACAGGTCTTGACAACTGAGGAATTGAAAAAGTATATTGGAACATTCCATAACTTTTCATCATGGAAGGAACATTAAGAGCAGAAACAGGAATACTTGTTTAATAGAGATGAGCGAGCACCAAAATGCTCGGGTGCTCGTTACTCGAGTCGAACTTTCAGTGATGCTCGAGAGTTCGTTTCGAGTAACGAACCCCATTGAAGTCAATGGGTGACTCGAGCATTTTTGTATATCGCCGATGCTCGCTAAGGTTTTCATTTGTGAAAATCTGCAAAACACAAGAAAGTGATGGAAACGACACAGAAACGAATAGGGCAGGCGAGGAGCTACATTTTGGGCTGCATCTCAAGTTCCCAGGTCCCACTATTAAGCCACAATAGCGGCAAGAGTGAGACCCCCCCCCACTGTCAGCGTAAAGATCGTTCTCCTCTGCCACAGCTGTAACAGCTGTGGCAGAGAAGAACGATGTTAGCCCATTGAATTCAATGGAGCCGGCAATACAGCCGGCTCTATTGAAAGCAATGGGTTGCTGGCGTACGCGGGATGAATTGTCGGGAAGGGGTTAAATATATAAGCCCTTCCCTACAATTCATCCAGAAATGTGTAAAAATAAAAAATATATATATATACTTACCTGGTCCTGGCAGAACGATGTTAGCCCATTGAATTCAATGGAGCCGGCAATACAGCCGGCTCTATTGAAAGCAATGGGTTGCCGGCGATCGCGGGATGAATTGTCGGGAAGGGGTTAAATATATAAGCCCTTCCCTGCAATTCATCCAGAAATGTGTAAAAATAAAAAATATACAGTATATATACTTACCTGGTCCCGGCAGACGGAGTTCAGCGCGGCAGGCAGTTCTCCTGAACTGCTCTGAACAGCTGTGAGTAGTATTCAGCAGCCGAATGAGATGCCTCTGATTGGTCACAGCCTGACCAATCAGAGGCATCCCTGACTCACACCCATTCATGAATTCATGAATGGGTGAGTGAGGGCTGCCTCTGATTGGCTCAGGGGCAGCTCTCAGCTGTCCCTGCGCTGAGCCAATCAGAGGCAGCCCTCACTCACCCATTCATGAATTCATGAATGGGTGTGAGTGAGGGATGCCTCTGATTGGTCAGGCTGTGACCAATCAGAGGCATCTCATTCAGCAGGCGGGGATTTTAAATCCCCGGCTGCTGAATACTACTCACAGCTGTTTAGAGCAGTTCAGGAGAACTGCAGCCTGCCGCGCTGAACTCCGTCTGCCGGGACCAGGTAAGTATATATATATTTTTTATTTTTACACATTTCTGGATGAATTGCAGGGAAGGGCTTATATATTTAACCCCTTCCCGACAATTCATCCCGCGATCGCCGGCAGCCCATTGCTTTCAATGGAGTCGGCTGTATTGCGGCTCCATTGAATTCAATGGGCTAACATTGTTCTGCCGGGACAAGGTGAGTATATATATATTTTTTATTTTTACACATTTCTAGATGAATTGCAGGGAAGGGCTTATATATTTAAGCTCTTCCCGACAATTCATCCCGCGTACGCCGGCAGCCCATTGCTTTCAATAGAGCCGGCTGTATTGCCGGCTCCATTGAATTCAATGGTCAGTGCTCGTTTAATCGAGACGAGTACCGCGTGGTGCTCGTCTCGAGTAACGAGCATCTCGAGCACCCTAATACTCGAACGAGCATCAAGCTCGGACGAGTATGCTCGCTCATCTCTATTGTTTAACCCCTTAAGGATGCTGTCTCCCCCCTCCCCCCTATTAAAAAAATCATAACTCCTTTATTTATCCATCAACGTAGCTTTATGAGGACTTGTTTTTGCGGGACGAGTTATATTTTTCAAATGATGCTATTTAATGTACCATATAATGTAAAGAAACATCTACGGTGCACAAACTGCAACAAAAATGACATGATGACTTTATTCTACGGCTCAGTACGATTACCAAGATAGCAAACAGTTTTTTGCTGTACTACTTTTCTTCAAAGACATTTAATTTTTTATTTTTTTTTTAAAGTAATTTTCTGACACCATCTTCTATGCGCAATAACTTTTTTCATCGACATAGTTGTGCAAGGGCTCATTTTTTGCGGGATGCCCTGTAGTTTACGTTGGTGCCATTTTGGAACACATGACTTTTTGATTGCTTTTTATTGCATTTTTTTCTTGGAGACAGGGTGACCAAAAAAGCGCATTTCTGGCATTCTTTATTTATTTTTTCCGGACAACGCTCATCATGTGGTGTAAATAATGCGATACTTTGATAGAGTGGACTTTTACAGACACAGTGATACCAAATATGTATTTTTGTTTTATTATTTAGATTCCTTTATTGTAATTATGGCAAAAAGGTTTTTTTTGTTAACTTTTAATAATTTTGTTTTTTTTTAATAATTCGTAAAATTTTATGGTTCCAATTTTTACTTTTTTTTTAGTCCCGCTAGGGGACAACTTGTGATGCTTTGATCACTCCTACAGTATGATGTAATGCCATAGCATTACATCGTACTGTGATCAGGTAAGCAGTCTATCAAGCCACCCCACATTCTGCCAAGACAGCCCTAGGGACTTTCAGAAGGGCTGTCATGGCACCCCCGAACATCATTCGGGAGATTTAAATGCTGCTGTCAGAATTGACAGCAGCATTTTAACAGGTCAGATCAGCCATGTGGCTGATTTGAACTGTTGCCACCAGGTGTTGGCTGTACGAAATAGCTGGAGTCCGCGATCTCTCTTCATATCCAGACGCTGTAGTACGTAAATGTACGCCCTGCAGCATTAAGGGGTTAAAGCAGGTTTCTTACAATAATCAGTATTTGTTACCACACTCAGTAAAACACAGGCTTACCTTTCCCTGCTGACCTTTTTAAGACGTTGCTTGAGATTCAACGGGCTGTTAAGCTTTTCGCTGCATGAATATTAAAAAAAAAAAAAAAAGGCCAATAAAATTTGCAGCAATAAAAAGTGCTAATGATTTAGCATTTAACATATTCAGCAACTTACGTTAAAATATTTGTGAGGCGCTCTGGAGGCATGTTGCAAGCCCTCTTCAGTTTAACACTTTGCAGCTGTGATACAGTGATGGGTGGAATGGTCTGACTTCTGTTTATTACCTTTTGAAAATAGAACAACCCGTATAGCATAAAACAAAGAGGTACCACAGACGATTATGACAAATCGTATAAGGTAGATCAATAAAGCAAGTTATACACAGTAGATAAGAACTGTCCAAGCAAAGAGGAGAATGGTGACAGCCATCTTAGGCCGCCTGCACACAGCAGACCAGATTTCGCATGTAGGAGCCCACAGTCGAATCATACTCTGGAAGCAGCAGCGTCCGCACGTCTTGGCAGTTTCTTTGCGTTTTCTGTACAGCGGATGGTCTGCACGAACACGCGCAGTCCAGTTTTCTTCGTTTTTCTTCAACTCGTGCTTTTCTTGGTCGCAGAATCCGGAAGGGCTGTGGTCAGATGGCTTCCATTGACTTCAGCAGAATCCGTGCAAAAATGGAGCATACTGCGATTTTTCCTTCACTTGCAGAAACTGCAAATGGTTTCCGCAAGTGTGCAGGAAAAAGCGTTTTTCTATAGCATACTATGGACAGCATTTGCTGCGGATCCACGGTGCGGACGCCCACCGCAGATGCTGCAGCAAGAATCCGCCAGTGTGCAGATGGCCTTAAGCGTATAGGCAGCTTAACGCTGCCTGTACACAACAGAGCCAGATTCCGCATGCTAGTTCCTGGCTTTGACCACAGCCGGTGATCCTGCGTACGTGTTTTTGCTGTTCTGCGGATGACCGGGGATGCTCACCGGTCAGACGTAGTGCAGATTTTATTTATTTAAAGCTTTGTTTTTCCCACGCAGTCACTAAACGATGATGCGGGTACCCACGACCTAGTCGCAATGTCAATTGCGGATGGGCTGCGGGTTGGACGGCTTCCATTGACTTCAATGGAAGCAGCATGCGTGGAGTCCATAGCAAAATAGAGTATGTTGCGATTTTTCCTCTGCTCGCGGAAATCGCAGTTCGTTTCAGCAAGAATGATGGAAAAAGCGAATTTACATAGCATGCTTTAAAAGGTATTTGCTGCAGATCCTCCGTGTGGACGCCACTGCGGATTCTGCAGCAAAAGATCCCTTTGTGTGCAGGCAGCCCAATGCAGGATCATCTTATTTTTAAGCCTACATAAAAAATAAAAATTAAAAAAAACAAAAACAAACCTAAACTATAATTTAGATAGCAATTATCAAAATCTACTCTGTACAGCCTTGACACCAGATCCCACTTGTCTAAGTGAAACAGCCATTGAAACAGCGTTCCTTTCTAATAGCCAGCTTTATTTGTAAAGCGCACACATTTCCACAGCACTTCACATCACTTGATATTATTGGTTCTGTGTCCAGTGGGGCTCACAATTTTTAAAATTCTGCATGTTTTGGGAGTGTGGGAGAAAACACACAGAGATGTGGTCTTAAATAGTCATTGGACCTAGGACCCCAACGCTGCAATGCAAGCCAAAGACTCAAGCAAGCCAATTGATAGAGACAGAAGTTGAAATCTACATTTCTATATCTATTGATTGGTCTGTATCTGTTCATAGGCTAGAAATGCTAACACACGTAATTAATGCTTACTTTTTGCTTGTACATGTTGTCTTTGGTTTTTCTTAACTTGACGGTCAGAAGATCATTGAGGGTTATTTGAATGGATCCTCCTTGTTTTACAAGTGGTGCCTGTAAAATAGATGTCAGGACTTTACAATACAAAGCCAAATACTCAATATTTTAAACACCAAAACCAAATATCATTTTCACATACTGATAAGTATAATTGTGTCAACTTCATCTAAAAATGTATCCAACCTTTGGTGGTTGAGTGGTTGCTACATTCTTCAAAAGTGGCAGACGTTTTTCAAGCGGAAAGCTCGGTGGTGGAGGAAGTGGTGGTGGAAGGGGTGGCGGAGGAGGTGGTGGAGGTAAAGAAGGCACTCCTTCCACCTTACATTCTGTTATAGGAGGTAGGGTTCTGGCTTGCTGATAACTACAACAGGAGACACTTCCTGATAAACTTGAATTGGTATCTTTAGTCTGAAAGAAGAAAAAAAAACAAAAAACAGAAAGATATTTTCAACTATTTTTTTTCACCAACACCAGCATATAGTTCACAGTCTTGTTTTTTTTCTTTTCTTCTGCCTGAAAAATCGTACCTGTAGTGCTTGCTGCAGCTTTAGAAACTCAACTTCAAGTTTATGTAAGCGTCGTTTCAATCTGCGCTGTTCAAGATGATAGACGAAAGGTGGACCAATGCTATTTTTTACTAAACTGATTTGCTGAAAGGAAATAATTACAGAGTAATGAACACACATTTGAAATCATTGGATAGAGTTATTTGGTTGTACTGTAGGTAAGCTGTCTCATTCATCTTGGCCATAGTACTACTGAGACTTGGTCATACTGTACACAACACTGGCATGTTAGGCTGCCTTCCACGGCTGAGATGCAATATCGCTAACGCTGCGGGGGAGAAGCGCTGACAGGCTCACTGCGGAGAATCGTGGCATGCCGCGATTTGAATCCCGCAAGTGGAGAATCGCTATGATTCTCCGCTCGTGAACATTGGGCTGCGCTTTTCATAGTTAGCCTATGGAAAGCATGTCATGAGAGGTCCGCAGGTGATTTATCGCCACGGATCTCGCAAGGCCAACTTGCCTGTTGATAGCCAGCCAAAGTGAGAGAATGGCAACAAGGAAATACAAAATTGAAAAACCTTTAACAGTGTAAAGTACATTTTTAAGCTACCCCGTTTCCCCCAAAATAAGCCCTACCCTGAAAATAAGCCCTAGCTGCATTACATTAAAAAAGGAATACATTACCAGTCAAGGTCCGTCGCACTGCTCTCCAGAGCATCGATTCAGTACGGGATTCATAAATCCTACCTCCAGGAAGCAATGGCTCTGATTGGCTGAGCAGTGGTGGAAGAACCAATCACAGCCATCGCATTGTGGAGGCAGGATTTATGAATTGACCAATCAATGCCGTGGATCAGCGCGTCGGAGCTCCAAAGCGCAATGGGAGGGACCTGGGCCGAACCTGCTAGGTAAGTAGAATAAGACATTCCCTAAAAATAAAAGATAGCGCCTCTTTTGGGGCGAAAATTAATATAGGACAGGGCCTTATTTTTGGGGAAACACTATTTCTTTTAATTTCTCCAAAGTAAGATATTGATCAATCTTGCAAATAGTGTTATTTAAACACTCCTGTTTTGTGCCTATAGTTCTTACGGCATCTTATCAACTGCCGATGTGTCCTTTTGTGTTTTTTAAAGATTATCATGTCAGCTTTAGAAACAAATTCTTTGATGGATCCCATCTGTTAGACATCCTATGCTCATAGATACAACATACTTTTTTACTGGATGGCTGTGACAAATGCACTTCATGTATGCAATTTGTTGGCCATTCGTCACCCATAGGCTCCCATGTTAAAAACAAAACTTAGATTTAACGTATACCGTGCATTTTTTTTTACTGGAGGGCTTTAGATTGATTAATTTAGATTTATTGAATTAGTATGAAAAAAAAAAAAAAAAGGCTGATAGGTGCAGATTTCAGAGATAGGACCCGCGCCTATCTTGAGCTGTGGCTCTCATTGCCCCAGCCCAAGTGTATGCTGTGGCCGGGACTTACAGAAGCAAACAACCAATCAGACTTCGCTGCACTGTTTACATAACGTTCATTGACTTCTATGGAAGTTAAGCAAACAGGCTAGCACAGTGAGCTTTGTTGTTTCTGCAACCTGGGAGCTGAGGAAACAGCGCAACTCCCATTAGTTCTATGAGAGTTGTGGAAACCGCATAATCTAGCCATTGCTGGCTGTTCCATCCTCCCATACACAGCCATGTTTGACCAACATGGGAACGCTCCTTTAACCATATTCAAAAACTGAACATATCAGTCAGTAATCTGATTTTACATGTGTTTCTCTCTTCCATTGGTCCCTTCCCCTTGCAAACCTACAGGATAGCCGCATTTAAAAGGGTTGTCCATCATATTAGTGGGGAGAGGATTGTATGAGAGCCTTAAATTCACTTACCTTCTTTGCACTGCTATGGATGCACAAACATAAAGATAAAAAGGCGCCCACCATGGAACGCGCTAGATTTCTTAGGCGAGGTAAAAACCATAAAGAATGGGCTAATGTGAAATACCATGGCAGCTTTGTATCGGTCTGTTCCATTAGCCTGCAAGCATGAAGATACAGTAATTATTCATTTATATGGCAAACACACAGCACTGTGTACATTGTAATGAAGAACAGAGAACAGACAGCGATACTGCACTGCCACACATGTAGACCATACCCATATGTATAGACCGCTACATAGTAGATAACACTTACCCTTCAGAATTACAACTGATTGTTCTTGTCTTCCTTACGGTGCATGGCTTCCGCTTCTTCTGTTGACCTGGTCTTCGGCGTGCTTGCAGGAACTTTGCCATAATCTATGCAGAGGGATGATATAATTAAGAACATTGAGCAAGACTGTCTAAATGAAATCCTAGCACATTGCATCGGATAGTTGTTGCCATTTATTGACCTCCATTCTGGGTCATGATATATATATTTAGTTGGAACTTTGGTAATTCATGAAATATTCTGGTCTTCCTATAGTAGAAGATAGTGGTTGTTGTGAAAGGTGTTCGGTACATTCACACAACTGATTTTTCCTCACTAGTCTGGTCAAGGTTTGGATTCCTGCTGCAGAACAGCTGGAGGATTAGTTCCATCGAATGGGGCTGCCCAATGCAGATTTGGTGTCAAGAAGTGGTGTGTCACCTTTTTCCCTGCAAATAAGAAAAATGAAACAATACCTCTGCAGCGCCACCTATTGGATGGCAGCATTCCTGCAAATGAATGTCCGACCCTTTATACAGGTCTTTAGAACAATGATTGGGTAGCGCTGCAGAGGTATTGTTTCATCTTCCATGTATGCATATATTTCCCAGAGGAGCATGCATGGCCTCATAAGTCTTCTCACTCAGCTCCAGGGTGTCTCCTCAAGCAGAGAGGATACCCCTCCTAACCCATTTTTTCCCCCTGTGATGTGGCTTTCCGATCTGTGCCATATGAACGGTAGCATGGATTTCCAAGGGTAACAATAGGATGCAGGAAAACAATCTACACTGTGAACGTACCCTTAATGTTACTCTATTTGCAGCATGAACTTAATGGCAGTTCCCATTCAGTATGGCTATACATAGTCAACTCATCCCGATAACATCAGTTCTAGCATGTAATGGAAAATCCAAGATTCTCAGTCTGTTCCTACAGGAGATAAACTGTTGTTGGTGGTTCATCCATCTCTCCTTATTGAAATAAGCCTGACCAATACAAACGGGCACATTTATGAAGGAGTCAGAGAGATGTATCGCTGACACCCATCTTGTGTACGGCCAATAGAGGGGGTATGTCACAACAGCAAAGCAATGAAAGGGCTTAAGTGCCCGGAAGCCTGCTTGGCCCTTTGTGCCACACTGAGACATGTGTGCCAACCTCTATATTCACTCTGTGCATGGATGCAACACCCACCATGCGCAATAGAACAAGGGATAGCAGGCCACCATTCTCCTGATAACTGGTGGTCCCTACCCATCAGAAGTGTATGGCATATCTTGTGAATACCACCATACATGGGAAAACCTTCCTTACTGCCACCATTAGAAGTGGTAGTGTATTGCTTGACGTCCCATCACAGCGGGCAGCCGGGTAGACATTGCACGGACACGGTCCCACCAAGCTGCCAACCATCTACCATGTAAGGGGGCCTCCAGACTCCTCCCGATGGTAGATGTTGGGATGGAAGGAATGGGCTGTTGAGTTTCAACAGCAGAGATGAATGGAAGTAGCTCTCTCCCCATTATGAGCACATGTGTAGGAGATACAGAGAGCTGATGTATATGTGGGGGGGTGGAGGGAGATCGTTGTTAGCTGTCTACTATATACAGGCAGCCTTGGGCCGAGTGTAAGCGTATTTGCATGCATTTTCACGGAATGAGCGCTGTGCGTGCCCCTGCATTGTGACTGTACTTTGGCGCATCCAAGAAAACACACACCGTTACTCCCAGCCACTGGAGTTCTTTAATGAGTGTCAGATGTGCTTTGCCCTGCACTGGTAACAGAGCATACTGCAGGGTTTTTTGCGCAACATATCTGTACACAGAATACGCACATTGAAATAATTGCGTTCCATTTTCTGCATATTCACTAGCGTAAAAATGTAGTGCTGTGCGCTGCCCGTGTGCACCCAGCCTAGACTGGGGTTGGCTTGTGCAGCTGCCTACTAACTCAACTATAGACATTTGCTTGCATGTTGCAGCATGATCCAAATAGAATGGCGCCGGAGTAAAGCGTATTTTATGATCCGTGAGCCGGCATACAGCAGGCGGGAGGACAAGGAGAGACAGAAGGACTCTTCAGGTTTGTGCTGCCCATTACAGATGTTCCCTGCCAACGCACAGAAGAGAACGTCCTACTTGTGAACCATCAGACTAGACGTCAGCAAGGGCTGCCAGGACTACATAACTGCAGCAGCTGCTGTCAGAGGGGACAGAGCACCCTGCTGCGGATGGGTAGCTACCTACATACATAGCGGACAGATGACAAGGTGCCAGCATTACACTGCCGGTATGATAGGCTGGGCTGTACGAGCATTGTAGTCACTAAGCAGGCATGAGGGCATGTGCTGGCACTATGCCCGCAGTGATGCCAGGCAGCTCACCGTGCTGTAGACGCTGGGCGGCCGCTCCCGCACTCCTCCAGCCGCAGGCTCGCTGACTACACACAGCGCTTCTACATTCAAAATTCCAAGGCGACGCTCCGCAGCCAATCAGCGCTCAGCAACACCCAGCCCCGTCCGTTAAGCATGCAGCCAATGAGATGCCGTCCTACTCTACCTGCAGCCCTCCCCCGGCCGCAGGGAGAAGTCCCTCGCAGCTAATCACAGCGCTAGGATCCTAGGCCCCTCCCACTGCTTTTTATGCACGGGTTAAATTCGCAGAACTGCTGTCTAGCCAATAAGCGAGCAATATGCGATTATTGCAGCCAATAGCCTGCTCGCACTTGGTTCTCAGCCAATCACACTATGAAACTCATGAGGCGGTTTACATTGGTGTCTGACCAATGAGCTGCTCGCCATCTTCTGCGGCCGACCAATGAGAACTGTGCATGAAGTGACAGCTGTCCAATGAGCTAGGCGAGCTGTTTGCACCAGTGAGTGTTGCACAAGCTGGGCTCCTCCTCCGTCCCCTCCCCCGCTCGTATTCCCGGGTCCGCCTGAGGAATGTAAACTATTCAACATGGAGACAGCAGTCAATAAGCTGGAGGCTCTGGTAAGACGGCGGCGGATGGGGGTGCGGGCTCGGCCTGTACCAAGAGCAGACCCTGCGGGGAAGACGGCTCTGTGGTATCGCCTATCCCCACAGCCGGCGGGTGCAGCTCGGGTAATACTGGGGGACGCCGAGCACGTATCCCCGGCTGTGGGGCCTCCGGGCGGAACACGAGCCGTGCCCGCGGCACTTGGAGGTGGCGCTGTCCGCACACTGGCCGTGGAGGAGGGCTGCTGCGCACGGATGGAGGCGAGGAGCGGCCTGGGCGGCAGTAGTGGACTAAGAAATGGCGGGAGCCACCTCCTCCTCATCCTGCCCTCCGCCATCTCCGGCGGGTCTCCATGAGAGGATCCCTCCGCCTGACCCCATCACTGTCACCTGCCGTCTCATCTCCTGCTGCCCCTCCTCCATCACTACCTCTACCTGCCCCACGCCATGCTGCCAACCCCCGGAGGGCGCCCCCTGTCTGCCGGAGGAACATCATGTAGTCCCAGCAGAAGTGGCAGCAAACCTTAGTGAATGACCTCTGCCCCCTCTCACACAGCGGAGGGGTGCAGAACATGAGAAATAAGGGCAATGTGTGTAAAGAAACATGTACCGCTGCGCTAAATATACTTGTCCAATACTCCAGTGTCCCCGTAATGATATATATCACCCCCTCAGCTGCGGCGGAGTGGGGTCCTGTGCATCTACATGTGATGAAGGGGGACTGGCGCCCCCCAATCTACATGTAATGAAGGGGGACTGGCGCCCCCCAATCTACATGTAATGAAGGGGGACTGGCGCCCCCCAATCTACATGTAATGAAGGGGGACTGGCGCCCCCCAATCTACATGTAATGAAGGGGGACTGGCGCCCCACAATCTACATGTAATGAAGGGGGACTGGCGCCCCACAATCTACATGTAATGAAGGGGGACTGGCGCCGACCAATCGCAATGCTTCAGAATTTTTTTCTACCACTTAAAAAATATATATATATTGGTTGCCCTTGGAAACAGACACCGATTTATTTCGACCCTGCTGTCCGACGTGAAGGCCGTCGGTCAGGACGTCCCCAGACATCCATGTTGCTGCGGCATTATCACGCTTTTTCTGAAATGGGGCTCCGGAATCTTGGTGTGAATGAGGTGTGGCCACCTGCCGGGTGGTTACATGCCCCCCATAGTGGCTGACATCTGCGGCTCTGATCTGCAGGGGTTGGAGATGTCAGCCACTAGGCGGGGGCGGTCTCAGCATGGAAGCCACCCATTGGAGGGTTAACACTTCATCTGCATACCAGTATTGGGCCCCTGAGGAGCAGCGTGTAAGCAGTGTTACACTTAGTACGGCTTCGTGGGGGATCACGGACCGGCAGGCGTTATGTCACCAGAGCTTCTGTCTTAATGCACCAGACATTCTTAGAGGCTTCATACACAGGTTTCTGTGGTCTTGTGTTTGTTCTTTTCTCTTATGTTTTTTTTTTTCTCGGCCTGCCAAAATTATCTATTTTTGTTTTGACATTTTAAACCTAATTTTTTAAATTATTTTTTAAAATCTAACATCTATGTCCTCCCCTTGCGGGGAACATTCACGTTGTGTTTTTTTCAGTTTCCCACAGTAGCTGTGACATCCATAGGAGCCCCAGTCACAGGGAACGACATCCCCCTAGTAACACTAATCAGAGCCAGGGGCCACTAAGACCCTGCAGCCCCCCCATCCCAGGGGGCACCCAGTGATCGCTGGGTCCAATAGAGCCAAGGGCAGCACTGCTTCCTCTACTCACCACACAGTGCTCATTGCCTGCAGCAGAGCAGGCAGAAGCTGCCAGCCAGCGCTGTTGTCTTCCCCTTCGGGCTCCCAGCTGTTTCTGCTGCTGCTAGATAGTTAGAGCTTTCATCCAGCAGTGCCTTAGGTTTTACTATTGGCCTGGAGTGAAGCCTGGACCGAGCACCATGTATTTTCAGCACTTGGTCCTTAATGGGCTGAAAATGATCTTCTTCTGCAAAAATCTATGTTTAACATAACTGGGTGGTCCTGAGAGCCCCCACCACCCTACAGGATTACAGGGAGGCTTGTAAACTCCGGGGCTGTGCTGAAAAGGATGTCACCAAGTAGACCAATTTGTAATCCCATAGATGTAATGGCAGCCACTGACCTCACGACTGAGGGGTCCCCGCGATGAGGGTGCCGTGTAAGGTCACACTCGCTGAGAGGGACCATGTCACTGAGCCAGATCCCTGTCCTCCAATGTTGTGTGCTTCCTGCCGGCCCCTCCATAAGGAGCTCCGTAGGGGCTGTTAGGCCTTGTTCACACATGGACCGGATCCCAGTGACGGAGAATATAAGGGAAGGGTCTTCTTTACTTTGCCGATTTTGTCTGTATTTTGAAGCCACAATCAGGAGTCAATGTGTAAATGAGGCCTCGGGCATGTCGGATGTCAGTGTGTAGACCCCCACCTTCAACAGCTGCAATAAGAGATGGCTCAGATTGTGCCTGTTAACCCTTTAATGCCGTTGTCAATTCTGATCTAAACTGTGATCTCCTGAACACTCCCTTCTGCAATGAGGTTGCAGGGCGCCGTCTGAGTTATGACAGGGCTGCCGTGATTGATTGCGTATTAAGACTTGTCTGTGGCACTTCTCAATACAACGCTGGTAGAAATACAGTATTATGCAATACTGTGGTATTGCATTATACTGTATAAGTGGTCAGACGCTCGCAAGTTTAATTCCCCTATGGGAGCTAAAAAAATAAGAAAGTAAAACAAATTGTAAAAATGAGTGAAATAAAGATTGCCTGCGCAAACCACATCCAAAAGAACCCATGGGTTTCAATGGGTTCCCTCACATGGAGCGTTTTTGCGCCTGAATTTCCATTGGACGCAAAATACAAGACGTCCTCTGCTTCTACGTGCATTGGCACACCCAAGGCTCAATAGGAGTCTATGTGTGCACAAATGCGCACTTGTCCTGAATGGAATCGTGCACTGAACAGCACAATTCGGCGGTGTCAATTGATAACACCAAAGATTAAGTTGGCTGCCCTGCCTGTTCAGACCTGGCATTATTGTCCTGTGCCAATGTGAACCCGTCCGGGAGCGCATACAAGTACAGTAAAGGAGCGTCGTCCTCTCTCGGGTGTATAAATGCTTGCGCTCGTGTGCCGGAGTCCTCGCACAATAAAGCCTTTGTGTGTACGTCGTAAAAACAAGACCCTCCAAAAATGGTGCAATTTGGTTTTTTTTTTCCATTTCCCTTTATCTTTTTTTTTTTTTTCAGTACATTAAATGGTATAATTGAAAAATACTACTTCGCCTGCAAAAACTAAAAAACAAGCCCTCAGACAGCTATGTGGACGGAAAAATAAACGTTTTTTTAAATTTTGTTTTTTAAGCGAGGAAGAAAAAAAAATGAAAATACAAAACCTGGCCGTGTCCTTAATGGGTTAAGGAGGTTTTCTGAGAAGATCAATAAAGTGGTTAAGGCTACCTACCCACGGGCGAGCGCTCGCCAATGTGCGTTTTTGCTGCGATGCATTTTTATGTCTAAAAGCTCCTCCCATCACTTCAGTAAAGTAGTGATTCAGCCATCTTGGAGGATCGGCAACTGTTTCCAATTTTTTATCACTGGGAAACCTTGCATCGCACTCATGTGCACACCGCTTACCGTGCAACGTGTTTTACTGGCCCATTGGAAACAATGGGCCATGCATTCCAAGGGACTCGTGAATATGGGACATACAGCGTTCTTTTTTTTTTTTTTTTCCTCCCGTACCAAACATCTCTCATGTATATGCCTCCATTCATAAGAATGGCGTTAATATTCATTCCCTTGAAACATACAAATCTTGCGTGATTTTCTCGGTTGTGTGAAAATGGTCTAAGAGCAGGGCTGAACTAATGGCATAACTAATTGTGCCCCATTCCCTACCCTTAGATACTCTTCTGGAAGTCCTGGAAACCTTCGTTAGAGAAGATTTCTCACAACTTCCATCACTTATCCTCATTAGGGTGAGTTCACACGTAACAGAAATGGGGTGGAAAATCCACACCGATATTCACTTCATTTCCGTGTAAAAAAAAAACCCGCTGATTTTGGTGCAGATCCACAGCAGCCCCCTCCTAATGAATGGTTGAAATCCTCTGTGGATCAACACAAAATATGCTGTGGGTTTTGACTCAGATTTTCCACTGTAGAAACCCCCCACAATTTTCTTATTTGTGAGCCTAGCCTCATAGGTGATAAGCATCACATTGTTGCCCCCCCAATGAATAGAACGGGGTTGTCAGCCTCTCTGAACTACAAAACTCTAGGGAGGTGGAGCTTGAAAGGAGCAGCGGTAGAGAATATGCACTGCCGCTCCATTCAAAGCCTACGTAGCTTTCGGAAACATCTGAATACTGCCTTGGCTGGACCTTGGCATTTGGGTTAGGAATGGCAACAGATCCTAGCAGAGGGACTTGGGATAAGTTTTCTAGTGAGAGGATTTTCTCACCTTTACTTAGATCCATCCTGGTTCTTGGCAGGCAACATACAGACCTAGAACAAGCTCCTAGGTCAAGTCTTAATAACTCCATGGATGTGTATGGATTACCTCCACACAGGCTGATCTGTTGAGTTTTTTTGAGTTTCTGTTCAAAAGTTAATGAAAGTAAAGGGACCATATCATTGTTTTTTCTAGATACATACATTTCATTGATAGAGGTACCACATTGCCGAGGTATCTTCCACTCAAGTGCTTCAAATGTGTAAGCCTAAGGTTCCCTGCATACCGTAGTCATTAAAGGCCATGTGGCATCAGAGAAGTCACTAGTCTTGCAGAGTCTCCAATAAGTGGTTCTTCATGCTGAAATGCGATGACTGTATTGGTCCCCTGGTGGGACACCACAGGTGTCGCTCAGAACTCTGGATGTTATATATATATATACTTTGTGTTTTTTAACTTATTTTTGTAACTTTTTCTTTTACAATCTATATTCCCCCATGATGTCAGTTAAGACCGCATGGGTTTCATTCACGTTTTTGTCTTTTTTTTTCTATTTCACATTCTTACACTGTATCCATAGGAGCCGCGGTTACAGGGGAAAATACTTGCTGTAGTGACATCAGTCGCTGGCAGAGTTCATCAGGGTTTGCTAGGACCCTGCAGCTCTGCTGTAACAGGGGCTCCCAGCAGTCACATGATCACCGGGTCATGTAGTGGAATAAAAACTTCTATTTTCACTCTTTAGTACATAGTGCTCAAAGTCTCGCAACTTTGTATGTACCGCCACTATAAAATGCAGCGATATAGCGGTCGCCCGTGTGAAAGTGGCCTGAACTGCACGTGTCGCTCAATAAAATTGGAAAGTTGAACTACAAAATGTTTGAATGCAGCCCCAGCCTAACAGTACAACATCTGGGTTACCTGAATACTAGAACCATACACCAAAGAATTTAAAGGGAACCTGTCAGCAGGCTCATGCTGTGCGAACCACAGGAAGCATGAACCCGGGACAGGGATGCACACTGCCCCTATGTGTATTATTTTGACATGCAGTGGTGTTTCAGAATAAACCTACTTTGAAGATGCCATCACAACTGCGCTCTCTCCCCGCCTGCCTCGCGTACAGTGACCGCGCGCTCCCCGCCTGCCTCGCGTACAGTGACCGCGCGCTCCCCGCCTGCCTCGCGTACAGTGACCGCGCGCTCCCCGCCTGCCTCGCGTACAGTGACCGCGCGCTCCCCGCCTGCCTCGCGTACAGTGACCGCGCTCTGCCTTTTGTGTATAGGTAGGGAGAGGCCGGTGCGGTGCCGCTCTTGACTCGGAGCTCTTTAAAGTATATTTATTCTGAAACGCCGTAGTGTTTCAGAGTAAAACATGTATGGCGCAATGTGCAGAGCTGTCACTAGTTCATGCTTCCCACACCAAAATCCGCTATGTGTGAACATACCTAAAGCATGTCTCTAAGCACTTCTAGGGCATGATGGCTGCCCCCATAATCATGTAGACCAAGTGTGCTCTGTGGAGCCCTTGGGGTTCTGCGAGTGATTATTAGGGGCTCCGATAGAGGGTCTAGATCCCCTGCTCTGCTCACCGCGGTTTATGTGATCCACGTTGCTACGCCGACCGCAGGTTCTGGATGTTCATTTCCTCAGTACAGGCTGTCCCGACACCACTACAGCGGGGAGTAGCGCGGGGACCAATGACGGATTATAATTGGGGCGACCACCATGGGCTCAAGACTTCAAGAGGTCCCTGGGCTGTCCCAATCGCCCCTATGGTAATCTGCAGCTTCAGATAGAGGAAGGGGTTAGCAGTGCAACAGAGACAGGGAAGGCTGTGTAGTCAGTAAATTCACGCTTTTCTTTGCATCTAAAGAGCATAGTGGCAATGGGGGAACCCCCTATCACCCACTGGGGCGGCAATGGGGGACCCCTATCACCCACTGGGGCCACCAATACAGAGGATCACTATTACTACATGGGACGGATTTGCTGCAGAATTTACAGTAGCTGTAGCAGCAAAGTGGATGAAATTTTGAAAATCTCATCCACACGCTGTGGAAAAAATCTGCACAACACCCGTGCATATATTGACATGTAGTGCGGGATTTAATTCCGCAGAATGTTAATTTTGAATATTATGTATACCAATAGCCCTGTTGTTTGTCTTTTTTTTTTTTTTTTTTAATAAGGATGAAGGTAAAAATCATATGTTGTGATAAGCCACGCCCCAACCCCTCCCTTGACCACACCCTCTGCCCCGCTTTTTTGGCACTCCATGGGAAACTTTTGCTTCAAAGAGGGCCCAATGGCTGAAAAAGTTTAGGAACCCCTGATGTAGACAATAGAATTAATCTACAATTGGGAAATAAAATGTATCTGAAAAACAGACCATGTTGTACTATCTGGCTTTAATTAGTTAAAGGGAGCGTATCACCTATGGATTCTAACGGTTAGAAATAATTCAGGTTTTGTGAGGCTCTGAGACACATAATGGCTTTATTGCAGTATTGATCTAAATCTTGACCATAGTCTATTGACCGGTTCAACCTTTCATTTCAACCAATGGGCACATTTAGCAAAGTCTTTAATGGGTGCCCATTTGAGGATGTGCCCACCTCTCACACTGATGTTCTCCTGATCCACTTCACCCCCGATGACTTTTGTTATTACATTGTACTCTGCAGATATAACAGAGCGTGGCTGACAACGGTTCACCCGTTTGCTGCTGCCTTCCCCAGAGCTGTCTAGCAGTGACCTATTCTAGTCTACCCATTGAGCATTGTCTACACTCGCCCCGCATGAAGCATGCATACTTTCACTAGGTTTGACAGTTTGTTTTTTAATTACATTTCACTCAATTAGAACCATAAAGCTATGTTTCCCAACATTTAATGTATAGGTTTTGTTCTCAGATGCCTAAAAAGTGTTCAGCTGCAAAACTATTTAAAAAAAATGATAGTGAGAAACATAAACCTTTTTAAGGTAAAAGTGGCTAACCCTATGGCATTCCGGTAACGCTGGATACATTTTTGCTTGATGTGTTCTTTAAACAAGAGGACATAACCTTTATGCCTCTGGAATAAGGTTTTTCAAGGCTTTTTTTTAAGCTTTGTCCTTTAGTTGGTACTTAGTTTACAATCGGCTTTGACCTTGCATTTGTGATAATGATGCATAAATATGGTTTGCTCTAAGACTCCTGTCCAGGGCCCTTTTTATGTTGTACTACTAGTGGCCTGGCACAAAAAGCAGTGCAATGTTAAAAGGGCATTGGCCAGTGACCCAAGCTGCGTTCTGGGGGTTCATGAAAGTCTGCGGATGGCCGTCCGTCGTTCTTGAACTGTGAAGACTATTCTGCTAATGATTGCTCTGACTTTATTGCACTACTGTACTATACAGCTAGCAGTGCAATAGTATTGTCAAAGCATTTGGGAGCAGAGGACCCTTCATCCAACAGGCACATTTAGAGATCTGCAGTACTTGGCTAAACAGTGAAGTTGGGCGATCGTGATTTCTTTCCTTTCTTGTGATAACAAGTTGTGATGTTTTTTTTGAAAATCTGATTTTCAGTTTCAAAAAGCTGAATCTGACTTGGATTACATCGAACAAAAATTGGAGTTTGAAATAAGAAAAAGCCTGCGGGAAGAATCATCTCAGGTATTTGCATCGTTTAGTTTGATGGTTGACATTGATTTGCTTTGAAATTTCTACTGTGTTATTGGAACAGATTGAACTAGTTTCTAGTCTGAGATTGCTGAAGGTCCGGTGGTTCACATTTGCAGTTTTGAGTGGTTTGGCCCTATGTAATTCTTACTGCTCAGGTGCTCTGTGTGTTCCTTTTTGGCAGAACAGACCTGTAAGGAGGCCTGCGACACTTCTATAAGGCCTCATGTCCACGGCGGATCTTTGCTGCGGAATCCGGAGCGGGCATCCGCCTCCCGATTCTGCAGCAATAACCCTCCATAGCATGCTATGGAAAATCGATTCTTCATGCACAGAGCGGAAACTAATTGCGGTTTCCGCGTGCGGATGCAAATTCGCAGCATGCTCCATTTTAATGTGGTGCCCACAAGAACGGCTTCCATTGAAGTCAATGGAAGCTGTCCAATCGGCAGCCTGTCTACAATTGACATTGCAGACGGGCCGTGGATTCCACGGGAAGAGCAGGAGATTTTAAAGAAAAATCTGTACTGCGCATGTGCGACGGCAGGCACGTCCGCAGTACAGAAGAAAGAAGACACAGACAGGTATGCGGGCGCTGGCGGATTCCGTGCGGGATTCCCCATGCGGAATCCACACTAAAATTAGACTGTCTTAGTCCACTCTATAGTGTCCATGTGATACAATTGTATTGTCTATATGTAAAATTATCATTTTTAGATGTTTAGTGATGAGCTAATGGGATTCCATTTATGGGAAGTCTGTCAGGTTATTTTAGCCAGGTAAACCCAATAAACTGTAAGATGTGTGACGTCATGATGAATAAAACCGTACCGGCTCACCACTTGAAGTACTCCAGGCTCTCTCCCTTCCTCTTTTACTAAAAACACCCCCCTTGATTGCTGATTGAGATCTCCGGCAAAGGCTGCTCTGAGGGATCGGTCGCATGCACTGTATCTTCCTCTTGGTCAGGAATGATGGCTCACCACATGTGGAACGCAAGACGTCTCCAGTGGGCAGAGCTGGAGAAATAAGACGGAAATCAGGGGGGTGTTTTTAGTGAAGAGAGAGGGAGCCCAAACTACTTAAAGAGGTGGGATGTCCATCAGATGGTCTACCACTAGTGAAGCCCTTCTGGAGCTATGTCTCTTGATGGGAGCCTCTGTGCAAGAAAATAAAGGTACTGTCTTATTTATCATGATTCACATATCTTACAGTATTATGGGTTTGTATGGCCAAAATGACCTGACAAACTCCTTCAAAGGGACCGTTAAACAGCTATACTATTGTTAGAATAATGATTAGGTCTAGAGATGAGCGAGCACCCAAATGCTTGGGTCCACAGTATTCGAGTCGAGCTTTTCATAAAATTCGAGAGCTCTACTCGAGTAACGGACCCCATTTACTACAAAAGGAGACTCGAGAATTTTTGTATGTGGGACGCCAGGTCCCGAGCTTTTCTTTTCTATCTGTCCAATTTTTGGCTAGTAAATGGCTGGGGGGGGGGGGGGGGGGTCAGGTCTTAGAGGTGTTTGTCTGCTTTTGCATAATGCATACAAAGCAGTAGGTGTTCAGTATTTTAGTCACTTGCTAATGTATTAATGGAATTAGTCACATTCATGTAATTAGCCCTTCTAGAGGGGCACATGTGACTCTGTCAATCAGTGCCTCGCATTGAGATGCATTGCACCTGTGCCATTTTTCCTCCTGGACGCAGGTCTGAATGGTTAGGGATTTGACACAAAGTGGAGGATGCTGATGGACTGGGTCGCATCACATGCCCCTCCATAGGCAGCAATGTTCTGGAAGACAGCAGCAATGTTATGGAAGACCGCATCACTGGTGAGGGGCGTGGCCTCATAAAAGAGGAGAAAAGAGATAAAATACTATGCACCTGAAGTCCTGTACTTGTTATATATAAGGTTGATAACCCCTATAACTGTGTCCTACCGCAGAGAGGGAAGACACAAGCAGATCTGTTAATGGATCAGTAGGCTTTCAGTGGGGCTCCCATCATGGCTAAAAGTGACCATTTGTCTCAATACTTTCAACAGAACCTGATTTTTCTATCTTGTTGAAAAGGATCCTGATGGATTAGTTTTTTTCTTTGTACAATGCAAGTTTCTGACAACAGGATCCTACACGATGGGCGTTTGACCCCCTCATTTACTTTATGAAGTACAAGATGTTTCAACAAGATGAATAAAGTAGTGTGAGCTGCGGATGGAGAAGAGTCCTCGATGAGTTTCTCCGTTTTAATGCTACAAAAGAGAGGAGGAAAGTAGGGGGGAAATTTCTGGGCTACTTTAGTTTTTCTAGGTGTATTGTCACTTGGCACAGGAGTTGGATAAGCTTTGAGTTAGCTATTAATTCTGATAAAACTACTTTATTTTAGGAAAACCCTACCGTATTGCTGGAGCAGCTGGCCAGTGTGAAGTCCCGCTTTAAGGGTTTGTCTTCTCAGTTGGACAAGATTGCTGCAGACCAGCAAAAGTCAGTGGACACTATTCAGGCAACAATAGCAAACACATTAAAAATGGTACAGCATTTACAGCAGCAAACAGATTTTCAGGTACTTCTGAGAGACTTTGCATGTTTGGACCTGTGTGACTACACCTGTAGAAGTAGATGTGGGAGGATTGTCTGGTACTAGATTTTCAGGTACTGAATACGTTTAAAGGGCCACTCCGGAATAAAAACATTATTCCATGCCTGCCCCCCTTACCTGATTTATCTGTCACACTCTAGAGGTCTCCTCTGTATATTGCAGTCACTTCCATGCAGTGCAGCCTCCTGTCTGATGCTTATCAGTACTATGTTGATCTGATCCATCAGGACACCATTAGCTAGAGAATATACCATTTTTGCAGGACACTTTAATTGCCGTTACTTTCTATATTCTTCTAAATAAGCTACAGACCTTAGGCATACATTAAGGCTGCTTTCACATGGTCGTGAAAATTTACGCGTTGCAAGACACACGAATATGAACCCCATTCTTTTGAATAGAGTCATTCACATAAGTGATTTATTATTTTTCTCCTTTCCTTTTCCTGCATCGCAGTGCAGGAAAAAAATCGAGCCATATTGTATGTCTTCAATTGGACCTAAAAAAACCTAGCACGGCGTGCGAGGAGCACGTGAGTGTTATGTGATGTATCCCATTTAGGATCGCTACTTCCTTGAAGCGATGCAAGGCGTTTTTGACACAAGAACTCACATCTGTGGGAAAATCGCACGTTCCTGAGTGTGATATTGGACAGAGTTTCACGGCCTGATATCGTGCTCACTTGTGTGAAATTACACCTACGAGGATGGGCTGTGATGACCTCTACTATAACTATGACAGGAGCTGTGTGATCATCAGTGGCTGTGACAAAAGTGCCTGTATCCCCTTCTGTGGTTTCTGTGGTAGATCCCTGTAATCACATCAAACAGACTGAGAAATGGACTAGTAACTGAACCAGTAGATCTCAGCTGGTCAGAGGAATAACTGATAGGAGTTTGTGTCCCCCTTAAAGCAGTTTCTGTGGTAGGTTCATGTAACAGCATCACACAGACTGAGAAATTGACTAGAAACTGAATACACAACCCAAGTAGATCTGAGCTGATCAGAACTGAGATCACATGACCATCTGAGGAGGAGGAGGCCAGGAGTTTCAGATAGAAAGGAATAACTAACCAAGGTAACCCCCACCCCACTTATATATATACTGAGGGAATAGCTGGAGTGGCCCTTTAATCTACTTGATGTAACTCTATATGGAGCTTGTGAAAAACTGTAATGTGCCTCATCATTATCTATAAGCAGGTACCGCCTTTTTCAGAGGAAGAACTTCATGCGCTCCAACAGTTTGAGACTCTAGCGATGAAGGGCATGAACCTGAAATGAACAGGTAATTTATGATTGTGTTGTAGCTGTAAGAAGGTTGAATATGGGTGAATGCAGTGTGTCTGTGATGTAATTCTCATTTCACTTTGGGTGTGTTCGTCTGTCACCTGTTAATCAATGTCTCCTATATGTGTAGTTTCTATATGTCCACCCCCATGTTGGTGAGCCCTGTGATCTGATTGCATGGGTTTTCCAATTGAAAAAGCAAGTCAGGTGGTGCCGGTGGAGACGGAATAAGGTCTCATGTCCACGGGTGGGTCGGATTCCGCAGCGGAATCCGATCATGCCCGCGGCCGAGGACTGTGCATGCCTGTCCGGGTCTTCTTTCTTTTTTACTATGGATGTGTGTGGAAGCGTCAGCACAGATGTGCGGTAGAGCTTTTTCTTATCTATTTTTATTTTTTTCACACTCCTGCTTTCCCGCGTACATTGCGGAATAGCCACAGATTGTACAGCTTAAAGGGGTTGTCCCGCGAAAGCAAGTGGGGTTCAGCACTTCTGTATGGCCATATTAATGCACTTTGTAATATACATCGTGCATTAATTATGAGCCATACAGAAGTTATTCACTTACCTGCTCCGTTGCTAGCGTCCTCGTCTCCATGGTGCCGTCTAATCTTCAGCGTCTAATCGCCCGATTAGACGCGCTTGCGCAGTCCGGTCTTCTCCCTTCTGAATGGGGCCGCTCGTGCCAGAGAGCGGCTCCTCGTAGCTCCGCCCTGTCACGTGTGCCGATTCCAGCCAATCAGGAGGCTGGAATCGGCAATGGACCGCACAGAAGACCTGCGGTCCACCGAGGGTGAAGATCCCGGCGGCCATCTTCACAAGGTAAGTCACCGGAGCGCGGGGATTTGGGTAAGTACTACCCGTTTTTTTTTTTTTTATCCCTGCATCGGGTTTGTCTCGCGCCAAACGGGGGGGCTATTGGGAAAAAAAAACCCCGTTTCGGCGCGGGACAACCCCTTTAATTGAGTTCAATGGAAGCTGTTCGTGCAGGAAACGCACTGAAACGGAACATACTGCGATTTGATTTCCGCATCCAAAGATCCACAATTCAAATCCGCATGCCTTAATTCAGCTGCGGATGTCGATGTTTCCCTTTGGGTAGCTTGAACTGTAGATCGTCCGCATGGGTGCCCCACGCAGATTCCGCAATTCCAATCCACACGTGGACATTGGGCCTAAGGAATTTTCTGGCTAGAGCTACAAAGTGAATTCGGCCATGACACAGGTCAGGTGCCAAATGGAAGGGAATGCAGTTACATTGCAACTTGCAATTTACCATCACCCAATGTACGAAATCCAAACCTGATGCATATTGCCACAACCTGACAATTGCAAGAAATCCAAGTGCCGATGTGACCGCATTCACTTTACATTAGGATGAGATCTAACGGGGCTTAAGTGTGATTTTTTTTTTTTTAAATTTTATTTATTTATTTATTTTTATTAAATTACTGTATGATGTCATTGTTGGTGTGTAGATCTAGATTAAATTTGGGTGCCCTTAGTTACCTGTTGAATACACAGAGGGTTGTGGCAAATATAGCCTGACACCACAGTCTATATAGCAGCAGGATATCATAGATGTTTTAAAGAGGATAGTCATATGGCAAAAAGCCAAAATCCTACTCTTATTGCAGCATGCCCGTTATGCAAATGCACTGAATTGAGTCTAAAAGGCGGCGCCATTACAGCTCCGAGTCAAGACGTCACTTGTAAAACCCGTCTCTTCAGTCAAGACGTGACAGGAGAGGCTCACATCGAGTGCGCAGAATTCAGCGCGCAAATGCTGATGTCAAAAATAGGTGGTGGCGAGAGGCTGAAGAGGCAGGGTTTTACAAGTTACAGCTTGACTTGGAGCTGTAATAGCTTTTTGACTCAAGGCAACACATTTGCATAGCAGGCATGTTGCAATAAAGTAGGACTTTGACTTTTTGTCAAACTACCCCATTCTGCTTAAAACAGCTATGTTCTCCTGCTGCTATCCTATCCTTGTGTGCAAGTCATGGAAAGCACCATATCATTTTGTATTGAAACACTAGCTTCTGCAGCGCAAGAGCTCACATACACAAACGTATAACACTCCTGTAAAACTGTCAGACGTTCAACTCTCCAGTCGTCGGCCCATGTGAATATGCCCACGACTAGCCGACAAGCAAGCAAATACTTTTTTTTTTTTTTTGTCTTTTATTTTGGCATAAAAATGCTTGTTCATCAGCAGCAAATCTTCCCTTGTAAACTGGGATCTGTTGCTGATGACTGTATTTTGCATGAAGACGACCTATCGTATTAATGATCATTCATCTCCATACTAGCCGCCATCTGCTGCGTGAAAATGGTACTAACAAGCATCCATCGATGTGTTTATATTGTCGATTGGCACCTCTTATATCTGCCCATGTAAAACTATCTTTAGCCACTACTTGACTGTCCAAACAATTATTTCATGTTTACAACGCCTTGGAAAACTGATTAAAATATTTCTTTAAATCATTTTCTAGTGCTTTCAAAGCCTCAAGAAATGGGAACACAACTGTGTAACGCTGAATAGATTTGCTATCAACACAAGCTGTTTGTCGAGAAGGAACATTTACAATGATATTTCCAACTGCAGAGGACACCCACCCATTACTTTTCAAAGAACGAAATCCCACACGTGCATATTTTACGGGAAGCAGAACTGGTTATTGAAGATATTGATTTAATTACAAATATATTATGAAATTGCCCCAGGAATACTCCGGGTTATATAAGCACAATTCTAATTGCCAAAGGCAAAAAATACCCGTAGGTAATATCCCCTAAAATATAATCTAAGTACGTTATTATTCAAAAAAGACAACATCGAATAATTTTTAAAATAAAAGGGCAAATGGCGGTAGCAAATGAGATGTGACCAGCAGTCATCAGTTGGTATCATGTGTGTAATTGTGCATATACACAGTAAAACATAGGCCTGGATGGCCAACTTCCAAAAGCCTACGTGGAAATGAAAAAAACAGGGCTACAGCCCTGGTTATTGCCTCACCTGAGGACGCCGCTAGGCGAAAAATGTCAGGGTTTTGGTGGTGCTGACTAGATATAAGCAAGCACGCTCTGTAAAGGCAGATACTTGAGCGAGCATCGCTCTTCTCGAGTAATCCGAGCAAATGCGCACGGGGGGGGGGGGGATAGAGAAAGTTGGTCACATGTCATCTGCTGCCACCATTCGCCCCTTTATTTTAAATATGATTCGATGTTGTCCTTGTCTTTTTTAAATAATAAAGTATTTCTATTATATTTTAGGGGATATTGCCTACGGGTATTTTTGCCTTTAGCAATTAGATTTAATTACAAATTAATGTGTAGAAAGTAAATTACTCGAGCGAGCATTGCCCTTAGCGAGTACCTACCCGCTCGGAAGAAAAGGTTCGGCTGCCGGCGTGGGGGAGCGGTGGGTTGCGGGGGAAAAAGAGGGACAGAGAGATCTCCCCTCCGTTCCCTGCCGCTCCTCGCCCCCGGTATCTTTTCTTCCGAGCGGGCAGGTACTCGCTAAGGGCAATGCTCGCTCATCTCTAGTAGAAAGCATGTTCTATAAACTACGATTCCTATTTCATTCTGTATTTGTTTACCTTGTGGTTCGTTGCTGCAGGTCCAGCAATTCTGTATCACTCGCTCTAGTTCTACATTCCACAACATAAGCTTACGAAATAGCCTATTCTGATAGAAGGAAAATAGAGCTCATGGGGTAAATTTTGGACATTACAATTACTTTACAGTTTGTTCAGCTGTTTATGCTACATATATTCATGTAACACTTATTGACTTTTGTAATTTAAACGTGTATTTTATATTTTATAATAAAGACTACAATATAAAATGTGAGGATACGTGTTGCTATTGGTACTTTAAATTTTTATCGCACGCATTATAAAGTGTCTTGTACATGTTCCATATAGTAGTATTTTAACTTGTGTCACAAATCGCTTCTGGAGCTCATGAGGTATGACACATCAGCCAGAGACATGCCAACAGGTTAAGAGCCTTCCATGCAGTCAATCCAGCTAAATCCAGGGTTTAGGGCTCTTTGGTTTTCCCTGAAAACGGGTGTGGGGTGTGGAATTGTAACGATCAGTAGGACTTCTGCTGCGCCATCTTCTGTTGTCTAAGTTTGACCACAACGAGGAGTCAGAAGTGTAATGGGAGGCAGCACTTCCATTCATTTTAATGAGACTGAAGTCGCTATTAGGCTTTCGATGTTGACCAGCAATGATGACGTCCGACCTGCAGCACTGACAGCGGGCCAGATGCTAAGCTGATTGACGGTGGGTTCCTCAGCAGCAGGCCCCCATCAATCAATTATTGATGACCTATTGTGAAGCACAGGATTTTCAAAGAAGCCATAGACCTTGCTTTGCCGAAAATTTTATGGCATTTATTGAAAGCAGTGCATCTTTATATAGGTAAAAGCAAAGTCCTTAAATCCAAAGACATGTTCTCTCCACAGTCTCCCGGTCAATAATTGTTGTGTGTGATCCTTTATGTAAATAGAATCTCCCACAATCCCTTTCAGGGTCTGTCTATAAAATCATTGAATGCCTGCTGATCTTCCTCCTAGAACCTCAGAGCAGAAATCCTGCAGCAGCTTCAATGCAGGTAAGTGATAAAGCTGCGTAAAACAAAACATAGTGACGTTTTCTTCTGAACATTTCTCTCAGTTATCATACATGGTTCCAAGATGACAAAACTAAAAAGAAACTAATAGAGCATTAGGTGACCAGTAAGGATAAAGAAGCATTCACATAGAGGTTTTTCTAACCAGGGGAACTCATGCACTACAACTAAAGTTATAACACCAATGTTGGAGTACCTGCACTTTCACTTTGGAGTGCTTCTGCTCCCAGGAGCCAAAAATGGCCGACAGGAGCTCTCTGACGTGAAAGTACAGATATTCTTCAAACAAAAACAATGTGCTTTTTCACATTCCTCCCTCCTTAAGAGAAAGCTTGTCCTTCCTCGGGCATCTTTTACCTTACTACAATACCTAAATAAGTGATCCGCATTTTCGTGCTCCTTCCCTGATGTGAAATTTAAATGGCTGCAACGCTAAATACAACCTTGTATTTCTGCCATTTTTGTCTTCCATGGTATGGATCCTAGTAAGAGGATGACGATCGATTAATAACCCCTTAAGGACAAAGCGCAGTAAATATATGGCGCTTGGTCCTGTGCTTTAATCCCGGCCAATGGTACAGCACAGAATTAAAGCCTCTGCTCCTACAATCGAGCAGGTCAGGTCCTTAGCTGTCAGACACAGCCAAGGACCCAGAGTAGAAGGGAGAGGTGTTTTTTAACCATTTCCTAGCAAATAGTAATACAAAACCTCCAAAGCCCAAGTTAATCGCTCTTCTTTCTCTATAGTGGAATATTTTTGGTAATGTGGAAATAGTTTCCTACTTAACTAAAGAATAGGTTGCTTCTCCCCATTAATCTCTTGGTCACCCAGTCCAACTTTTAATGCATTCGTCTGTACAATAAATGGTTTGTCAAGGTTCAGGCTTTGTAAAATTGACTCTTTATACAAAATTTATTTTATTTAGTTGCTTAAAAGCTTGTTCACATTCTTTTGTCCATACTACTTCCTCTTTCTAGTTAAGGCTGTTAAGGGAGCAACTGTTTGCAAAAGCTACAATAAAATGTCTATAGTACCCAACAAGACCCAGAAAAGATCAGACACTTTTAGTAGTGTGAATGCTAGCCAATTGAATGGCTATTACTTGTGAAATCTCTGTTTTCACTTTACCATTACCCCCAATAAATCCAAGGTACTCTGTTTCCTGAAATCCTATAGCACATTTATGTGGATTCACTGTGAAACCTGCTTTCCCAATTTTTATCACCTTTAAATGATGCAAATGGTCTTTCCATGAGTTGTTAAAAATTACGACATTCTCTAAATAAGCAGCACTGTACTCCATATGGGCTTTTAAGAGTATGTCCATGGCTCTCTGAAAGGCGTCTGGGGCACCATAAAGACCAAATGACATGTTTCCTAAACTGGTACAAACCACTAGGCATCACAAAAGCAGTTTTCTCTTTTGATTTCTCATCTAGAATTTGCCAATAACTCTTACATAAATGTAGGATAGAAATTTAAGCAGCATTTCCCAATCTATCAATAAGATCGTTAATATGAGGCATTGGGTAACTGTCAGAAAGGCTATGCAAAATCCAGTTCCATCTTTTTACCTACCATCACTACTAGTGAAGACAAATGACTGTTACATGATTCAATGTGTCCCAATTGAAGCATTTCCTGAACTTCTTTTTCTGCTTTGCTCTTTAATTGAGAGCCCTGTTGATCACTAGAACAAAGGTGCTGCAGTGGCTATCTTTGTTGCTTTTCAGCTCCTCCCGGCAGAGGTCTATATGGCCATCTTCAGCTTCCGGGAGGAGCTGAAGAAAGACGAAGGGGCACTGTGTTCGGGTGAGTGCTGTAGCCCTTCCATTCTAGGTCTCAGCAGCCGGACTCTCACTGATCAAAACTTTTGACACGTCTCTTTGACATCTCAAAAGTTTGTGAGAAGTGCAGTTACTCTTTAAAGTTCCACAATATTCCTTATTAGAGATGAGCGAACGTACTCGGTAAGGCCGATTTCGCAATCGAGCACCGCGATTTTCAAGTACTTCACTACTCGGGTGAAAAGATTCGGGGGGCGCCGCGGGTGAGCGGGGGGTTGCAGAGGGGAGTGGGGGGGGGAGAGAGAGAGAGCTCCCCCCTGTTCCGCGCTGCTACCCCCCCCCCCCCCCGCTCCACCACGCCCCGCTCGAAAATCGCGGTGCTCGATTGCGAAATCGGCCTTGCCGAGTACGTTCGCTCATCTCTATTCTTTATGTATCTTTGGCTTGAGCAGCTTGGTTGTGGTTGATAGCTGTGACAATGTGTGTATTCCAGAATAACTTGTTCTACGCACTTCTTTCTAGTCTAGTTAGTGTATTTTGCTCCTTGGTTTTGAAGTCTAGTCTGTCTTTTCATTCCTTGTTTGTTTGTCTGCTTTTGTTTATATTGCAGCATTGCTTCTTTTTTGGGACCTAGTGCCCTCTTGTTCCTAGGATAAAGTTGGCAGACTCATTCATAGGATCAGTTCTGGTGTTGGGGGAATAGTATAAGGGAGAGAAATAGGGAGGTCTAGTGTTAGGCCATTCTAACACATGAACGCGGCAAAGCGCAATTTCAAATGTGGTGCTTTGCTGTTATTTTAGAAATATTCACTGAATGTATTCCTAAAACGTAACTTTTATTAAATAGTATTTTAAAACCTCAGGGTGCCTTAAAGACACGACGTAACATAGACAAACATACACCTACAAGGGCAGCTCTATATTGAGCTAGTAAAAAAAGATGCTAGGAAAAAAAGCCCCATATGAGTGGATAGCTCGTGTAACAAACGGAAGGCACCTATATACGAAATTGGTATACATTGGTGCCAACCAACAGTAGTACAGGGTTAATGACCGAAACCGTAGTGGAGCAACTCATAAATGTAAAACAAATCTCTCAGAAGAGAACCCTGGACAAATGCCAGGTGTATGAGTTGTTTCACGAATATAATTTAATTCGTATTTGGTTCTTGGTTTAACCAGAACAGCGGTAAAGCAACTCATAGATATGAAAAATTTTTCCTCAGAGGGGAATCCTGGACGAATGCCAGAACTGAATAAGTTGTTCCACAAAATGTAATTTAGTACGCATTTAGTTCTTGGTTCACAAATGTAATTTAATTCGTATTTGGTTCTTGGTTCAACGCGTTTCCGTCAGAGAACTGACTTCATCAGGAACCTATTGTTGTGGAAGAGTAGTACTAAGAATGGGTGCAATAACCCTAGCTAATGTAAAAGAGCAAGGCTGCCATCACTTGGCGTAACACGGATGGAAGGATACCACGAGGCCCGAAGGTAATGCTGTATGGGCTCTTGGACCCTGCACCCCTCTCTAATACTCCTGGAGGGTGGACAAATATCACCCAGACCAGTCGTCTAAAAGCACAGTCTGTGCAGACAGACGGTCATCCAAAGATAGTGGTTAACCAGCAAGCCTTCAATAAAGCCGAAAAGTGGATACTTATAACCAGCCTATTCTAAAGTAACCAGATTCAATACTGTTGCTAATAGGGCAAAATCTGCAGTAAAGATAGATAAAGTAGGAGCAAGAGAGCTAAGCAGCAGCACCTCCAGTCTGGATGGCACCAACGTATACCAATTTCGTATATAGGTGCCTTCCTTTTGTTACATGAGCTATCCACTCATATGGGGCTTTTTTTCCTAGCATCTTTTTTTACTAGCTCAATATAGAGTTGCCCTTGTATGTATATGTTTGTCTATGTTACGTCGTGTCTTTAAGGCACCCTGAGGTTTTAAAATACTATTTAATAAAAGTTACGTTTTAGGAATACATTCAGTGAATATTTCCAAAAAAGCCTTTCTCGGTTTTCCACTGTCTCTGTGAGTTTTGCTGTTATTTTACTTCCGACGTGTTTTAGCACACCCCATCGTTGTGATGGGTGATGAGGTGCACTAAACGGACAAATATAAAGCAAATAGCGCTAAAAAATAATGGCACTGTCCACCGTGGCAATTGAATGCATGTCTACGAGGCCCCATTGATTTCAATGGGAGCAATATACCGCAATTAATGCGGTGTTCAAAATGCCGCAGTAAAAAGCACCTGTCTGAAAGAGGCATTAGGGTAGGCAATTTTGTGGAGCTTATTTTACATGTACACAGAGCCCAGTTTGGAGCAGTGGTAAGACAGCAGAAATGCAGTCCTAAGCTCTCGCTCACGACCTGAAGGTTTCATTTCCTGCTTGGGTCAGGTAGCCGGCTCAAGGTTAACTCGGCCTTCCATCTTTCCAAGTTCTGTAAAATGAGGACCCAGCATGCTGGGTGGTAAAGATGACTGGGGAAGGCAATGGCAAGCCACCCCACAAAAACAGCCTGCCTAGAAAATGTCACGATGTGATGTGTCTCTAGGAGTCGGTCATGACTTGGTGCTTGCACCAGGGGACTTTACCTATTCTGGATCTACCCTATATGAGTCTCCACTGCCAGTTTTATTATATGCACCATTTGGTTATTGCCCTCTGCCCCTGTCATCTAGTAGTAAGTCCCTAGTTGTATTTGTGTTTTTCACTCTGTTGATGCATGCTTCATATTATTTGTTTCTTGCAGGGGTGCAGCTAGCTCATCTGCTACTCGAAGTAAAGGGCAAAATAGAGCGGGCGTAAAATTAAAAAAAAGGGACAGATTGTAAAGAGGAAAAAAAAACATTCTTCTTGTTTACAGATTTTAAAATCCATTTAATACAAGTGTATAGGGTTTATAAAATCTGAATCACAGCTCCATAAAATTTAGTATTACATTCAGATAAATGGTGTTCCGACCTGCATTTTCAATATTTACCTTGTCCATTATAGACCTATCTAAAAATAAATCTTGTTATTTGTATAGCGCCAACTTATTCTGCAGCGCTTTCAAGTTATTTATTACCCCCCCCCCCCCATCAAATTGGGTACTCGCTATATGTACTTATTCAGCATCATAGTCTATTAGCGTGTGTGATGATAAGCTCAGTACGTCAATGCATCACCAGAACAAAAAAAATTGAGACACCAAACCCCAGACCTAGACCGCCTGTCCACGGGTGGGTCAGATTTCGCAAGCAGATCTCAGCCACAGAAAAACATTAAAAGTCATTGTGATTTATCGCAGGACTGACTTCAATGGAAGCTTCAACGCATAGATTAGCAGCAAATCACGGCATGCCATGATTTTTATTACGCGAGTAGAAAATTGCAAATGATTTCCACTGTTGGACAGCGGGTTGCGTTTTTCATAAGCATCCCATTGAAAGCATTTCATGAGTGATTCGAGTGCAGATTATCGCTGCGGATCACGCAATGTAAAATTGCCCATGAACAGGCGGCTTTAGGCATATTTTCTGTCCGTATTCCGTCTGTATTTTATTTAATGAAATTGGTGCATTGTGGCATGCATTTTCTTTTAAGCGTATAAAAAAATGTAAGAAAAATTGCAGCATGTCATATTTTGGTCTACAAATAGGGGAAATGGAACAATATCTCTGCAGCGCCACCTATTGGATGGTAGCATTCCTGCAAATCAATGCCTGACCCTTTAGATAAGTCTTTTATAACAATGATTGGGAATTGAAAACCAAGCCAGAATCCATACACAGACAGCTGTTGCGGGTTTTTTGCCCCTCATCAGTGTGCAGGAGGATCCTAGCTATATTTTGGTCTATATACTGGAGCAAAATCACCCATAAAAGTCTATGGGAGTGTAAAAAAAAAAGGTATTGAAAACATACAAATGTGATGTGTATTTACTGAGTTTTTTTTACAAACAGTGGACAAAAAAGGAATATCAAATGAATATCTTGCATTTTGTTAGATTTTTTTTTGAGAGCGTGCTTATGGATGTAAAAATGGCTGTAACAAACGTGCATTCACATAAAAACCATGCAGTGAAAATGGTGCCTTTTTCATGGACCAAAATTGCATGCGCCCATTTGAATGAGGACTTAAACTGGTTGTCTGGATTGTAAGAAACTTTTGTAAGGGCATAAAGTAAGGGAAAAAAAGATTACTTGTCTACTAAATCCCCCAACCCTCCCGTGGCAATCATCGTCTCACTGGAGGTGCTGCTATGATGTTACGTATATTACTGATGTAATTGCTGGTCCACGCAATCATGCATGTACGCATGTGACTGCAGAGGCCAGTGAGTGTCTAGAATAGTCAGGTGACTGCTGTATATACTGTTATCGCTGCTGGACTTGTGGGGAATTTGAGAAGAGAATTCAGGTTGAGGCTGCTTTCCCACGAGCATATTTCGGTCGCCGTTTTCACGGCCAGCGGATATATCCACTATGTTGAGAGAGAGAAAACTGGGGAACGGGCGCACAAATCAAACATTTGTGCGCCCGTTCAGACGGCATGGGTCCTGGTGCACATACGCCGAGACTACCATGCCGTCACCTCTTTTCTCTCCCTCCCCATCACAGGCTCATCTCTCCTCTCCTCCCCGCTCATTCTTTGCAATGGGGGGGATGGGGCAGGCATAAGCGCCTGCCCGTCCCGTCTCCTCCCATTGATGGCTGTGGACAAGGGGCCAGGAGAGGGCGGAAGCTCTGCTCCGCCCACGTCTTGCTCCTTGCTGGGGATTGTTCCGGCCCACCCACTTCCAGTCACAGTAAACAGGCAGTTGCTGAAAGATTGAGTGACTGCCTGTTTACACAGCCCAAGAAAAAAATAAGAATAGAAGAGTCCAACCAGCAGCACCAAGATCATCCCACACTGGGTCAGGCCAGGGCATGCAGTAGCCAGGAAAGGAGTTCAAACCAGGAAGACTCCAAAGTATAGATCATCCAATATAGAGATAACTGGCAGCATAAGCAGATGTAGTAGAAAGTACTTTATTGCCCCATCACCACAGAAGCAACGTTTTGGCCAGAATGGCCTTCTTCAAGCTCATACAACCAAGTACATCTTGAGACAATTTATATAAAACACAATACATTCACTAACCAATCTACATCAATATTGCACCTTCGTCACAGATGTATGTAATCAACAGCTGATTCTGTCCAGCGCTCCGTCGCCGCTCCATCCTCCACTGCCGTCCAATGCCAGTGGCCAGAGAGGAAACAGCACTTGCGCTAACCCTAGCTGACTGCGCATGCGCTCGAACATCATCTTACTGTCGCGAGATCCCCACGTCTGAATGTAAGGACGGCGCATGCGCAAGAATTCAACATCAACACATTGTGGGATTATAGCTGAAGTGGTGGCGTCATCCCACTCCACTAGAGACTCTAAACAAAGAGACTGTGCATGCGTCGTTCGACACCAGCGGCACCAGCACATAAACCCATTACACGAATACGGGCGATGTTGTAACATGATCATACTTCTGAACTACTGTTTATATGTTGTAGTCAATACATAATGTGAGACTGCATATATGATCTTTAGTAAACACCCTGTATAATAGAAACCAATATGAAACACATAATAAGGAATGAAAGATATATTCAACAGAGCTGTTGTAAGATGAAATGAATAGTAAACAATACAATGAATAATCATGTAAGTGTTATACCAATAAAGATGTTATAAGGTCATCCAATGATATGGTAAGATTGCGATAAATATCGCCTAAATCCCCATATGGCAACCTAAAAGAAGGTAACCCCCACCTAATTATCGCATAGGTCGCCCTGCAAATGCATGGAAGATGGCAACCGATGTCCAATGTGACACCTATACAGCCTAAATAAATCAATCTATAAAGTGTTCTGTACAATATCTCCTATATCTCATAGTTCCTAAGACACCCGTACTTCATGGTTCACCAGAAACTCGTATCTAATGTTTAATATCTAATAGTCTATATAGGGCCTATATCTCTCCCATTATAGATATACAGAATATGAGAGGCTGCATACTAACCCATTAGCAGCATTGACCCATACATATAATAATCCCATAAATATATATATATATACATATAGATAGATAGATAGATACATCTATAGATATGTATAGATATATCTATATGTATATATATATAGATATCTATATATATACTGTTTACACAGCTTGACAGTTGCTTGCTTTTTAACACCAAACAACTCCAACGTTAGAGATTTCTCGCTCAGTGCCCTGTCAGCGACTGCATGTTTCCAGCCGATAATCGCCCTGTGTGAACGTATTTTAAGGCAATAAGCACAGCTCGCCTCATGACAGATGTGTGCCTGATTACTTGATACACTATTCAGCTATGCTGTAAGCCCTGGGGGTATTTAAGCACTGTCAGATAATGTTACAACCCAAAGGTGACTGCTAAAAGTGAAGCCAATTCCTATGGTTTAGCATCCAGCCAGTGTTGTTAACAACCCACAGCATTATATACCACAATTATGTTTGTTGCATTGCAGCCATCTCTTTCCTGTATGTTATTGTCCTTGTCTTCACCTTCCCCATTCTTGACTCCTACATAAGTAAGCATGGCTAATCTAAGCTTTGGTTCCTTGAATGCTAGAGGCCTTAATAGCCCAAAGAAACTAAATCCAACTATTACCATTTTCATAGAAACAACACTAACAACATTTCCCAAAAATATATTGTATATTTCTTTATGTCCTAACAAGCTACACAACAATACGTCTCTAGCAAGAAGCTAGAACCCATTGAGAGGGCACTCTTGCAGAAGTGAACTTAAGACCAAAGGCCCAAATGCTGAACTTTCTGAAAACCAAAAAGTCAGTCTATAATGACTGGCATTAGGCTACATTCACACTGGCGAGAATCTTGCGGGATTTTTGTTGCGAGATGCACGATTATGAACTCCATTCTTTTGAATTGACCTCTTCACATAAGCATTTTTTTTATCCTCACAGCGATGCTGTGAGGATAAGAATCGCATCATGCTCTATATTTTGGTATTCCTTCGGATTGCCTTGCCCATTGTTTTCAATGGGACCTTAAAAGACATTGCATGGCACTCGCATGCCACGCGATGTGCATGCAAGTGCCATGTGATGTCTCCCATTAAAATCAATAGAAAAAAACTTGTGATCCTATGACGTGTGTGAAACGCGCCTGAAAATCGCAATTTCACGAAAGAGATGCAAGGTGTTTTTGAATGAAAAGCACGCGTTGGCAAGCGCGATATCGCTCTGAGTTTCCCGTCCCGATGTTGCTCTCACCTGTCTGAATATAGCTTTAGTAGTGTGAAAGCTGCAAGAGGCTGCACTACAAACCTGATCCAACTGGATCAGATTTCTTTCTGCCCCTGAAATTAGGACTGCAGAAGTAAAATGGGCCATAATAAACATAGGTAAATTCATATGCTGGGGCACAAAGGAAAGACTAATAGCCTCCTTAACCCACCTACTCAATATAGGTTTTAGAAGCTTAAGGTCCAATGTCCATGGGCAGGAAGATAAGCAAAATAAGCTGCCTATTGGGATATATGGGCGTCCGCCAATTAAATAAAGCATGCAGATTTGATTTGCGGACCTTTTGGTCTGGAAAAAAAATTGCAGCATACTCCATTTCAGTGCGGATCTCACCTCGACGGCTTTCATTGAAGTCAATGGAAGCCGTCCGATCCACGGGAAAGCAGGAGCTTAAAAAAAAGCCTCCACTGTGCATGTGTGGTGGTGTATCGCCCGCAGTTCCGCACACATATGCAGGGAAGGAAACAGAATACCCAGATTGGTAAGCAGAGTCCTCGGCCACGGGCAGGGTTGGATTGCGCTGAGAGCTCCCACATGCGGAATCCGCCTGTGGACATGAGGCCTTAAGGACCCTATTTTTTGCCTGAAAAAAAGTATCAGAGGATTCTGACCTATCCAAGCAAATTTTTAGACATTTGGAAAGGTTAAGTAAGTGAAGTTTATGCTCCTTATCCACAGATAAGTTTTGTCTGAAAGCCAGAAGCAAAATAGCATTTGACATTTGTGAAAAAGGGAACTTCAGGATTAGAGATGAGCGAGCATACTCGCTAAGGCAAATTACTCGAGCGACTATCACCATTTTCGAGTACATGCCTGCTTGCCTGAAAAGATTCGGGGGGCGGCAGGGGGGAGATCTCTCTCTCTCTCTCTCTCTCTCTCCCCCCCCTCCCCTCACTCCCGCAACTCACCGCTCACCCCCGCTGGCCCCCCCAATCTTTTCGGGCGAGCAGGCATGTACTCGAAAATGGCAATAATCACTTGAGCAATTTGCCTTAGCGAGTACGCTCGCTCATCTCTATACAGGATGAATGTCGTAAAAAAATCAACAAAACCCTGTCATGCAAGAATCTCATATAAGGATCAACAGCAGACAGAGCCTAATGTTATGTTATCCTTTTATTCAACCTTACAGCAGTATAATTTTGAGGAAGAAATTCCTCTGGTCAACCTACTGCAGAAGTTCAAAAGGTGATCAGCACAGGTCTTTCAGGACAAGTGACAGATTCCATTGTGGTATGGTTTTGATTGACAGTTGGTTTCAGTATGGTGAAATCCTTGAAGAACTTGATGCATGTACACTATCACTCCATTACTTTTAGTGGGACTGCCAGATATAGCCAAGTCAAAGTGCTCAACTATTGCCAGCAGTCCCACTGACATAAATAAAGAGCAGCATGTATGCTGGATTGCCACTCCATTTGTTAAGGAACCTCCAGAACTCCCGTTCTTGAGATCAGTGGGGGTTCCAGTGGTCAGAACCCCACAGTTCAACTCTTTTTGTCCTTCATCCTGTGGATAGGAGGCTACTTTCTATTGGTGAGACAACCCCATGAACCCTTTCCAATCCAATTTGTATCCTGGTTTTCCTAGGGGGTTTACTCTTTTTCTGCTGTTATATAATGGTGCTATATGCTGGCTAAAGCCAGTACTGCATGAGGTGACATGTTGGATAAGCTCCGACAGCAGAGAGGCTGGCAATATACAGTAAGAGAACCCCGACGGACGTCTTCAAACATCAGAGCTGTACAGCCTAAAATCATAAGACGTCAGACAGTGGATTGGAAAGGGTTAAACATCTTTTTAAAAGAATGTCTAGGGAATGTGGTATTAAAAATGACCTACCTATTGTATAAATCAAGTTTTTATGTTAAACATTTTTTTAACAATTTTTGGTGATGTTTTTAAATTTTCAATCTATATTTAACCTTTTGAGGACCAAATCTGTTTATGCCTCTTAACCCCTTGAGTGGCGGGTTTCCTACCACCCTGTCGTGCCCACCAGGGCAGGTTTTTTAAAATGGTCTAATCATTGAATTTCAACTAATTTTGCAGTTGCGTCTCAAGAGCCATAACTTTTTCATTTTTCCATTGACATGGCCATATAAGGGCTTGCTTTTTGTGGGACAAGTTGTGATTTTTTAAACAGGGGGGAGGAAAAAAAGAAATGGGGAAAAAAGAAAAAAAGGGGCCATGTCATTAAGGGGTTAAATAATGTATTAACTTCCTTCTCTGGGTCATTACGACGCATGGATACCACATGTGTGATTGTATTTTTGATTTTTTTACAAAGTAAAGGGAGACAAGTGTTTTTATTATTTTTTTTATAATTTTTTTCCTTTTTTTTTACATTTTTTTTTTGTCCCTTTAGGGGACTTCTACAGGGACCCATCAGGACCCCTGATCACATTCCGGGGGTCTGATGGTGACAGCCCTTTACATGCTGCAGTGACAGCCCTTTACATGCTGCAGTCACATAGACTGCAGCATGTAAAGAGTTAACACAGCAGAGATCGGAGGTTTTCTCTGATCTCTGCTGTAAGAGCAGGTACCTAGCTGTCCTCTCACAGCCAAGCACCAAGCTCTCCCTGCCACTGAGACCATCGGCTTGCTTCTGACAAGCCGATGGTCTCTATGGCAACCTGTAAACAAACCAGTGCAGGAGATTGCCTGCATATGGGCAATATCTTCTGCTGGTTTTTCAAAGCCCTTGCTTTGTTCTCTGTGGGTCTGTGCAGGCAGAGCACAGTGTCACAGCTTGTGGCATTGTGCTCTGCAGCTCCCATAGTGATACATAGCCCGGAAATCTTCCGGGCTGTATTGCTATGAGCAGTGGAGCTCGTCCCGGAAATTTTCCGGGCGTGCCACTCAAGGGGTTAAGGGGTAATTTCAAAGGAATTCCATACAGTGTTTCATTGCCTGCTCCAAATTGTATGTGAGAAGTCTGTGTACACAATTCACTTCGACATGACACCATAATACGACAATGAGGCTTTTCTATTTTATTCACATCATCACCATACAAATATACCCTAAGTGACGCAACATCAGAAATACACGCCCCCTGAAATGATAAGAACTCATGATTGGTTCTAGGTGTTAATGGTTTAACATATGTTAATGCTTAAGCACATGATTCCCAAGAAACAAAACTTAGAAGGGAAAATAGACTTATTCTGTGTTCATTGTTCTAGCATCTTCTCTCCAAATAAAGAGAAGGGGTCAGAACCCGCTATCTTTTGAAGCCAGGGAAAGATATGTAAGAGTATGTGCCAGCATCTAATACATACCAGTGTATAACATGAACAAGTTAACCATTTAGATGCTAGCTATTCACTAAGAAGGAAGATATACCAATATCTTTATATCTATACATGTGTTTGCATAGGCTGATGTGAGAAACATATGAAAAGATATATATACAACAGAATACATATATCATTACTATAACATGCCTTAAGGAGCTGCCTACACTGCTTTATGTTGATGATGCCCGAAGTTCAAGTCAAGAGACCCGAGATTAGGCCGGAACACACTTCCAATATCCGTATGTAAAAAGTAAGCAACATTTAACAGTGTGGTTACCAGCTGCATGATCAAGCCAAATTTTGGAAAGTTGACATGTGCAATTTAACCCCTTAGTTACCAAGCCTGTTTGCGCCTTAATGACCAAAACAAATTTTGGAAATCTAGCGTGTCACTTTAACATAGAATAACTCCGTAAAGGTTTTGCATGTCCAAGTGATTCTGACATTGGTTTTTCACTACATATTGTACTTCATTTAGGTGGTAAAAATAGACTGATAGAATTTGTGTATATTTATTAAAAGTGCCAAAATTGGGTACATTTGGAAAAAATTATTTTTTCACATTTTCAACTGCAATATCTCAAATATGTGCAAGCTGTACAAATTTTTGATGAGATATATATTTCCATCTGCTTACTTTATTTTGGACGCACATTTGAAAAACCTTCATTTTTTTTAACCATTTTGGAGAGATACAAATTTAACATTGATTATTAACATTTTGAGGAACATTTTGTTTTCCTACACCAAGTCAAGATTGCAAAGGCTCATACGTGTCAGAATGATAGATACCCCCACAAATGACCCCATTTAAAAAAATACACATCTCAACTTTATTCACTGAGGGGTGTTATGAGTATTTTGACCCCACGGTTTCTTTTCAGGAGTCGATGCAATTTAGAGGAGAAGAAATAAAGTTTCATACTTTTGCAAATATGTCATTTTAAAGGCAGTTTTTTTTTCTATACTGCACATGAAAATGAGGATTTGCACCCCAAAATGGATATCCCTCTTTGTCCTGTGTTCAGGAACATATCCATTGTGGCCCTAATCTTATGTCTGTATGCACAACGGGGCCAAAACCGAAAGGAGCAGCTGGTGGCTTTCAGAACAGACATTTTGCTTAAAGGCGATTTAGGCCCCATAGCACACTTGTAGGGCCCTTGCGCGGCCAAAATGATAGAGAACCCCCCCACAAATTACTACATTTTGAAAACTAGACCCCTTAACGAATTCATCTAGGGGTCTACTGTGTATTTGACCCCTCAGTTTTTGAATGAATCTAAGCAAAACAGTTTTTTTTGTCAATTGGATAATGACAAAATTGAAAATGGATACCCCTGTTTGTCCCATGTTTAGAAACATACCCATTGTGGCCTTAATCTTATGTCTGGTTGCACAACTTCAACTGTCTTTTAAATTTTACATGATTGCCATTATCCATTGGATATCGGTGATCATGTGACCGGGCACCGCTCACCATGACCCTCGGTCACTGCTCCAGACTCTCGGCTTCCTTTAGTAGCCAGGAGATTTTAAATATACTGGGCCCTCCCCAAGCTTCTGCGCTTGCATCTGCCATCTTGGCGATGGGCGCATGCGCCGAAGCTATGGGAAGGTCCGCGAATAAGAATCATGTCGGGAAACATTGCCGGAGACCCTAGGTAAGTAATTTCACCTCCCCTCATGGATCAGATCCGTGACGGGAGGTAAAACTTTAACTTTTTTTAAACTTTTACAGGATTGCTGTTATTCAATGGATAATGGCGATCACATGACCAGGGACCGCATACCGCAGCCCTCCATGAGATCTCCAAGTTCTCGCCTACGGTTGGTAGCCAGGAGCAGGGAGATTTTAAACTACCCTGGCAATCCGTGCCTTTTGCGCATGCGGACGTCATTTTGGTAGTGGGCACGTGCGCAGAAGCCGTGGTAAGGTCTGCAGATAAATCTAGGGGCCTTAGGTACGTCATTTTATCTACCCCCACGAATATGTTCCGTGAGGGGAAATGAAACTTAAACTTTTTTTGTTTAATTAACACTTTTTTTTTTGCTTTTACATGATTGCTGTTATCCATTGGATAACACATGACTCAATATATATGCTCTTTTTAATGCATACTGAGAGGGATAGATGTTCACATACAAAACATAGCGACTTTCATTCATTCACTATGTAGAGAGTCTCCTGTACTTTAGAATTATCTCTTGTCATTATAGAAGTACAAAAACAGATATCCTCCTTGCTACTATACAGCTCTGTGATAACAGGCACTGTATGCACATCAGTCACCAACACATAATGATAATGCTCACTGTGTGATTATTAGTGATGAGCGAGCATACTCGCTAAGGGCAATTGCTCGAGCGAGCATTGCCCTTAGCGAGTACCTGCCCGCTCGAGAGAAAAAGTTCGGGTGTCGGCGGCTTACAGGGCGCTGCGGGGGAGAGCAGGGAGGAAGGGAGGGGAGATCTCTCTCTCCCTCTCTCCCCCCCGCTCCCCCTGCTGACTGCCACTACTCACCGCTCCCCCGCACCGGCACCCGAACCTTTTCTCTCAAGCGGGCAGGTACTCGCTAAGGGCAATGCTCGCTCGAGCAATTGCCCTTAGCGAGTATGCTCACTCATCTCTAGTAATTATACATCTGACTATCAATATATAAGGACTGTTTATTTAGTGGTCACTGCACAAAAAGTCAGCAAGTCACTTAGTCCTAATATATATATATCTTTTATGAGACAAAATACCCTCTCTCTTAGTGAAGATTAAATGCCTGTTCATAACCTGAGGTCCTCCAGATGAGAAACCCTCCATAGGGAGATAATATGTAGGTTTTGAGATATACAGATGTAGGGACATTTATATTTTTATTTATGTTTTTGCTACAGTTTCTTTATTCATCCATATGTATAACTAGCTGATATACCCGGCTACACCTGAGTTTATTTGATACAGGTGTTTACATGTTGTTCGCACAGAAAATTTTATGAAGTCGTGGTTACTTTAGTGGAACCGAGGAATAAAATCTGTATACACTTAGAGGAGCATTAGATTCTCCTCAGGCTGCATGTATCGATGTCCCTCTGCACAATGGGCAACCCCTCCCACTCTCCTTACTTAGGACCTACTGTTACCATGCGACGGTTGCTGGTGTTCCCGGGGCGGTGGTGTACGGGGTCCCGCGGTCGGGGCGTGTCCCCCCAACTTGTTGTTCGGCTGCCGGAGGCGCCGGTGCCTGGCCAGCGTGGTGCTGGTGGCACATGCGCACCTGTGAGTGTAGTTGCCATGCACAAGCTCCCTTTTATTAGGTTCTGTTGGGAGTTGGCTGTCTCCCTCTCTCCGCCCCTGGGTGGAGGCTTTTGTTTAAAGGTCAGGCAGAGACTTGCAATCACTGCCAGTTATTGGTTTCCTTCAGTGAGCTAGCTAGTCTGCCTCTGTTGGTCTCCTGCTTCTGTCAGCTTGTCTGCTATACCTTGCTATTATCCGCCAGGTTTTTCCATCTGCCTCAGTTCTGCTTAGTATTGTACATGTTGGTTATTTACATCTGCCTTTTCTGTCAGTATTCTACCCTTTCCATCCAGGTACGCCAGCGCCCCTTTTTCGGTCCCTAGCTAGAGTAGGAACCGCTGCCCAGTTGCCCGCCTGGGATTAGCAAGGAGAGGAGGCAAGCAGGCAGGGACAGGGGTTGTGGGTGAGATCTAGGGCACCCGGGCTGGTGTATCACTGGTAGTATACCATAACACCTACAGAATGCTCGTGCCAAATTTCACACTTGTACAATACCAGGAAGTTACATTACAAAGGGGTGCACTTACATTTGCAATTAGCATTGACTTATCCAGTTGTGACCCCTTTACTTTTTGTATTTAGGACCTAAAGAATACTCGTGCCTAATTTCATGCTTGTACAACACTGGGAAGTTACATAACATAGGGTGCACTTACTTTTTAATTAGCATTAAATAATTGAGTTGTCACCCCTTTACTTTTCCCATTTAGGACCTAAAGAATGCTTGTGCCAAATTTCACGCTTGTATGACACCAGGAAGTTACATTACATAGAGGGGCACTTACCTTTTGCAATTAGCATTGAATAATCAAGTTGCGACCCCTTTACTTTTCGTATTTAAGGCCTAAAGAATGCTCATGCCAATTTTCACGCTTGTATGACACCAGGAAGTTATATTATATAGGGGTGCATTTATTTTTGCAAATAGCATTGAATAATCAAGTTGCAACCCGTTTACTTTTCCTATTGAGAACCTAAAGAATACTCTTGCCAAATTTCACGCTTGTACGACACCGGGAAGTTACATTACGTTAGAGTGCACTTACTTTTGCAGTTAGAATTGAATATTCATGTTGTGACCCCTTTACTTTTCCTACTTAGGATCTAAAGAATGGTCGTGCCAAATTTCATGTTTATATGACACCGGGAAGTTAGAGAATTAGATTAGGTACAGTACGTAGCGGGTGCCAATACTTTTGCACTTAGCATTGAATAATCCTAAATTCCTATTTAGGACATAAAGAATGGCCGTGCCAAATTTCAAGTTTGTACGACACCAGGAAGTTAGAGAATTCGTGGCGAGTCAGTGAGTCAGTCAGTGAGGGCTTTCACCTTTATATATTTAGATAACAGTTCATTAATGGTTAATAACATCACTGGTGCCTCACACTTTTAGAGGTCACAGTGGTAATAACATTTTTTTCCTCAAAGACCACCAATACTTAGGATTTTGACATAGATAGCCTCTATTTTTTTCTAAGGCTTAGTCCTGACCATCTCTCTGTGTTGCGGTAGATCCCCAACAGTGATATTTCCGCACAAGCTGTCTTGAAATAAAGCACGTCAGCTGCTACACTGATTAGAGGACACTGCCCAATACCTCCTCATCCCGTTTGAAGTAGTGGTGGAGTCAAGACTGACAGGGGAGTGACGCCCCCTGTACCTGATTGGCTGCAGAGAAGGCTCCCCTGCAGGTCCTGCCAGCTCAGTAGAATGCTGCCGTCGCTGATGTAAGCTCCCCGCTGGTGGTGCTAGGAGCGGATAGTGTAGCTGCGCTCCTCCGCTCCCAGCAGCTTGCTGCAGTTCAGGGCACTGCTGACATTCACCCACCCAGCAATTGGCCATCTCTTGCAGCGCTCCTCTGGTCCTAGGAACATGCAGATGTTCCAGACGCTGACCGCTGCTCACAGTAAGTGTCCCCTGCCCCCCCCCCCTCCCTGGTCCCAGCAGCCTGCTGCACTTCACGTCACTGATCACACTCACGCACCTAGCTATCAGCCACCTGCTTTAGCGGTCCACCGATCCACTTACCACACTAATGTTGCAGACGCTGACCTCCGCTACTCACAGTAAGTGCCGATGCCCCCCCCCCTAGATCCCTCCCTTCCTCCAGTGCCAGCAGCCTGCTGCACTTCACCCCGCTGCTCACAGTCACCCACTGAGCAATAGGCGATGTTTTTCAGCGGTCCTCCAATCCTATATTCCGAGCAGTGTGCACCATCTTCACTCCGCAGAAGTGCTCAGCTCCTCCGCTTCTGCCAGTCATCCAGCGGTCATTATTAGTGGTACACAATGCGGGAGGACACCAACGCTAGTCATTGTAGACTGCCCAGGAGGGTTATGCTACTTTTTCCTGTGCCACATGATTTACATTACTACCGACACCACTAGCACCTTCCAGGACCTTTCTTAATTCTGCCAATAGGGAGCTAGGGGTGTGACAGGGGCATTCCTCCTGTCAAACCCCTAGCTTCCGGTGGCGTCAATATACAATAATACCGCCTGATGTTAGGTGGCTGTATGCCAGGTTTGACTTTAACATCCAACTTAGTGAAAGGCAGTTGTCCAACATCCATTTTGTCTTTGGACCACAGTATCTCTATTGAACCTAATAGCTTTTCTGCCTGTCAGTGCTCACATGCGTGATTTTGCCGTGGATTTCTGCTGCAGGAAAAAAAATCACAGCATGTTTTATGTCACCGCGTTTTATATAGTATTACCAGCGGGGACTTTTTGTTTACCACCGAGGTACTCACGTGGCGTATATCCACGGGCATATCCCGCTCCGTCCGTGGCCATGTGCCCTAATACCACTTTATGTCCCTGCTGTCCTGAGGACAGTCACTGCCAGACCCATAACCTCCTCTGATTATGTCTCTCGGTCCCCAGGACCATTACTGTTTCAATATCAAGGCGTTCGTTGCCCATCTCAGACGGACAGTACACTGATCTAATAGAGACTTTCCACATACGGCCTTAACCTGTTAGTCCGGAGTCTCAGTTTCCGATTTAATAAGTTTGTCTGTAGGGTATGCTTTTTCTCTAGTCTCTCACCATCTTGACACACATCCACAAACCAAAGACCAATGCCCACAATGTACGTCTATCCAGCAAAACTTTGTCTCACATGCTGTTGCATTCATTTATATAGGTTATTCACATGCACTAATAAGTCCAAGCTGAAGTGTAAGCTTCACTTCTTATAACCCAGATTCTTCAGACAAAAGAGATTTCTCCCTATTCTAGCAGTCTGTCTGCCAGGACACACAGATTTAAAGTTCTTCATCACTGCAATATAATGAAACGCATGGAAAAAGGGGGAATATTCCATGTGCAAACTATTCTAGCGTGCATAATACATTCTAATTATATATGTTAGATCACAGTTGAATGCGACTGGAAGAAGCACAACATGTAAATTTAAAATTGTGAATGTGTCTCCAGATTCTGTAATGATCTCATCATGGGGAAATATTGGACCGTTATAGTTATATATACAACTTTAAGAATCTTTTGATCCTGCTTGTGTAACAAACAGACATTACAAACACAATATGGACATAGTCTATTCATTCATACAAAGTATACTGAGTACACTGATTGATAATTTGGCAACTTTAATAGAAACAGTGCACTGTACCTTTCTCAAGACGGCACTAACACTTCAAGGGTCTTACTCACAGTGGTTTTGTGTTTATCTAGTGTCTACCGTCCAGAGACCTCGACAGTCCTTAAAACATTCCACATACCCGCATTCTCCACCAAGAATTGCTGGAGTAATCACTTAATTTAGGTGATCATAGGCTTATGAATCAGGTATGCCTACTTATTATGCATTGGATAAGAAAACAATGAGAAGCACCCAAGTGATGTTTCTAAGCTCCTCTGAAGCTGTTTATTATTGCACAATTTACATAGCAAAATCTCTAGCACTTGTCAAGAGTTGATGGTGAGCTACCTCATCTCGTCAACATCCAATCGAAATATAATAAGCAATCCATAGCGAATCATGCATGTATCCATAATTGCATATTTATGTGTCTAGTAGCGGAGAATTCTTACATGATGTTCCACTTCCAAGGTTATCGGCCTTGGAAATAAGACATCCAGCACATAAATGCAAAAATATCTCGAAAAATGAATAGGAATACGAGGACATTTGTTTGTGAAAAAAATTCATTATTATTATTATTATTAATTGTATTTTTCTACCGCTGACCCACTGTAGGAATTATGTACTTTAAACCATTGCACTTAAGTTACTCTCACACACATACACTGTGTAATGATCAGGTTCAGGTTTGGAGACTCGTGTTTTAACCCGAGCATACAGATAGCGTAGTCAGGTGTATCCAAGGGTCGGTAACGGTAGATTACGGTTTGCAGTACAAGTGAGCAGGCAGGTAACGTGGTCAGAGGAAAGAAAGAGGTCGGTAACAGGTTGTATACGTTTCAGTACAAAGGAGCAAGCAGGTAACGTGGTCAGAGAAAAGCCAGAGGTCGACAACAGGTTGTTTTGGTTGCAGTACTAAGGGAGCAGACAGGTAACATAGTCAGAGGAAAGCCAGAGGTCGGTAACAGCAATTTAGTAGAGATGAGCAGTAGTAACAGCCTAGACAATAATTACTCAAAGATGAAGTGAAAGGGCCAGGCTTGTATAGCATTTCAGTAGGTAAAGCTGAAGTCCTGAGTTCAAGTCCTGACACACTCACACGTGGAAGTACAATAAGCAAACATTAGCATATATGTATACATATATACGCTTTTATAAAGGCATATACATCTTGTGTTACATATACTATGCATGTATAATACATATTTTACAAAACAAATGCATGGAGGTACCATATGCAAACATTAGCACATATGCACCCAGACACATACTGTATATACACACAAAGGAACATAGACATGTGGACAATTGAAAACAGGCAAATACACAGAGGTACATATGGATAAATACATGCACGGGCTCACACATGAAGACTGTTACAACTGCCTAACAGGAATGGGATGTGGGCACACATGCTGTCTGGACAGGAGCAGAGATATCTACTCAAAGGTTAGCAGCAGTTCCTGGATGGGACACCTCAGTTACGGAGGACTGATTAAAATAATGAAAGGGTCAGTTATGTGATGTACTTGCTGCTGGTGTGATAGACATGATGATTGGTTGGTGTAAAATGTCTATCGATTTGCACTAGACGTATTATGTGTGTTTTGTGACTTCAGCCTAATGTAAAACTCTGCTGCATAAGGAAAGAGTTAAATCACAGTGTTATATGACATTGCTTGTTTTCATACTGAGTGTTTTCCCAGTCCTCCCCATCCCCCACACAGAATCTTCTTGAACAAAGAGATATGTACTTCCAGTTTCAGTTTTGAGCACGTTTGTGAGACAAAGACTTGCTTATACATTGGACTTGAGAGAAGGTGGGCAGGAAGGAGGGGGGATTCTATATGATCCGACAAATGAGAATCATATATGTTACTGATGTAATCTGTTAAACGCCCATAAAGGGCAGGTGTTATCCTTCTCAATAAAAGGCCCTGTCTGGCTGTTTCTGGGCAGAGAGCCATTTTGGATATGAGGCTGATAGCTTGTGTCTAATTTGCTCCACGACGATGTGTGCACACGATATAATTCGGAAGCGGCAAAATACCCCAAAGCCTGCTGGAGAAATCATAATCCAGATCAGTGTCGTCCTTGGGTGAGCGAGTGGATCTGTGAGGTCACAGCGTGGAACGTACAGAGATCGGCAGATGGCACGCAGAACTCAGGGGCCCGAAAATCTACAGAACACGGTAAGATTGCTTTATGTAAATCTACCGATGTGAGCTGGGTTCTGACTGCTTTTCTGCCTGTTCCTGATCCAGACTGGACCTTCACTGAAAGACAGGTCTGTCCACTCGAAAAATCACCATGTTACCTGTCTAGGGGTATTTTGTATGCTGTTGTGTCTGAGACGGTTAAACACTGTGTATACAAGACCAAGAGATAAATTCTGTGAGGGTTAATGTGTCGGGAGGGCGGACTCGGCTGTTTAAGTCTGAGGGAACACGCCAGTGACACGTGCTCCTAGGTAAACTAGTGTGAGGTTAGGAAGATTTACGATACGTATACTTACCTTTATGATTGAGCGTGTTATGTTCTCATATGTGGAAAGGTATATATACATGGGAATATGGCCGTGGTGTGACGGCTGACTCCAGAAACTCTTGGTCATTGAAAATAATCGTCAGTCTCTGTGTATAGCTAAAATGTCCTGTCTAGGACGTGTACAGGAAGTGCTCTTCGGGATTGCTAGTAGACCTTGGGTTGATATAAAGGTGGATGAGATATATATATACCCTGAGCCGTTGTGGGTATTCTCCAGTAATCCCGTCTGTTTGGTATTATAGAAAGAATGTGCAGTGTTTATTATTGGGGGGAGGGCTGCTGATAAGTGAACTGAAAGCTTTTTCCAATTAACCCTTCCGTTCCTTTTGTCTTGTAGAATTATTGTACATTGTAATCTGAGTGGGAAAGAGAGGTTATATGGGAAAGGACCAGGAAAAGTTGCAGAAAGAAATGTCAGGTCATGGACAGATAAGATAGGTTGTAGAAAGTTTTCAGAAGATGAGCAGGAAGCCTAGCAGAAAGAAAGGTGTTTTTAGATTGCTAGGAGGAGGTATAATGTAGTTAAGAGATTGAAGAGGGGAAAGCATGTAGTGGGGTATGTGTATTGCTTATGAACAATGTAATGTCTTTGTGTTGACTACAGCCCCTCCCTGTAATGGCGGCCGTGCTTGCAATGTTTACAATCCAACATAGTGTGACTCTGCAGTAAATGTAGTGAGGCCTGCCCCCACCCTGAAGTTACTTCCCCCCATGTGCTCACTTTCAGGGTGTGTGATGTTACCTCCGGTCCCTCCCCATCCGGGACAGGACCTGGCCCCGCCCCTTCTTCCTCCAGCGGCCATTTTGCCTCACCTGGAAGTGCTGCTGCCCCTGGCCCCACCCGTTCCTCCGGCGGCCATTTTGCCTCACCTGGAAGTGCTGCTGCCCCTGGCCCCGCCCGTTCCTCCAGCGGCCATTTTGCCTCACCTGGGAGATCTGTAGCCCCGCCCCTCTCTGCCTCTGGCGGCCATTTTGCTGCACTTGGGAGGCCTATATTTCCCAATGCCACTGTATCCAGTGCTAACATCATGATTGTCTGAAGTAAGGTTTTGTTTGACCAGACTTTGTTACGCTCCAAGATGTGGCCACTTTGGATGTGTGATAAGTTCAGGGAAACAAACCTTTGTGGAGATGCAGCTTGGGACATAGTAGATGACTAAGCTGGTTTATAGTGCATGGAAGATTGGAGTTGATGCATGGGGGGCAGAGACCAGGAATACATGACAGGGGACGCTCTCTCATGTTCCCAGGGGCTCTGTTTTCCACTGCCCGCTTCTCCAATGGATACTCAGACCGATGATGTTATGGAAGGCTCCTACAGATGAAATAATTTCACTATAGTCACCCAGCAAACTTTTTCATGCAATTTGGTGAAGTAATTTTACTTTTTATGTGAAGAAAGAGGGACTGAATTGCCCAGAGTAGGATGTTAATTCATCCGTATTCTTTAGTTTTTCTTTAAGTCTTTTGTATATTCTAGTGTCAGTTTACACTGAAGCTATAATTATATTCCGACAGGAGAGTAAAAGCTAAACGCTGGACTTCCCCTGAAGTACTATTACACTGGGTGACGTAAAATTTGAATTGTGTGGCGCCCCCTTGTGTTAAATAATGCTAACTGCAACCTGAAAAAAAAAAAAATCTAAAGGATATTTTCGCTCAGACTTCGCTGCATACAATGTCACCTTGACCTACAAAGTGCTTGTTTTTGTGCCTCTTGGTTTACTAGTTTGAACGCAATGACTCTTTTTCCATTGAGTATTCCGGTTCAAAAGGGGGGAGGCATAGGTGATCTGGGTCATAGATGATCTAGGTGTTGTAGATCAGCTATTGGGTTTGAAAAAAAATAAATAAATGATTTCGTGCTACAAGATTCTGAGCCATGTGAAATAGAACATCAGCACGATTATTTAGTACTAATACAGTAAGAAACTGCAGGTATGCAAACAGTTATCAGAACCTCTGTTGATAATGCATATGTTGAGCTTTTTGCAGATGGTATCAGGGTGAGGATTGATGACTCCACATCGGATATGCAGTGGTCACACAACAAGATGTCCTAGAAGCAGGAGTTCTGCCTCCGCATGTCACAGTACAAGAAGCGGAATTAAAGGCCATCACTGAGGCATGTAGAGTGGCGAGAGGTAAGACGGCAACCCTTTACACTGACTCCTAGTATGCATTTGGCATAGCTCATGATTACGGCCCAATATGGAAGGCCAGACAGTTTTTTTACCTTAGCAGGACAACCAATTGAGTATGGTGCAGCGGTACAGAGTCGCATGGAGGCCCTGCTTCTACCTGACAAAGTTGAGAGTTCGCACCGATTCCTACACTGGAGAGGCGAGAGACGACACCCTCGCTGACAGCATAGCAAAGGCAGCGGCCCTCAAGCCGTGGAAGAAAGAAGAAAAGATACTGACAGCATGAGTCAGTGGTAGAAACTTTGAACATTGACAAAAATTTGGACTTTGATATGCTAAAGACTTTTACAGTTACAAGCCAGCAAGGAAGGAAAGAATAAATGGACTAATATGGGAGCAGCAGAAACAGGACAGCGTGTGATGAACAGTCAACAGCACTTGCCCACCACAGTTCCTGTATCCCATGATGGCCCAGCTGATGGACGGAAAGACCCACCTAGTAAAGCAGCACTGACGACGACGCTTGAAAGAAGTTGGGCGACTTCTAGGTTCTCTGTAGCTGCTGCATCATTTGTCCGGTTTAGCATGATCTATGCCATGGGTAAGTCAGGGCAGAAGTAAATTTGCCACACCACACTTGCCGGGACCACTCTACCCATTTCAGGGATTGCAAATTGACTACGTTCAGCTCCCACTTGTTCGGAAGTATGAATACGTGCTTGTTGTTGTTGATGTCTTTGCAGGTTGGAGGCTGACCCTGTTACCAAGGCAAACAAGTAGGTAACCGCAAAGAAGCTCATGAACGAGGTAAACTGTGAATATGGGGTACCAGAAGTGATTCAGAGTCAGACAGAGGTATAAACTTCACAGGTGAATGTAACATGTCATGTCTGCTCTGGGTGTATCCCAGGCCTTTTACATACTCTACCATCTTTAGAGTAGTGGAAAGGTGGAGAGACGTAGTGGCACGCTAAAAGTAAGATACTTAAAAATGATGCCACTTTGGAAAGACTGTCATCCAATAGCCTTATACAGTGTTAGATATGAACCCAGGGGGGAATATACATTATCTCCCTATGAGATTGTTTGGGCTAGCCCCAAGGCTAGGTTGTTACTATCCTCAGTAGTTACAATTACAATCTGATGTGTTGACCGTTGTTAAAGAACTAACCAAAGCCTATGCACAGGTGTTCTCTTCCAGACTCAGAGGCAGACACTGGGACACATATCTTGCAGCCTGGGGATTGGGTGTGCGTCAAGAAGTTCCTCAGGAAGCACCCTCTTGAACCCTGATTTGATGGCCCCTACCAGGTGCTTCTGACTACTGCCACAGCTGTGAAACTAGCCGAAAGACTTACATGGATCCATGCTTCATACTGTAAGAAAGCTTCAGATCCGGGAGACCAATCTTAGTTGTGCCAAAGACATTACTCTGGTTAGGGCTAGTGAGAGAGGAGGGTGGCAACTGGAATCCTTAGTCGGAAGAATATGAGGGTATGGTTACCTTCTAGTATAACTCGTCCAATGCTCAAGTAGCTGCATATTCCTTCGACTATTGTACTGTGGTCCCGTGTCTAGGCACAAGATCCCACCGCAGGCCAGATTTAGCTCAGTCCAGCTGGTTATATGACTTATATACCCGGGGAATACAATACGTTTGCACCACTGATAACGTCTGGGGAGAAGACTGCCGTTATCGGGGATTAGTGGGATGTAACACAGGAATAGACTGGTGCTATAAACCGCGAAGTGCCTTAAATAAGAAAAATAAGAGCGGGAAATCCCTAATTAGTCGTATAACCCTCCTTGAGAGTAATAAGGACAGCAGGTATTGGAAGGCTGAACTTAGTATGCTGCTTGGTTTTAATGCGGTTGTTACACTAACCATGGGAGATCCAAGCCCGGGGGACGGGGGAGACTTATAGTCTGGGGACATACCGGTACGGGAGGATAGATCCCTTAGGGAAGTTTAAAATAAGGGGTATGGTAGATGCACCCGAATGGAAGCCTTCACTTAGTCCCGTGCCCATAATTAACCCCCTCCGCCGTAAGATAAAGACCTTGACGAACATGATGATCATAGCCGACCCTACCTTTTGAGGACACCTTGACAGTAGCGACTGGCTACTCTGACCAGAATCTCTGGTTGGAGTTGATGAGGTACAATGCTAACAGGAGCACCAAGTCTAACTGTTGCGTGTGCGGTAGTGCCCGACTACACTCGGGGATGGTCCCCCTAAATCTCCCTGTAGATGCTGAAGAGTGGTTTATTAGTCTCTTCACGAACATTTCCGCTAATTACACTGTCCGTGAGAAATGGAAGAAGGAATACTCTATAACTACTTAAGTGTTTTGCACCGGAGAGAGTATTACTGACTACCCTGGAAACTACACCTGCCAGGCAAACAGGCAGGGTAGAGGGAGATTTTTGGGGAACTCACCAATATTTCCCTTGTTTAAAAAAGATGAAGAGCCAGTTCCGATAATGCCAACCACATACACTACCAAAGAAAAGGAGAAATGTACTAGTACTGTGCCTGCCCCGATCTCCTAAGATGGATTGTCAGTGGAATTCCCATTTGCCTAGGGATAGTGCAGAAGACCTTAGGTTCCGGCGAGGGCACACCCTGTGGGGTGTTAACTTGTACAGATAGAGGGTATGGATGCCCGGAAATGAGCCCAGGGAATCCATGGCCTCCCTCTGAGGTGAGGTAGGGATCCCCCCCTCCTAGGAGTAGGGACTTACGGGCAGTGGGAAAACCCTGACGCAAGGGTGAGGCGACTTGGACGTGTTCACCATTAGGACTATCTCCAGGAGGACATTGGTGTGGGTGAAGATTAGGGAGTCCCACGCCGTGCGTACCTGTGCACGCTACTAGTATTGTAACATTATGCTAGAGCGAGAAGAGAGACCCCTGGTGGTAGTTTTGATCTACACGTATAAATTGACGTCATAGGATAGCCAAGGGGGGTACCTGACAAGTTTTAAAAATTAGAGACCAAGTTAAAACTAGAATCGAGTCCATTTTCCTGATCATTATGGTAAATAAACGTTGATTGGATTAATTATGTTTATTATAATTAGCAGTGGTTTATAAATTATACTAGAGACGCCTTATAGGGACTAGTCGACCAATAGGACCTACCTCGACTATGACTTTTTCAAAATAGAATGACCTTAGATATGACTTTAGCTAAAAAGGGGAGTGTCTGTAGGATGATAGGGGAGACTTGTTGTACCTACATCCTAGACGACACGTGACCCACGGGTAAAGACGCAGTTGCCATTAAGAAGCTGACCGCACTGACTAAAAAGAGCTAACTTTTGGGACCAGCACTCGCCATGGATGAGCGGGTGGTAAAGGATCCTGGCACAGACGGGCGTCGCTGTTGTATGTGAACTGATGATTACCTTTTCTGTTCTAGTCTGCTGTGTTATTCCCTGTGTCAGAGAGACCTGTGAAACTGATGCTGGAAAAGCCGCTCCCACCATGAGTTTGCTGGATGCATCCCCAGAAGGAGTGGACAAGTCCTACACCCCCTTGAAGACCCTAAAACGAACCTTCAACGCGCTCCAGTTATAGGCTCATGCGCAGAGAACTGTGAAAATTAGATAGAGAGTTAGAGGATAGACATTTTAAGGGGGGATTGTGATAGACATGATGATTGGTTGGTGTAAAATGTCTATCGATTTGCACTAGACGTATTATGTGTGTTTTGTGACTTCAGCCTAATGTAAAACTCTGCTGCATAAGGAAAGAGTTAAATCACAGTGTTATATGACATTGCTTGTTTTCATACTGAGTGTTTTCCCAGTCCTCCCCATCCCCCACACAGAATCTTCTTGAACAAAGAGATATGTACTTCCAGTTTCAGTTTTGAGCACGTTTGTGAGACAAAGACTTGCTTATACATTGGACTTGAGAGAAGGTGGGCAGGAAGGAGGGGGGATTCTATATGATCCGACAAATGAGAATCATATATGTTACTGATGTAATCTGTTAAACGCCCATAAAGGGCAGGTGTTATCCTTCTCAATAAAAGGCCCTGTCTGGCTGTTTCTGGGCAGAGAGCCATTTTGGATATGAGGCTGATAGCTTGTGTCTAATTTGCTCCACGACGATGTGTGCACACGATATAATTCGGAAGCGGCAAAATACCCCAAAGCCTGCTGGAGAAATCATAATCCAGATCACTGGGAGGAGAGGGCACAGTCACTGTTGATCCTACAGCTGCACTTAGTTTTAGGATGTGAGCAGGCAGCTGAATAAGGCCGGGCTCACATGAATGAGTCGGATTCCACGACCGGATATCCGCAGCAGAAGAACTGCTTATGACCACCAAAGTGAATTGCATATGGTTGTGGTTTTCCGCGCTGATGTACAACGTATCGTCCGCAAGCAGGGAATGACACAAGAAAGTTGCCGAACTCCCTTGAAAAATCCTTCTACCGCCTAGGCGACATTCTCTTGTGCTGTCGTGGTGTGAGCTGTTCTGAGAACCATGCCTTCAGAACTGGATACTGCTCTATAGGCTTGGCTGGTTTGTACTACTTTTTTGGTAGTAGTATAAACCACCTTAATAAGAACAAAACACTGATTCTTGTGGAGGAAGAGCCCAGAAGAATAAGCGAAGGTAGCAGACAGTAGTTTGGATGGTGTGTTGCTCCATAGACTCTATCCTGCATTGTCGGCCCACAAATTCCTGCTTTCTTTATACCATTTGTATCTGGTCTCCTAGCAACGTGCAAGCAAATCCACGTCCACACGCAATGTACTGCGGATCAAACTCATCCATAGAGATTAAAGGATCTCATACACGTGGAATCTGCTGTAAAATAGAGCAGGCTGCAATTTTTCTTCTGCTTGCGGAATCCGCAATTCCTACCCACAAGTGTATTTCAATGCTGTCATACGTGTGGACGGTGATACACAACTAAAATCCCTTTGTGTGAGACCAGCCTAACACTACAGCTTTCTGTCTCAGCAGAGGGAGCATGGGGCTGGCCAGATACATTCAGAAGACGGGGCTCCACGGCGGGAGAAGATGAGCCCAGCCATTGTGTGGTTAATGCATGCAAGTGGAATATGTTGTCATCATCTTGCTACTTGCAGTTATTTGGTGTCTCCAACTGTGCTGTTGGGGGGGAAACAGAAGGCTGCAGAGACAGACTTGTTAATTCAGGGGCCACCGGGGTTTCACCGGCTACCTAGTGGTCAAGTCAAAGACAGACAACAACCGCCAAATATGGAGCGGACTTGGCTCCTGAGGCTGCTCCGTACACTGACACTGACAGCGCACCGTACTTGTACCATGCACATAGGAAAAGTTTCCAAGAGTTAATGCAAAAGTTTTATCTGAGGTCCTGCACAGATTATGCTGCACCCAGTCAGCGCAAGTAAGAACCGCTTTGAAACTGAACCTGAAAAATTTCACATAGTTTTAGGGCTTCTTCAGATGACCGGATTTGTGTGCGTTTTTTGTGTAAAAATAAAATACGCAATGTGCGGAGATAGAGCCCATTGATCTAATTGGGTTTATTCTCATGAATGTGTTTTGTGCACATACAACAAAATAGGACCTGCTCTATGTTTCTGCGTACTACACAGCAAAGGTCCCCATAGAAGTCTACGGGAGGTGTGCAAATACGCGCTCAATGCACACGCAAAAGTGCAATACGCTGCGTAATTCTGTGAAAAACAGAACAAATCTGGACCTCATTAGGCCAAATAGCCTTTTAAATCAGGGCGGGGGTGTTTTTTTTGCATGGGCGTGTGAACAGGCCCTGACTGCGCAAAAACTACAGTACTATGTGCTGATACACTCACAAATCTATCTACATCGTCCATGGCGCAAATGTTTTGCAATTGTGCGTGCAGTCATCCGAAGAAGCCCATGCCACAGTTTTCAATGCTCGTACAGTTATTTAGGCTGTTATTATAAAACGCTATAACTAGTGGCACTCATCTGAATGCTAGCAGTTATATTCAGCCTTTATTCATCGGCTGTTTATAGTATTAAGAAGTCCTCATGATAGGGTCGTTTTCTTTACTGACCCTGGTTTAAGGCTTACCGCTCTATCAAACGGGGACCATATGAGAAGGGTGCTTTATTATTGGTCTCGGGGTGAAACTACATGGTGTCTTAGTGCTTCATCATATCATACACTATTTAACCCTGTACCCCAAATTTGTGAGCGGTATAACCTGTTTTTCAGCTCCAATATAAAATTGCTGCTATCTACACTAATTCAAAATAGTGATTGTGGCGGAATGTTCGCAGTGGGCATTCCGTTGCAGATCGCCTGCAGAATGCTCGCCTCCAAACCCACATCATTTGGTGCGGTTTTCATCGCAAATTCCTGTGCAGAATTCACCCCTCATTGGGAGGTGAATTTCGCAGTGAAGATGGCGATATAATTGACATGTCGCAGATTTCAATTCCGGGCCACAAGTCAGTTTTCGCACGGGTTTTGTGCGGGTTATTTCCGCAGCTTGTGATTTTCAAAATCTCACCCACTTTGCTGCTACTGTAAATGCAGCGGGATTTACGCACGAAGGGTCCGCACAGACATTCGGCTTCATGTGAACCCAGCCTGTCGAGTAAGCAACTGCTGTGTGGAAACAAGCCCGCAAACCGCTGGCACGGGTCCTTCATTGTTTCGGGTCACTAAAAAAACGTGTCTCCTAAATTTTGTTTTTTTACAAGCATTTTTGTGTGTAGCCTTTTGTCAGACCCTTTTTTTCCTATAAAGAAGCCGACAGGGAAATGGCTACAAAAACTGTCAAAAAGGGTATTCTGTGTGTGAAAAAGTGAAATGTACTTCATGGCCCAAAAAACAAAAACACCAAAAGTAAAGAAAAATAACACAAAAAAAGTGTTTCCTATCAGCCTAAAAACCTGTCTGCTTCTCTACAGCAAAAAAAAATAAATCGAAAAATGCTCCATTTCGACGCAAATTCCCCCGAAGCCTTGCGGCCGCTACAGGCACGGGTACTAGCACTTCGGTGACTCCCAGCCTTGAGCGACTGCAGCGCCTCCAGCGGGCACGCGGTGTAGGTGCACGCCACCCCTGTCTCCTAGCACGGCGCGGCGCGCTGACGTCACCAGCTCCGCCCCTCTGCCCGCTCGGCCCTGGCGTCGCTGGTCTCTCAGTAACGAGCCGCGGTCCAATATGGCGGCTGGGATGTGGATGTGCTGAGCGGCAGCGCTGTTGGTTTCCTCTCCCCCCCTAGTCCTCACAGCACAGCAGCAGGGACGGTCACTGCTCTCCACAAGCCCGGACTCCCGCCTTCTACGGCTGCTGCATGTCTGCAGCTGAAAGGGGGCGTTTTACTGATAATTTCCTCACCTGTCTCTGCAGCACCATCAAGTACCTGACCTACTTCAGGTCCAGGAAGAAATCTCTGCAGTACTGCAAGATCAAGGAGCCCAAACTGGAGGAGATGGACGAGCAGAGCGTGGAGGTGAGGGATGGCAGGTGTCAGTCCGTGCCATAGTGATGCCCTCTCCCTGGGCTGGGTGGTTGGCATGGATGATGCATTCTCCCATGCCTGTGTAGTAACTGGCATTGTGGTTGGCATAGACTGATGCCCTCTCACTGTGTTGTATGATGACTGGCATTGTGGTATTATGGGGTGATGCCTTCGCTCTGTGTGTTGGTTGCTGTGGGTGATGCCTTCTCCCTTCCTGTGTAGTGGTTGGCATAGAGTGATGCCTTCTCTCTGTGGTGGTTGGCATGGGGTGATGCCTTCTCCCTTCCTGTGTAGTGGTTGGCATGGGGTGATGCCTTCTCCCCGTGTTGTATGATGACTGGCATTGTGGTGGAATGGGGTGATGCCAGCCACCACACAGCGCAGGGATAGGGCATCAGTGTGGTGGTTTTGGTGGGGTGAGGAGAACAGTCTGCGCTGCCCCCTGATGTGCCATATGGACCAGTGACATGTGCTGCCATTAGATGTCCACTAAGCCTGTGGGCACTCAGTCGTACTAGATGTCTTGGTGATGCCCAGTACATGTGGTGCCATCAAGACCATCAAATCAGATGCATCAGACCTTGTGTGCCGGGTACTGACTTGTCTTTTATATAGAAATGTCTCGTAGTGCTGCCCCTATGGCAACCCCCTGGTGGTGCTGCGGGTACTCGCTGCCAACTAGCTTTTTACCTGTGGTTTTTGCCCTTTGAAGTCAGTAGAAACACCTGCAAATTTGCTCCCAAACATCACATAAGCTGATTCTCAGATTTTTGTGTGGCATTCGCTACACTGGCACATCTGGCTGCTGCAGGGGGCAGAGTTTGGCAGTCTGGATGAGGGGGCTGTGTGGTGGCACTCTTCTGCCCGCCCCGGTTCCCACCTCCCACAGTACAAGTGAATGCAGTTGTTCCTATGAATGGGACCGTCGGGGAAAGTTCTGCTACAAACTGGGCAGATGTGACTAAAGATCCTTGAGGCGTTCATGCTTGCTGCCATCTTGACCCGGCACTGCCCACTGATAAGCGGGGAGGGAGATAAATTACAAATCTGCAACTATAAGGCTGGGATCACACGGGGCGGGATTTCTGCATGCATCTTTAACAATGAGACTAAGTGGCAAAGTGGACAAGATTTGCAAGAATTTTGTTCACAAGCCACATGGAAACGGACAGGCGGAATTCAAATCCACGACATGTCACTTGTATCGTCATTTCCGCTGCGGAAACCTCTCTGCATAGAGGAGGGAGTCGGCAGCGGAATAAAGCAGTTTCAAATCCTGCGCCAGATTTCTGCCCTATGTGAGCCCGGCCTTACGGCTCATGTCCACGATGTGACTTCAGCGCGTATTATGCGTGCAGTGTACGTCCGTGTAATACCAGATGAATGGAGTCCATTCTGATTGGCGTGTATACATGGCGCATGAAAAAGATTGGCGCATGCTCTGTTTCGCCAAGTATTGCGCACATACAGCTATACTGTTCTCTGGGTAGTGTTTTCAACATACATTGCGTATGGGCTGTATTGCATACACAATGCCATTATGAGACAGCAGGGAATTAAAAAGACCGTGCGTGAGATACACAGAGCACGATCGCTGCCGGCCCCCATGGCGGTAGAACACTGTGTGATCCATGCAGCGTTTTGCATGTCCGCCCGTAGACCCTAAGTTTTACGTGGAACTACAAGCTCTTTATGAAAGGTACTACAAATGGATACAGAATAGTTTGAGTTCTTCTGACAGGTAGCAGTTCACCTAAGTAATGTTTACTGGAAACCTGTATATTAACCCCTTAGTGATGGAGTCACATTATGGAAATCTGACGTGTCACTTTGACATAGAATAACTCCGTAAAGGTTTTGCATATCCAAGTGATTCTGACATTGTTTTTTCGCCACATATTGTTCTTCATTTGGCCGCCTGCAGACGAGCGGGACCCGACCCAAGTGCCTGCAGGGATGAGCGCGTACTCACCCGCGCCCGGCGGCCCTGGCTCTTTCATGTGCCGGCTGCCGGGCAGCTGGCGCATGCGCAGACCGGAGCCGCTGGCTGCGTGAGTGACGTTTCTGTGTGAGGCTCTGCGAGCCCCGCACAAAAATAGGACATGCCGCGGTTTGTTTGCCGCGCGACATTTCGCGTGGCCAAACCGTGGCCGTCTGCATAGGATTGCATTTGTTAACGCAATCCTATGCAGGCTTTGAGCGGCGGAAATCCCGCGGGAAATCCCGCCGCGGGATTTCCGCTCGTCTGCAGGCGGCCTTTAGGTGGTAAAAACAGACCGATAGAATTTGTGTATATTTGTTAAAAGCACCAAAATTAGAAAATTTGACATTTTCAACTGCAATATCTCAAATATGTGCAAACATACTGTACAAAGATTTGCTATGACTTATTTTTTATCTGTTTACTTTATTCTAGAAGCACGCTGGAAAAACCTTTTTAATTTTTTTTACCCATTTAGGAGATGTACAAATGTAACATTTTGAGGAACACTTTGTTTTCCGGCACCAAGCCAAGATTGCAAAGGCTCACAGGTGTCAGAGTGATAGATACCCCACAGGTGACCCCATTTTAAAAACTACACCCCCTTAAAGGGGTTGTCCCAAGGCAAAACATCAAAATTTAATGTCTCGCGGAAGCAAGTGGGGTTCAGCACTTCTGTATGGCCATATTAATGCACTTTGTAATATACATCGTGCATTAAATATGAGCCATACAGAAGTTATTCACTTACCCCCTCCGGTGCTGGCGTCCTCGTCTCCATGGCTCCGTCTAATTTCAGCGTCTAATCGCCCGATTAGACGCGCTTGCGCAGAAGGGTCTGATCCCTTCTGGTCGGTCCGGGCACGAGCGGCGTTCTGGCTCCGCACCCTTCTACGTGTCATCGCGTAGCTCCGCCCCGTCACGTGTGCCAATTCCAGCCAATCAGGAGGCTAGAATCAGCAATGGACCGCACAGAGCCCATGGTGCACCATGGGAGAAGACCCGCGGTGCACCATGGGAGAAAACCGCGGTGCATCATTGGAAAAGGACCGGCAGCCATCTTTAAAAGAAGAAAAGAAGATGCTGCGCGAACTGGGAAGGAGGTAAGCGTTTTGTTTTTGTTTTTTTTAAAATTACAAACGGTATTGATTTTAACGGGGCAGAATGGGGGGATAGGTTGAAAAAAAAAATTGCATTTCGCCGCGGGACAACCCCTTTAATGCAATTTAGAGGAGGGAAAAATAAAATTTCACTTTTTTCACTTTTTTTTTTTTTTTTACAAAAGTTTTTTTCTATAATGCACATGAAAATGAGGATTTACACCCCAAAATGGGTACCCCTGTTTGTCCTATGTTCAGAAACATACCTGTTGTGGCCCTAATCATATGTCTGTATGCACAACAGGGCCCAAACCGAAAGGAGCAGCCGGTGGCTTTCAGAACAGACATTTTACTTGAAGGTGTTTTAGACCCCATTGCACACTTGTAGAGCCCTTGAGCGGCCAAAACAATGGAGAACCCCAATAAATGACCACATTTTAAAAACTAGACCCCTTAAGAATTTCATCTAGGGGTGCACTGCATATTTTGACCGCAAAGTTTTTGAATGAATCTAAGCAAAGCAGAGGGGGAAAAAAATTACAATTTTATTTATTTATTTATTACAATTTTGTCATTTAAAAGCCTTTCTTTTGTACAGCACACATATGAATGAAGACTTTCACCCCAAAATAAATACCTTTGTTTGTGCCGTGTTCAGAAACATACTCATTGTGGTCTTAGTCTTATTATAGGACACATGGCTAGGCCAACAATGAAGGGAACACCCATTGGATTTCAGAGCACAACTGAACAAATTCCAGGCCCCATTGCTCATTTGTGCAAAAAAATAAATAATAAAAAAATATGGACTGCCTAAAAAGAATCCACCCCCGCCCTTTTTGGCATTCCTTAACTCTTAGATAAAAGTAATAATGTAAACTGTGTGGTATGTCTGAAGACAGGGGTAATTGCAGAGGCCTGGTTGGGATGGGTATATGGGGCAATGAAACCGGGTATCCTCCTCCAATGCTTGCTGCAAACAGTTTTTGGGGGGTATTTCTTGACCTCAGCGGCGGCATAATGTACTGCACATAACTTCGTACGTACACAGGTGGTCATGCGCAGGCCACCTTTTTTTGTTTAGGTTTCCCACGCCGTGGCTTAGCAATGGCCAAAGTTGCGTATGGGCTGCAGATTTATCTGCGACTATAGAGCACAATACACCAGAACCTTCTGCGTTCTGTCTTCTGTGAGTGGATTACGTAATACCGACCCGCTAATGTGAGCGAATTTGTGTAATCCAATGCATTTGAACCATGGAAAAAGCGTTGATGGAATCCTCAATCTCTATCCGGTCGTGTGAGACCAGCCTAAGTAGATCGCTACCTTTTTATCACGTGACCGGGGACCGCTCAGCGAGGCCACCAGTCACTGCTCCAGGTTCTCAGCAACCTTTGGTAGCCGGGAGATTTAAAGTTTCCCGGGCCCTGCCTGGCTTCTGCACATGTGTCCGTCAATTCTGCCGGCGTGTGCATGTGCAGAAGCCAGGAAAGATCTGTGGAGTAGGATCACGTCGGGGTTCAAATGCGGAGGCCTCCAGTAAGAAGTTTCATCTCCTCATCAGATCCATGATGCGAGGGGAAACTTCAACTTTTTTTTTCAACTTTTACATGATTGTGTACCGTGCCACAATCTGCGTTTTTTGTGAATGCGTCCGCCACTTCGGCGATGTGTGCAGAAGCTGCGGTAAGGTCCATGTATAAATACAGTGGCCTTAGGTAAGTAACTTCATATTCCCTCACAGATATGATCCATGAGGGGAGATGAAACTTAAACTTTTCAAGCCACCCCTCCCCCCCCCCCCCCCCTTTTTTTAAAAACGTTTACATGATCACCATTCTCCATTGGCTAATGGCGATCATGTGACCGGGAACCGCATATATCGGTCGACTCATGCGAGCAGGGAGATTTAAAATCTCCCGGGCTCCCCGGCCTTTTGCTCGTGCGCCTGACTTTTTACATCCAGCATGCATGCGCAGGGGACTGTGTCAGGTCCTAGAGGGATCAGAACGCAGCGGGACATCATTGAGGACGGAGGTGAGTACATTCAGCTACACTTATGGGTCCGATTCGTGAGGGAAACTTTAACTTTATTTAACTTTTCTTTTTTAAAAACATTTATGTGATCGTGTGACCATGGGTCGGTTACCGCGGCACCTCATTACAACTCCTCGACAAACCAATCACAGCCATTCAATAAATGGTTATGATTGGTTCATCGAGTGCCGGCTCTGATTAGTTCAAGAGCACCACCTCAGTCAATCATAGTAATCGCTTGCTGGAGGTGGGGTATTTAAGCCTCATCGCCAGCAAGAGATGCTCCATCATATTGAGGACTACACGGAAGCTTGCCGGAACGCCACAGCCCAGCGGGAGGGACCCAGACAGCGCCTGCTAGGTGAGTGTTTTTTTTGTTGTTGTTGTTTGTTTTGTAGTGTAGCTAGGGCTTATATTTCAAACAATTGGTACATTGACTCACCGGACCACGTCATATGTTGCCCTTGCTCTAGGACTCAGCAGCCTGACAAGCCCAGGTGAGGCGCTGTGTCTGGTGTTGTGATGTTTACAGAGGCACTCTGCTGAACGTTCTGCATCCATGTCACATGGAAGCTACGAACACTGCAGTGAACAGCAGGACAGGTGAAGGGGCCGACTGCATTGAATGTGGATGTGATTTCTGCCAGTTGCTTGTATGTTCACATGGACAGTTCTAGTCAGATGCTCTCATTAAGCACCTTATAGGCAGCCTTTTGCTTTCGACTGTGGGTGGTAATACCATCAACGACATTTTCGCAGTACACACGTGACAATCAGTGTGAATCAAGGAATGTTAAATGCCACCCAAGTTGAGAAACGTAATGTCCCATCTGTGTGACACCCACTATCCTGGCTCATTTAAACTCCAGTAATTCGCATCACCTTTCCATGAGCCTTCTGGGCAGTAACCCCTCACAACTTATACAGGTGTGGGTGTTTCCAAGCTGTCACTAGATTAACACCACTTCGTAATTTACATACTGCTATATTAGTGCATATGTGAAATCGGTTTTCAAAGCTAACTTGGGAGTCCCTCTGTCAGCATTAAGCAGGGTGGACAATGGGGATGAATGAACGGACGTTTGTAGTCTGGAGTTAAAGGGGTTGTCTCGTGAAAGCAAGTGGGGTTATACACTTCTGTATGGCCATATTAATGCACTTTGTAATATACATCGTGCATTAAATATGAGCCATACAGAAGTTATTCACTTACCTGCTCCGTTGCTAGCGTCCCCGTCGCCATGGATCCGTCTAAATTCGCTGTCTTCTGGCGTTTTTAGACGCGCTTGCGCAGTACGGTCTTCTCCCTGGTGAATGGGGCCGCTCGTGCCGGAGAGCTGGTCCTCGTAGCTCCGCCCCATCACGTGTGCCGATTCCAGCCAATCAGGAGGCTGGAATCGGCAATGGACCGCACAGAGCCCACGGTGCACCATGGGAGAAGACCCGCGGTGCATCGTAGGTGAAGATCCCGGCGGCCATCTTGGTAAAGGAAGAAAGAAGTCGCCGCAGCGCGGGGATTCGGATAAGTAATAAACTTTTTTTTTTTTTTTTTAACCCATCCCTTGGGTTTGTCTCGCGCCGGATGGGGGGCCTATTGAATAAAAAAAACAAAACGTTTCGGCGTGAGACAACCCCTTTAAGTTACTCCACTCTTTTTCAGTGGAAATGGGCAATCGGACAAGACCACCATATACTGTATAACTAAAGGTGTCCTGTTCCCAGTCTAAAAAATATTTTTAGTAGGGGATGTCTTTTACAGTTCTCGCAGGAGTGAAGTATCCTCATATGAGAACCATGCAAGTCTTTTATGTTGTTGAAAATTGAAAAAGGCACATACAGAATGGGAGGAATTGGGACAAGCAGCAGCACATGTGAAAAAGACTTGGGTATACTAATAGATCACAGACTGAACATGAGTCAACAGTGTGATACGGCAGCAAAAAAGGCAAACCTAATTCTGGGATGTATTAAGAGAAGCATATAGTCTAGCTCACGTGAGGTCATTATACCCCTCTACTCTTCCTTAGTCAGACCTCATCTGGAATACTGTGTCCAGTTCTGGGCACCCCAATAAAAAAAAAAAAATATATATATATATACGACAAACTGGAAGAAGTTCAGAGAAGAGTTACCAAGATGGTAAGCCGTCTGCAAATCATGTTCTATGAGGAACGGTTAGAAGATCTGGGAATGTTTATCTTGGAAAAAAGAAGGCTGAGAGGAGATTTTATAGCGGTCTACAAATATCTGAAGGGCTGTTAGAGAGCAACTGGATCAGCCCTATTCTCATTTGTACAAGGAAAGACTAGAAGCAATGGGATGAAACTGAAAGGGAGGAGACACAAATTAGATATTAGAAAGAACTTTCTGACAGGGTGATCAATGAGTGGAACAGGTTACCACGGGAGGTGGTGAGTTCTCCTTCAATGGAAGTGTTCAAACAAAGGCTGGACCGACATCTGTCTGGGATGATTTAGTGAATCCTGCACTGAGCAGGCGGTTGGACCCGATGACCCTGGAGGTCCCTTCCAACTCCATGATTAGATCAGAGTTTAGATGCATTTGGGGAAGCAAGTTTAGCTTTAAAGTGCTAGTTTTAAGGCTTTTCTTAAAACCTGTATGTTGGAACTTCAAGATTATCAGGATGCTGAGAAGTGTTCCATTTACTTCTGGAGAAGGAAAGAAATGTGTTCCATGCCTCAAGATATATTCGAGTTTCCTTCTCTTCAAGAGTCAACCTCCTGGCTAATAAGCGTAGTTGTCCAATGGCAGACTGGACTCTGCCTATTTGTGTTGAAAGACTGAGGAGCAGTGGGAACCAGGCTCTTCTGGCTTATTAGGGAGCAATAAGGATTACTTGGGCCCTTCACCCCTTTTTTTTTTTTTTTCCTGATTAGAAAAACGAAGGCCCCGAGGCTAGGTTTAGACAGAGCATCCACTAAAAAAGGTTGGTTCTAGGCTGATGGAAAGAATTTGCCTAAGGCTTCCAACACATGGGCGAGAGCGATATTGGGTTCTAAAACTCAGCCCGGTATTGTGCTCGCCAACGTGCAATTTACCCGTGCATGCGAGGCGGTTTTCTTTAAAAACTCCTCCCATCACTTCAGGTAAAGTAGCGATCCTGAAAGCCGTGCCAGAGAATTAGCAAGTGTTTCCCATTGTTTTTAATGGGAAACATTGCATTGTAGACGTGTGCAATGTGTTTTCCTGTTCACTTGAAAACAATAAGCCCTGCGTTCCGAGGTAACACCCAAAGATGGGACATGCCACCATCCTTTTCTCTGTTTTTTTTTTTTTTCCCCGCAATGCAACAAAAAAAAAATCACTCAATTATATGACCCCATTCAAGATAATGGGGTTCATACTTGTGTGTCTCAGCGCACAAACCTCGTGTGTGGTTTTTGACTGTACCTACAATTACGAGCACCAGCTATTACACCAGCTTCCACTCCAACCCCTGTGCATTGTGGCACAGATGATGGCCGCTCCATCAGCTGATTGGCTGAGGTTCCAAGCGGTGGACCCCAGCAAATCAAATACTGACCTATTTCCCTGGGAACCCCCATTAACGAGAGATATCACAAAGTTTTTTATCTTTGCATGTACTATTGAATTATTTAAAAAAAAAAACCAAAAAAAAAAAAAACCTTTCTTCTGAATCTTCCTAGTAAGCCATTATTTATGAATGGATTTAGTTAAATTTGTCAAGAGGCCATTTAAATCCAATCTTCTGACGGTTTTTTTGCTCTCCATTGTTTTTCTTAGGGTATAGCGGAGGTATTCAGATGCTTCATCTGCATGGAAAAGCTGAGAGATGCCCGTCTATGTCCGCACTGCTCCAAGCTCTGCTGCTTCAGCTGTATTCGGGTAAGTTCTGCTAGTTACAGGGCTATCCGGCAGTTGCTGTTTTCTGCTCTCAGATGGTATAACAAATATTACGATGGTGCTGCTTGTCAAAAGGCAGGGGTTAATTTACTACAAGAAAAGGGCAATTATCAGTAGGTAATGGGGGTTGTCCCACAATTATTGCACAACATCGTTGTTGCATACGTGTTATGGCGCCCCCTGGGGTTCTTTTGAACACCTTTCAAAACCCCCATCTAATGTGTTCAGTGCAGGTTTTTAGTGCGCTGGTTATTATTGGCTGGCTCTCTGCTCTGAATTAAGACTACCGTATTTGTAAAGTTGCTCATACCCACTAGTCAAGTCACTTAGTTTTTAAAGACAGGGCTAAAATCTTGTATGAGCAGCACGGACCATTATTAGAAAACTATGGACCGTTGTTTGTATCAGGCTGCCTGTCCATGGGCTTTATTGAATTGCGTTCCTCACAGCGATGATTCGGCCGCGGGGAATGCAATGCACACTTTCCATAGCGTTTCTATGAAAATCGCAGCCCCCCCACTTCCCCAATCCCCTGTCCACGAGTGGTGAATCACTTTGATTCTCCGCTCGTGGCCGGCAATTCGCAGCTGCGAATTGCCGCGATTCTCCGTGGTCAGCCTGTCTGCCGGCGTGGACAGGCAGCCTAAACTGTATATTTTTGCCCAGTCCACTGTAGTTTTTCTGGCTTTATTTGCATCTAGCGGAAATGCAGAAGAAAACTCCACAGCATTTCCACGAAAGACCCATCAGTGCGAATTTTGACTCCAAAATCGGCTGCTCTTCCACAGGTGATTTCAGACGATGCTGTGCTCCCTTTCACTTCGAAGTCTTTGTGCCCTTGACGCTTTCTTCTCTTTGCACCCGGCAGTGTCTTGTGAGTGCGGCACCGCTGGCCAAGCGATGCAGAAGACCACCTGATTTGGTGTCAGAATTTGCACTGATGGTGCAGATTTTGACTGTCTGCTGCTGTTAAACTGCGTGTCTTTACTTTTTTCAAAAATTATTTAAGGTTTATTTTTTATTTAATTTTTTAGTATTCCAGTGGTTTTTGAGATTTCAAACAAAGAACAATATGGGTTTACAGTCAGATTGTTTTAGCATGCATTAGAAAGGTTTACTCCATACATTAATATTAGATTACGTCTTACTTGACAGATGGTGTTTGACAGTTGAAGCCTAAACAAATGTATGCCTGTGCCTTATTTAATGTTTATGTTCTGGCTTTTAAAAGTAAAAGGGTGCCACAAGTTTTGCAGGGTGATGCACTTGAGCTTATGCTTTTTCATCACTGGTCTGACTCCATCTTTACATCTGTATCCTGTTTTGCTGGTGTACTCTGTTTGAAGAGATTGCTAATCTTGCCCCATCATAAGGTTAGCTCCATCTCAACTAACTTATAAAAACAAAAGTTCTGCTGCCTTTGACAAAATTGTCACTTTATTTATTTTTTGATGCTATAGGGTGCATGCAAACATTTTCGTGCAGGAGATATAATACAGATAACACATTGATCTAAAAACTGTAATTCTAACACATGTTTTTCTTCTGGTCTACAGAGATGGCTGACTGAACAACGAGCTCAGTGCCCCCACTGCAGGTATAATAATAATGATGATATTGTGTAAATGATCACTGCCCTTACACCAAACTTTGCATAAATCTATAGTACAAGCCGATATAAGAAACCGTAATGTATCCCATCAGTTTTCCATCCCTGCCCCGCACACCTGATTGCCTGTCACACTCTGGACATTTTCATATGTATATTGTAGTCACTTTCATGCAATGCAGCCCCCTGTCTGATACTTATCAGCATCAAGATGGTGCTGAGATTTCTCCCTGCTCACTTTCTCTTTGCTCTGCTAACTCTACCATGATACATCAGCAAATTATCACATGACTAGTTAGTCTATCTTTTCTGCCTACTGGGAAGACCCTGTAATTACCAATAAGATACAGACCATAATTATACAGTCAGGAAGAAAGGCTGTGATCTTTCATTATAACTGTATGACAGTAGTTGTGTGATAATTGGTAACTGTGATATGATAGTGGGAGCAGCACCGCTACTCCTATCACACAGGGGATTACGCTCCTCCGCCCTTGTCCATTGACTTTACACTAAACGATGAACGATCAGCTTTTACGCTGCAGACATGCGCGGATCTGCAGGAGATTAAAAAAAAACAAAAAACTGAACTGTGCGTGTCTGCCGGCGAGCCGTGATGATCATGCACAGTACAGTGAACCCTGAAGTGAAGAGATCCGCGCGGATGCCGCTGCCGGGAATGCAGATAAGCGGGGCTCGCAGGTAGTGCTGGATTTGTGCGGGATTCTGCATGAAGAATCCGTGGCGGGCCTGTTTTTTTTTTTATTTTAATTTTTTTTAAAATTTATTTATTTTTTCTGTGGGCCTTGTGAGGCACAGTGTGTTAAGGCAGCAGAATGCAGTCCTCAGCTCTCATTCACGACCTAAAGGTTGCGGGTTCAATCCCTGCTTGGTTCAGGTAGCCGGCTTAAGGTTGACTCAGGCTTCCATCCTTCAGAGGTCGATAAAATGAGTACCCAGCTTGCTGGGGGGTAATAAATAAATTACCTGAAAGTGCTGCGGTATAGGTTGGCGCTATACAAATAACAAGTCCCTTTCCCCTCCTTTGTTTTCCCAAATTCCCGTCTCTGTTCAGAGCGGAGATGCGTATGAAAATGCTGCCTATACACAATGCATGCGTATGGAGCGAGCTGCAATTTATTTCTTCTACATATCAATCCACACAAGCAGCTATTGTGCACGGGAAATACATGTGCGTAATATGCAGTGGCAATACGCCCGTGTGAATGAGCCCAAAGAGGCATAACTTTATTTATTTTTCAACAGCTTGGCCATATTGGGGTGTTAATTGCGGAATGCACATAAAACCAAATGGTTTTGGTTATAATAGCTACTTCATGTAGTTATACTGTATTGTTGGCAAGGGTATTGAGCATTATGCTGTTCAGCCTCTATTAAAATTGTTAGGGCTATAATGGAATTGTCACCAAAATTTACAGTAGAATACCATTTATCTTCACACCTACATTGGCTGCTGTTTTTCACAGCTTATTGTCCATTCAGCCTAAGGCAGGGTTCACACGGGGCGTATTCCCGGCGGAAATCTCGCGGTTTGGCTGCAGCAAAAACCGTGAGATTTCCGCCGGGAGAACCGCCGCGGTGGCTTTGAAGCGGCCCGGCCGCTTGCTTTTCCATTGCGGCCGGCGCTCCCATAGAGGAGAGCGCGGCCGTGACATAAATAAACAAAAAAACGAAAGTAAACAGACATGCTCAATCTTTGGAAGCTGTGGCGGCCGCGGTTTCAACCGGATTTACCACTGCGGATTAGCCGTCCCGTGTGGACGAGGTTTCTGAGAAACCTCGTTCACATGGCTGGATAAACCCGAGATGAGCGGCCGCGGGCGGATCTGCTGTGGCAAATCCGCCCTGTGTGAACCCAGCCTAAAGAACAAAACGATCAGTGATTTTCCTTTTGTTTCCTGTTTTTCAGAGCTCCTTTGCAACTCCGAGAGTTGGTTAATTGTCGATGGGCAGAAGAGGTTACTCAGAGACTTGACACACTACAGTTATGCAGCCTTAACAAGCATGAAGAAAATGAGAAGGACAAGTAAGTGAAAGGGCAGTAATATCTTACCAAAATGTATGCAAATCAGTTAGGAACGATGTAGACCGTCATCAGCCTTTTATAGGTGAGAATACGTGGGTGTTCAAGCATGTCCAACTTCTACATTGTCTTTCAGTTATATATTTAAAGAGTTTCCCCACGAGGTAACATTATCCCCTACATTGTGGATAGGAGACCAGTTTCTGATCAGTGGGTGTTCGTCCATTAAGGTCCCTATAGATCACAAGAATGGGGGTCAGTAAGGTCTCGGGATGATTGTTGCCCGAATTCACTGTTTCCAGGCAGACTGGCCTATCAATCATGGAAGAAATGTGTGTAAATAAAACCTGACTTTGGAGCACACGTTCACTTTCAGACCTCTTTCTAGAGTTTACCTAATAACTTACTCTGCTGGTCCCGAGTTGCAGCTGTATAATAATCCAGAGCTGCATTCTTAATTCTGCAGTATTTGGTGCTCGCATCTCTCAGCATTCCTTGCTGGCTTAATGTCTGCACAGAGATCGCTTTGGTAATTTGCAATAGGAAAACACTAAGTGCTATGGACGTGTCTGTAAACAAGGCAAGGGACTGTTTCCAGTATAAAGATGAGTGCAGTGCTGGAGTATAATGTGGGTCTCAACTTTGAACCTTTTATTACAAAAGTACAGTGATACCTTGGGTTAAGAGTGCCTCATCTTACAAGCTTTTTGACTTGAGAGCAAACTCTCTCCTGAATTTTTGCTATGATTGAAGAGCAAAAACTTGGGTTAAGAGCCTTGCTCTCAATGGGGCCGCTGCTGCCATCCGTGGCCCTATTGAAAGCAATGGCCTGCCGACACCCCCTGCAGTGTTTTTTTTTTTTTATTTATTTATTTTTTTTATTTTTATTTTTTTTTTAAATATAAGCCTTTCCCTGAAAATCATCCCTAGCTGTAGTTAAAAATAAATATACTTACCTGTCCGCCGGGGCTCAGGCGTGTCTAGCCGCCGCTTGTTCTCCCTGCATTTTTTTTAATTTCTACCTGCTGAAAAGCTTCAGAGCAGTGCAGTGAGAACAAGCAGTGGCTAGATGTGCCTGAGCCCCGACAGACGTGTGTGTACATGTGGAGGTGGATAGAGAGGTGGATATGTGTATATATGTATGGGTGTGTGATATTATTTTATATATTTTTTTTTTTTATTATCTTTTTACTACAGCTATGGATGATCTTCAGGGAAGGGCTTATATTTAAAGCCCTTCCATGAAAATTGCTGCGGAAGGTGCCGGCGTCTTTTTGCTTTCAATGGGACAACGCCATCCCTATTGAAATCAGTGGGAGAGCTTCGCGATCTGGAACAGATTAATGGCTTTTCCATTCATTTCAATGGGGAAAATTGATTTGACTTACAAGTGTTTTGGATTAAGAGCTCTGTCTGGGAACAAATTAAACTCCTAACCCAAGGCACCAATGTACTGCAATATACAGTATCTACAAAGTGATGAAATGTTTCATACACCAAGAAGAAAATGCTGTTCATATATGTTAACTATAGATGAGCGAGTATACTCGCTAAAGGCAATTGCTCGAGCGAGCATTGCCTTTAGCGAGTATCTCCCCCGCTCGAGACTGCAGGTTCGGGTGCCGACAGCGGGCACGGAGCTGCGGGGGAGAGCGGGGCGGAACGGAGGGGAGATCTCCCTTCTGCTGACAGCCGCTACTCACCGCTTCCCCGCGCCGGCACCCGAACCTGCAGTCTCGAGCGGGGAAGATACTCGCTAAAGGCAATGCTCGCTCGAGCAATTGACTTTAGCGAGTATACTCGCTCATCTCTAATGTTAACCGTTTAGTATCAGCCATCGTGTCCTTTGGCAGTCGGGTCCTCTTTTGCCAATGATCTGTCCAAGCATTATAGATTTTTCTAGCAACTCTGCTCGCATTACATTGCCAAAATACGCGAGTCTGAGTCGGGTCATCTTGCTCTCCAGTGATATATCGGGTCTTGTACGATTTCAGGACGACTTTGTTACACTCGCCGTCCAGGGTATACGCAGCAGCATTTGCCAGACCACAGCTCAAACGCATCAATCCTCCTTCTACCATCTTTTTCCGCAGTCCAGCATTCACATCCATACATGGCTATGGGGAAAACTGTGGTTTGCCCTATCCTGCGTTTAGATGCTGTGCTATCCTACTTTTTATTTCTGGTATAGATCTCCGACCTGGTCACTTTTCGCATTAAGAAAATATATTTGACCTACAACCTATCTGTGTTTACAATATCCAGGAGAATTGATTTCGCCCTAAAGGGCTGTCAAAAGGAGAAACCGAACTAAAACTATGAAGTGTTATGTTATTTCAACACCATGGCAATGTAAGACAGCATCTAAAGTTTTCCTGCTTGCGATTTTTCAATATCTCTTTCAGATGTGAAAATCATCATGAAAAACTCAGTGTATTTTGTTGGACCTGTAAAATCTGCATCTGCCATCAATGTGCCCTCTGGGGAGGGATGGTAAGTTAAGCAATGCAATATACATGATGTGGTCAAACGTGTCACATCGTTGCCGTATGTGATTGTTTGAAAACCTTAATCCAAAACTATGGATTAATTTTGTGCAACATGGATACCTATTCAGCCATTGGAGCATTAGTGAGGTTGTGCTCTGTTGTAAAGTGTAGACATCCTCAGCATTATAAAAATTGAGTCAATTTGGACGCTTCTCATGAAGACAAATCTTAGCTGTATGCCCTATTAGGGTGTATGGATGGCCATACAAAGGGGTCCCCACTTCAAACTCGTCTCTAGTAGCAGAATGCTGAGCCATACTATGATCACCGCCGCTCTTGCGTATTTATTTATTTATTTGATACCTCCCCTTTTAATAGTACCGTAACTGAAAAACTATTTTTGCGCACATGAACACTCAGAAGTCACTTCCTGTCGGTGTGTAGTCTAGTGCATCACAGCTCATCTGTTGTTAATGCCTCCACTATACAAGTATGGTATTTGCGGATCCAGGATAGAAATGTAAGGCACTGACGCTGGATTGTTTGCTATATGCCCATCAACTTTATCTTTATCTCTGCACATCTAAAGGCCCTTTTACATTGGACAAGTGTCGGGTAAACTATGCCCGACACTCGTCTCTGTATCCCCGCGCTCTCGTGGAGCTAGCACAGCTCTCTCGCGCACGGAGCGGCCGACTGGGGCGGGCAGTGCAGGAGATTTCTCTCCTTTTGCTCCCCCGCCCCTCTCCATTCACATAACACAGGCGCCGTTTGAACTGCACGATGAACAATGATCGTCATCGCTCATCTTTTAGCAGCCCAAAAGATGAGAGATGACTATCATCGCTCATAGTGCAGTTTAAACAGCCGCCGCTCCGTAGTGAATGGCGCCTGTGTTATGTGAATGGAGAGTGGCAGGGGAGCGAGAGAAGAGAAATCTCCTGCACTGCCCGCCCCCCCTGCTGGCCACTGCGTGTGGGAGCCAGCTGTGCTAGCTCCCGCGCATGGGAGCGCAGGGATACAGGGACAAGTGTCAAGCATCGTTTGCCCGATACTCGTTCTGTCTAAATGAGCCTTAAGTAATAGAGGAGGCTCAAATAGCTGGGCACACTAATTGGAATGGGTTTCTTTTAGTCCAGCTAATGTATCTTCTGGTGGCACAATCAATGGAGATCAATTTATAAACCATCTTCTCCATTCACGCTGGCTATTCTTTTATTTCTACAGACCTTTTATTCTAACTTCATAATGACTGATTCTAAGAAGAAGCCAGCTGATCACTGGCATGGCCTTTCTGCAGCTCAGTCTCTTTCAAGTGAATGGGATTGAGTTACAATACTAGGCACACCCACTATGCAATATAAGGCTAAACTGAATGTTACAAGGCATCATAAGAACATGGATCTGGCACGTGATCATTGAAGCGACCCTCCAGGCCAGGAGAAACCTAGATGGCTGCATCGCTTCTCTAGCGCATTCTATGTATTGGTGGTCTTAAGACCACATGCTGCTTTGGCTGGGCATCAGTGCTCATGTGGGCAACACTGGTTGGTCAAGGCAGGTGTAGTATCTTCAGGCTGCGCATGAGTATGCATCATTAGTGTAGGTAGTCAGAAGCTGTTGCAGCAGTCTTTGTTACTCTAGGCCTGAAGAGTCTCTTCTAGGCCTCGTTCAGACAAGCACTGTCTTTCCCGCTGCTAAGCAGTGAGGAAACAACGCTGCCATAGCCCGGAAAAGAACATTTGAACGGGCTGCTTCATTACACTTTTTGAGGTGCATGCCGTCTGCTTTCAATGCTTCCATAGGAAAGCATGCAGCAAATATAAGACATGTCCTATGTTTGCCCGCACCTCGGAGCGACATGTAAGTTTGCACTTGCATGTCCTAACAACCATGTGAACGCTTCAATAGGAACACTAGCGTAAAAATTGCCCATTGTTCCCTGTGAGTGCAAAACTGCAGTGCTCCCATGTGTACATGCACGTGTGATGATAGGGAATGAATTATAATTTATTTATGCTCTGCTCCCATAAGCAAGAATGGGTGATTCTTCAACAGAATCGCCCAAAAATAGGACATGCTGCAATTTTTGTATGGCATCGCTGCAAAAGAAAAATCGCACATGTAAATGCACCCATGAAAATCACTGGGTTCTTTTGTCGTGCAATACAGAAATCTTTTGGGAAAATCGCCCGTGTAAATGCACCCTAAAATCTACTGTCACCACACATTACATGGTAATTAAATTATAGATACTCCATATAATGCATAAACACTCATATAAAAAAAGAGGAATAATACATTACAAATATGATTAAGCAAAGCTTTTATTTAAAAAAATTAGAAACCTAGTATAGACACGAGAGGTGCGCTGTATTGGCTGGGAATGCAGTGTGTCTGTGCTATGTTCTCACGGTTTGGGATAGTATATTGCATAGTACTTGCGGTTTTTGTATGCGTGTTTATATGCATTGTTCCTGATAAACAACAAGGCCACAGTGCTCGCCTCAGCTGGAGTCAAATTGTCCAATTGGTGCTTATTCTAGGAACAGGTCATCAATATTTTAAAGTCCTAGACAACTCCTCGAAGTTCTTCATTCAACCAGAAACGCCCAATTCCCAAAATGCTATGATCTGCTCCTTCTCAGTACCACCTTTTGTGGCTGAAACAGCTGAAAGACCAAGTTTATTCCATCAGTATTGTGTCTGGGAAATCCATTCTGAAGTCCTATATATGATTCCAAAGTCCCTACATCCACAGTAAAAGCGTATATTTCAGATATACTGAATTTCCATTAACCCCTTGAGTGGCACGCCCGGAAAATTTCCGGGGACGAGCTCCACTGCTCATAGCAACATAGCCCGGAAGATTTCCGGGCTATGTATCACTATGGGAGCTGCAGAGCACAATGCCACAAGCTGTGACAGTGTGCTCTGCCTGCACAGTCCCACACAGAGCAGTGCAAGGGCTTTGAAAAACCAGCAGAAGATATTGCCGACATGTCGGCAATGTCCTGCTTTGTTTACAAGTTGCCATAGAGACCATCGGCTTGTCAGAAGCAAGCCGATGGTCTCTGTGGCAGGGAGAGCTGATTGTTAGCTGTCAGAGGACAGCTAGGTACTAGCTCTTACAGCAGAGATTAGAGAAAACCTCCGATCTCTGCTGTGTTAACCCTTTACATGCTGCAGTCTATGTGACTGCAGCATGTAAAGGGTTGTCACTGCAGCATGTAAAGGGCTGTCACCATCGGACCCCCGGAATGTGATCAGGGGTCCTGATGGGTCCCTGTGGAAGTCCTCTAAAGGGACAAAAAAAAAAAATTAAAAAAAAATTAAAAACAAAAGTAAAAAAATTATTAAAAAAATAAAAAAAACACTTGTCTCCCTTTAATTTGTAAAAAATCAAAAATACAATCACACATGTGGTATCCGTGTGCGTCATAATGACCCAGAGAAGGAAGTTAATACATTATTTAACCCCTTAATGACATGGCCCCTTTTTTTTTCTTTTTTCCCCATTTCTTTTTTTCCTCCCCCCTGTTTAAAAAAATCACAACTTGTCCTGCAAAAAACAAGCCCTCATATGGCAGTGTCAATGGAAAAATGAAAAAGTTATGGCTCTTGAGACGCAACTGCAAAATTAGTTGAAATTCAATGATTAGACCATTTAAAAAAACCTGCCCTGGTGGGCACGACAGGGTGGTAGGAAACCTGCCACTCAAGGGGTTAAAGTAATTTACAAACCATATAAAGAAATGCTGTGATTCCACCTCCCACTCTGCGGATTTGTATCTTCAGTTTGGAATAAATGCAATGTCTGCATGACCTTCAGGATCCAGTTATGGGACGGTCTAGTACAGTGAGAGGCAAACTGTGTCATAATTTTGACCTTACTAATGTGACTAATGTCCTGGTTTTTATCCCAGCACGGGGGACACACTTTCAAGCCACTGGCGGAAATTTATGAGCAACATGTAACAAAAGTGAATGAAGAGGTGGCCAAGCTTCGGCGGCGGCTAATGGAGTTAATTAGTCTTGTTCAAGAAGTGGTAAGAAATCAATGTATTATGGTGAAATAAACCTTTTCTCTCTGACTGGCTTTATAATGTGAAGTGTTTTAGAAACTCTATTCTGGTATTCTTTTATATCAACTTTTTTTTTCAATATTCTATTAAAGAATCTAGTCACTTGTATTTTCATAAGCCTATAAAAGAATCAATATCCATGTGTACCACAGTCAGAGCTTAGAAGAGGAGTACATGCATACCTTTCAGTGCTATCCTTGTGAGTGGGATAATATGTACACGCCAAGTGATCTTTATCTGATCATCGGATGCTATATATTCTAATCTGTGGCTAATTGTAAAATAAGTCACCTTGGTACTTTGCTGACTTTTTGCATGATGGCTTTTTAATTTATTTTTTTGTTAAAGGGCTTTTGTCATTTATATAAATAGATTTAAAAAAAAAAAGAAAAATTATATATATAAATTTTTTTATTTTTTTTTATTTTTTATAAACGTGTACTTCCGAAGCATTTTTTTTTTTCCTGCTGGCTTGATAAGACTACTTTGCATCTAAACATCACAATCAACATGGACATGTCTTGTGCTTCGGGTTGCTCATACTTATGGCAAAAGAGAGTCTAGTATGAGGGTTAGGCCGGCTGCACATGAACGGGTCGGATTCCACATGCGAGAGACTGCAGCAGAATTCAACAATGACCACGGTCGGCAACCCTGCACAGCTGCCTTCTTTCCTCTTCATATGTATTGCAGATGGCCGCCGCGGCTCGCTGTCTGTCATGCGCAGTACAGATTTCTTTTTTGTTTTTTAATGTGTTTTTCCCACACCGTCGCTAGGTGATGACATGGGTACCCTTGACCTATCCACAATGTGAATTGCGGATTGGCCGTGGTTCGGCCGCCTTCCATTGAATGAAAGCCGTCTGTGCGGATGCTGCACAAAAATAGAACAGGCTGTGATATTTTTTCTTTCCCTCCACTCGCGGGAAAACTCAATTAGTTTCCACAAATGTGCAGGAAAAAGCTATTTTATTCCATAGCATGTACTGAATAGTATTTGCTGCGTATCCTCAGTGCGGATTCCGCAATACAAATCCGTTCGTGTGCCACCTGCCTTGGTGATGTAGGATGTGATCCTACAATGTTAACTCATTATCAAAACTGAGGGTAGAGCAGGAAGCTCTGTTTGTATTGCCGAAGTATGATCAGATCGAACGGCTGAGAAGTGCTGACGTCTAGAGGCAGAAACATCTGATCAGGTTCTCAAGAAAAGCTATTACTCTGCACGGTTCTACACCATAAGTTTTCTGTATATATTCACTACAATGCGCCTGAGCTACTGTCTGGCCATGTGATAAATGACTAATGTCACTGGCCTAAAAAGATGTCATGGCTCTCCCCTAAGCGCAGCAGACCAACACTGATTGGATATTGATTACTTATTCTGAGGATAGGCCATCCCACATTGGAATCAGAGAAAACCCCTCTAAGGCCATAACTTCTATAATGCATCATATTTCGTATATTCTGCATTCAGACTTTTGTTACTCGGTTAATCTAAGAAATTTATTAAATTTAAATGTAAAAGCGTGTGTATATGTGTAATATATACACATTATATATATATATATATATATATATATATATATATATATATATATATATATATATATATATAATCTGTATATGTGATTTATAATTTACCGTATGTCTCCCATTGTGAAGTGTTGAGTATTAATATGCCCTTTTTTTTTTTTAACTATAGGAACGAAATGTAGAGGCTGTACGAAGTGCCAAGGACGAGCGGGTTAGAGAAATACGCAACGCAGTTGAAATGATGATTGCTAGACTTGATACTCAGCTGAAAAATAAGCTCATTACACTTATGGGTATGCTATTAAACTGATGCAAACACTCCTTGTAGGATCTCCAGACAGTGATTGCAGTGTTGTGTTTTGCTAGATAAGTCTGTGCTTTCATAGTAGGGTGCGTTTAGATACCATATTTGCCATTTGTTGAGCGTGTTTAATAGAGTCGCTGTCGCTAAAAATATTACATTCTACTATACTTGACCAGTAATCAGTAGTGTTTGGTTGGCAGCTGGCTCACCATAAAGACCAGATGTTTATTAACCCCTTAGTGATGAAGCCTGTTTGCACCTTGGTGACAGAGCCAAATTTTGGAAATCTGACGTGTCATTTTTGACTCCGTAAAGGTGTTGCATATCCAAGTGATTCTGACATTGTTTGTTCACCACATATTATACACAAATTCTTTCTATTTCTACCACCTAAATGAAGTACATTTATTAAAAACACCAAAATTGGGGAAATTTTGAAAAAATTGTTTTTTTCCCCCCCACATTTTCAATTGCAATATCTCAAATGTGTAAGCATACTGTATATCTTTTTGCTAAAATATATATTTCCATGTAGTTGCTTTATTCTGGATGCTCATTGGAAAAACTGTAGTGGTTGTGTGCTTTTTTTTATTTTTATTTTTTATTTCTCTCTATACTTCACATGAAAATGAGTATTTACACCCCAAAATGACTACCCCTGTTTCTCCCATGCTCAGAAACATACCTATTGTGGCCCTAATCTTATGTCAGTATGTACAACGGGGCCCAAACCAAAAGGAGCAGCCAGTGGCTTTCAGAACAGACATTTTGCTTGAAGGTGATTTAGGACCCATTGCCCACTTGTAGAGCCCTTAAGCGGCCAAAACGATGGAGAACCCCCACAAATGACACTATTTTGAAAACTAGACCCCCTTAATGAATTCATATAGGGGTGTACCGCGTATTTTGACCCCACAGTTTTTGAATGAATCTAAATAAAGCAGAGGGGAAAAAAATTATGATTTTGATTTTTTTTTTTTGGCTATTGTGTCAATTTAAATGTTTGGTTTTTTTTGTTTTCCGTGCAGCACCTATCTGAATGAGGACTTGCGCCCCAAAATGTATGTCCCTGTTTGTCCTGTGTTCATAAATATACCCTTTGTGGCCCCAACCTACTTACTGGATACATGGCGAGGCCTGAAACTGAGGGAACACACATTGGATTTTGGGGCACAACTGAATAAATTCCAGGCCGAACTGCTCACTTGTACAGAAAAAAAAACTGACTCCCTAAAAATAATCCTCCCCTCTTCCTCCTCCGCGCCCTTTTTGGCATTTCCTAACTCTTAGATAAACGTAATACTGTAAACTGTGGTATGTCCAAAGACGGGTAATTACAGGGGCTTGGTTGGGATTGGCACATGGGGCAATAAAACCGGGTATCCCTCCTCCTCCCATGCTTGCTGCAAACCCAACACTTTTTTGGGGGTATTTCTTGACCTCGGAGGCAGTGATGGGGTGTAAAAAGTGACACTCTGTGAGGCTTCGTAATCTTGCTGAGGTACAGCGGTCTCACACAGAAGACTCTCAACAAGCTGCTCCTGGAACTGCATGAAGGCGAGCGTTCCCGGGGCTTCCTGTAAATTACATATTACAGGTAGCGGTCTGAATAACACCGGGCTCACACGGCCGTAGGTGGAATCCGCTTGCGGAGGCCCGCAGCGGATCACAGTTGTGAGCCCAGCATACAGCCGCGTAATGCACTGCACATAACTGCTTACTCACACAGGCGGTCATGCGCAGTACACCTTTTTTGTTTGTATTTCCTGCGCCAACGCTTGGCGTTGACGAGGGTATCCGCAGCCTGTACACAATGTAGTTGCATATGGGCTGCTGGTACATCCGCAACCATAGAGTACAATAGGCTCTATGTTGCGGATATAAGCTGTAAAATAGAACATGCTGCCTTTTGTTTTCTGTGAGCGGTTTATGTAATTCCGCCCTGCTAATGTAAGTGGAATTGTGTAAACCAGTGCATTTGACTGCTCCGCTTATTACCGTGAATCAAACGCATGCGGAATCCACAATTTCTAGCCTGTCGTATGAGACCGGACTAAGGTAGATCACTACCTTTTTTATCACGTGACTGGGGACTGCTCAACGAGGCCACTGGTCACTGCTGCAGGCATTCAGCGACCCTTTGTTGCTGGGAGCAAGGAGATTTTACATTTCCCAGGCTCCCCAGCTGCTGTGCATGTGTCCGGCACATTGCCAGCATGCGCAGAAGCCGGGGAAGGTTGTGAAGGAGGATCACGTCAGGGTTCAAATGTGGAGGCCTCCGGTAAGAAGTTTCATCTCCTCTCACCGATTGCATCTGTGAGAAGAGGTGAAACTTTTACATGATCGCCATTGGATAACGACAATCACGTGACCAGGAACCGCATACTGCACCCCCCCCCCCATCCTCGTGACATCTTCAGGCTCTTTGCTACCTTTTGGTAGCCAGGAGCAGGGAGGTTTAAAATTTACTGGGCAATCCTTGACTTTTGTGCATGCGTCTGCCATTTTGCTGATGGGCGCATGCGCAGAAGCCGGAAAGGTCTGCGGATAAAGATCCCATTGGCGGACAAATCCGGGGACCTTAGGTATGTAATTTTATCTCCCCTCATGGATGTGATCCCTAAGGGGAGATGAAACTTTAACTTTTTAAACGTTTTTTTTTTACACTTTTTAACTTAAAGGGGTTGTCCCGCGAAACAAAGTGGGGTTATACACTTCTGTATGGCCATATTAATGCACTCTGTAATGTACATTGTGCATTAATTATGAGCCATACGGAAGTTATTCACTTACCTGTTCCGTTGCTGGCGTCCCCGTCTCCATGGTGCCGTCTAATCTTCAGCGTCTAATCGCCCGATTAGACGCGCTTGCGCAGTCCGGTCTTCTCCCTTCTGAATGGGGCCGCTCGTGCCAGAGAGCGGCTCCTCGTAGCTCCGCCCCATAACGTGTGCCGATTCCAGCCAATCAGGGAGCTGGAATCGGCAATGGACCGCACAGAAGACCTGCGGTCCACTGAGGATGAAGATCCCGGCGGCCATCTTCACAAGGTAAGTAAGAAGTCACCGGAGCGCGGGGATTCGGGTAAGCACTACCCGTTTTTTTTTTGTTTTTTTTTTAATCCCTGCATCGGGTTTGTCTCGCGCCGAACGGGGGGGCTATTGGAAAAAAAAAAAACCCGTTTGGGCGCGGGACAACCCCTTTAACATGATCACCTTTTATCCAATGGATAAGTGATCGCGTGACCAGGAACTGCATACAGCAGTCCCCGGTGACCTCTCCCTGCACTCGGCTATCTCTGACAGCCGGGTACAAGGGGATTTTAAATTTGCCAGGCTCTCCAGCCTTCTGCCACATCTGCACATGTGCACAAGCCTGCGGCAGGTCCATATTGCCGTGGGACTTCACGGAGGACAGGGGTGAGTATTTTCAGCTGAAATGGTTCCTTTTTTTTTTTTTTTTTACTTTTCCGGTCTCCGGTCACATCTCCAGCCTCCCGGCTACCCTCAGTAGCCAGGAGATTTTAACTGTCCCGCACAGATCTGGTCTTCTGCGCATACGTCGAAATCTTTCTTTTGATGCACAGAAGACGGCGGAGGGTCCATTCCGGACCAGATCAACGTGGAGGATGTGATCTGTGAGGGGAGCTGAAAATCTAACTTATTTTAGCATTTTATTTACTTTAAGGCAATCGTGCTATCAAGTTTACCGGGGGGACTTCTCACAGCCTCCCATGATGGCTCCAGGTTGTCGTCTTCCTCTGGGAACCTACAGCATGGAGCTATCACATCCTCAGCCCACGGGGCTTTAATCCCCAAAGGAGACGTGTTTTTATGTCCCTGGGCAGGCCCACTTAGACAGGATGTAAAAACACTATGGGTGGTCACTACGAGGTTAAATTCTAAAAGATCTTTGCATTGTTTTGTTCATTAGTTGTACAGGTTTTCCACTTTTTTGTGATACACACTTTTGGAGAATTGGGAACATATATTCAAATAAGTTGCCATAAGTCGTAGTTATATTATTTCTGTTATTTCAGGTCAGAAGACTTCTTTAACTCAAGAAACTGAACTTCTGGAATCACTTTTGCAAGAAGTAGAACATCAGGTAAATTAGAGTTTGTTTTGAGTTAAAATTAGGCAAATTGTGTCATTAACCCCTTGAAGGGGTTTTGCTACTTCTAGCTGTTTTCAGACAGCTCCATACGTTACGCAGTGGCACAAGTTGGTACTACAGGCTGAGTTCCTATTGCAGTGAATGGTACATTGCCTGCAGTACCAACCTAAGCCACTGCGCAATGTAGGGAGCTGTCTGAAATTGACTAGAAGTGGAAAAGCCCCTTTAACCTCTTCCCTACACAGGATGTCAATGTACGTCCTGGCAGAGGGGTACTTAACGCAACAGGACGTACACTTACATCCTGGGGATAGCGTGTGATCTCTTATGATCTCGCGCTATCCAGCAGCAGGAGTCGGCTGTCACTGACACAGATACAGGTGTCCTGCATTCTCATTGCTTATAATCGCTGTAATAAGGGATAAGGCCTTGCAGGACAGAGGTCCTGCAATGCCTTATCATAGCGATCATAGGAGCTGTGATGCAAGTACCCCACAGGGACATAAAGTGTACAAAAAAAAAGTTATAAAAATGTTTTAAAAAAAAAACAAAACAGTTTTTTTGTCCTTTTTCCCATATTGGCATAATTTTTTATTTTTTTTTTAATTAAAATCCCACAGATTTAGTATCATTGCTTCCGTAACGACGTGTACAATAAATACAGCTTTGTTACATTTTGTTCTTTGAAATTTACAATAAGATTTATTAAACAGAAGATGAAGCATTTTGTGGGTTTGTTATAGAGCGGAATACGAGTTTTATATAGATTTATAACATAAACCCACAACAGATGCTTTTTCAAATGGCAGATTCCTTTAGATTTGGTGTGAGCTTCTTAACTGTAGATGTTACAAGTGATGTAAAGTGGTAGCCTCGCCAAGGCCTAACTGAATTTTGATTCTATAGTGAGAGAATAGAGCTCTATGGCCTCTAGAGGTAACCAGACGGTGACTTTTGTAGAATGAAGGATAGCTAGTTGGGACACCTGGGCTGCTTGGTAATATTTTTTAATAGATATAGAATGCCTTGTCCCCCTTTTAGTCTGCCTGTATAAAGTGGGACGTGAGACTCTTGGAATGGTTATTTCAAATAAGAGACATTTTGTTGAAATGTTTGCAGTATGTATCCTGGGATGTGGACAGGTAGGGCTCTAAAGAAGTACAGGGGCTTTGGAAGGAATGTCATTTCTAAAGAATTAACTCTCCTTATCCATGAAATATGGACAACATTGTTACAGCTGTTCTCACTTCTTCACCCCCCTTTCTCAACCAAAACCCCTCTTCTGCAGAACAGCTGATTAACAGGACTCAGGCACATGGTGTCCTCTGTCCATAGTGCTTAATTCTCCACAGGCAGACTGTGGCTAAACAATGCCGCTGATTACAGAGCTCAGACCTCTTGCTGAGTTCTATAACAGCTCCCAGATGCTCATTTGCGTGTAAATGGGCCCTTAGTCCAGTGACCCTCATACCCATTGAAAATGAAAATTTTATTGAAGTTGAGAGACCTTATTCAGGGTCAATGTGAGGTTAAGTTTGAGGTTGACTTTGTATTTTTTTTGACAAGGTATGTAGCAATGCATCATAAAGACACATTAACCCTTTCCAATCCAATTTGTATCCTGGTTTTCCTAGGGGGCTTACTCTTTTTCTGCCATTATACAATGGCGCTATCTGCTGGCTAAAGCCAGTACTGCATGAGGTGACACGTTGGATAGGCTCTGACAGCAGAGAGGCTGGCAATATACAGTAAGAGAACCCCGACAGATGTCTTCCAACATCGGAGCTGTACAGCCTTAAATCATAATATCTTCAGACGTCAGACAGTGGATTGGAAAGGGTTAAACATATACCATCACATGGATTTGTCCTCAATTTTTTTATTTTTTTACTGACAATGACTTCCTTTTTGTAATAAACATTTATAACAGAACACGTGTCATCCTTTTTTTGATATCTATCTGCATTTAGTTTGAGTCCGACAAGCAATGTAGTGGTAAATATGAAAGGGCTAATCCAGAGTGAGCCTGAATTTCACATTGATTTGCTGGCAATGGAGACTAGTAAATGCCATGCAAAGCGACCTTTAAATAATAAGAAAGAGACAACTGGAAGAGACTGGGATAGAAGGGAGAATAAAAAGATTGAGTAGGGGAGAGTATAGAAGATGAGTGAGTATGGTATAGCCATTGGAGGTAACCTGTGTCTGGTGTCCTGTTGCCATGGCAACAGGCCGGGCTCTCTGCAATTATATCGCGAGAGCCCGTTCATGTCTACATAGATCGCAGCAGGGAAGGGGTTAACAGCGGGGGAGCGCATCTCCGATGCACCCCCTCTGTTGCAGCAGGAGGCCAGCTGCGACTGACAGCCGGCTCCCGCTGCGGAATAGCGCGAGCTCATAAGTGATCTTGCGCTATCCCCAGGATGTAAGTTTACGCCCTGTTGCCGGAAGTACCCCGCTGCCAGGAAGTAAACTTACGCTCTGGAGTGGGAAGGGGTTAAATATGAAGCTAATTCTTACCAAGAAGTTTTAAACCTAAATATTGATGAGAAAGATGGGTTTGTTTGTTTTTTTTTTCTCGTTGTCCATTAGATCTTTTGGGAATGGGACAGAGAGAGAACTGCTAGACGTATGTCGTACTGGGTGTACCTCTCAGATGGTGTTAAAATAATTAGCAAGGTGTTTATTTAGGATTGGGGGAAACTTTCTTATATGAGGCTGAAAAGCCATCAGGTCCCAGGACTTTAATGTTATTAAAACACTAAAGCAAATAGCCACTTATCAATTTGTGATTTGATGATAGATATATCATTTTTTTTTTTTTTTTTTTTAATATCCAAAGCCAGGTATTCTGGAAATATTTCAGACAGTGTAGGAAGTGTAATGTCTTGAAAATAAGAAACTAATAACTCTGGGGAGGAAGGGTGCGATTGATGAATAAAGTTTTTCATTAAAAAATGTCTAAACTCTAGTAAGTGGGTTTTCTGTCATCTCGGCCGGTTTGGTGTGTGTCTTACAGAAAGGAGTCATGGGAGAGAGAGTTTGATCGAAGTCTGCGTGCCAGAGATGTTGAACAACAAACCATCCACATGTAGTAATGTTGGCGAGACCATTGGCTTTTACGTTTGAAAATATCTGTAAGGCATAGATCTAACTGTTCTAGACTGAGAGTGCACAGAGTTTAGTATCTGATGGATGTTTCTTCACCTCTGCCTCTAACCGCAAGACCTTTTTTGTTCTAGTTCCAAATGTTCTATGCAACATGTTTGTTAAGCAGCTAATTGGATAAGGAAGCCTTAAAGTACCGCTTACTATTAGAGATGAGGAAGGAGACACATTAATTGTGAAATATATTTAACTAAGGCTGCCTTCACATTTGCCAAATCGCAAATTTTGTGCGTCGAGGCGCACAAATGTCGCTCAAATATGAACCCCATTCTTTTGAATCGGGTCATACAAATGTGTGATATTTTCCTGTATGGTACCGCGATGCAGGAAACAAATTGCAGCATGTTCTATCTTGTGTGTGCTCTAGCGCCCATTGTCTTCAGAGAGTCCGGGCGGCAGCATCGCACCACATGCTAGGTGCATGCGATGCAAATTTTCCCACTGAAAACAATGGGAGAAACTGTGCATTCCTTGCTACAGCCCCGAAGTGATGTGAGGCTGCTTTGACCTAAAGCCTTGAATCCATGGGGAATTCACATGGATGGCGAGCGCGATAATGGGTCATGATTCATTTTTCTATATTGCACTCGCCCATGTGAAGTAAGTTTTAATTGTGGCGTCAGCGAGGATAAAACCTTGGGATGGGTAATAGGAAATTAATAAGGGATCAAGCAATATTAGTAGGGTTATATATTAAGGAACTGCATATGATTGACACAGAGCTATGATTTGACCAGGGTACAGAGAGAATTTGCACATGTGCTATGAGGTGAAAAGTAGGCAGGTACTAGAATATAATCAATTCTGAAATCTAAAGTATAGGGGCTAAAAAATGTGTAAAATCTTTTAGTAGTTTCATTTCACACCGAGTCAATTAGGGGGTGTTGAAGGAGTGATTGTGTTTTTGATTTGTGTTGGAGTAGTGGGAGAGTAGTTAGTAGGGAGATGACGAACCTGTCCAATTTTGGGTTGAGAACACAAATTCGAATCGTTGCATAAGATTCCTGTGACAACCTTTATTGGCCTCCAAGCTCAAATAATTTTGATAAAATTTGAGTCTGTCTAGTGTTTAGGGTGTCGTATGCAACAGTGGTCACTGGAATCTCTATATGGAGCCTTTAAGAAGATGGGTAACTGCCTTAGGGGTCTGCGATAGTTTGTGCGAGTGAAGTGGACTTTGCCAAAATGGATAATGACTCCTTTAGTTTTGGTTGTAGTAGTTGCCTATGAGTAAACAGGGAAGTTAGTGTAAAGATAGCGTTAGGAATAGAGATGAGCGAATGTACTCGGTAAGGGCGATTTCGCAATCGAGCAACGCGATTTTCGAGTACTTCACTACTCGGGTGAAAAGTACTCGGGTGCGCTGTGGGGCGGGGGGTTGCAGAGGGGAGTGGGGGGTAGCAGCGGGGAACAGGGGGAGCCCTCTCTCTCTCCCTTCTTTTCTTTTTTTTTTGTGAGTTTGGCGGTAATGTCAGCTGATACTTTTGTAAGTTCTTTTTGTAATATTTGTATTTTTATTACAGTATCCGGGTGAGGGGTAGTTGTAGCTTCTAATGGATTAACCCTTTCCAATCCAATTATTTTTTTCTCAGCCATTCTCCCCAGCTCCAAATAAATTGGAGCTGGTGAAAATGGATGAGAAAAAATACATTTCCCTGCACCCTCCTGAACTGACAGAGCTCAGGATGGTGCAGGTGCTCACTGCACCATGGAGGGGGAGGGGGGGGGGGCTGCTTACCTGTCCGCGTCTTCCGCATTCTCCCTTCTGCCTCCCGGCTCGGCGATCATGTGACCGATGGGGTCAGGTGGCACCCAGCGGTCACCTGATCGCCGAGCCGGGAGGCAGAAGGGAGAATGCGGAAGACGCCGGACAGGTAAGCAGGCCCCCCCACGGTGCAGGCTCCCGGCTCGGCGTTCATGTGACCGCTGGGGCTCTGGTAACACCGGCGGTCACATGATCACCGGCCGTGCATTACATAGCGCTAATTGAGTGCTATGTAATGTGTAAAGAAGAAGGCAGAAAGGGTTAAAAACCCTTTCTGCCTTCTCCTCGGGGGTCCTCAATGAGGACCAGTGCAGGAGTGGATCTGCACCTGATGTGTCTGATGATAGGGTGCAGATGCACTCCTGCACTGCAGTGTCGGGCCTGCCCCGACATCGGAGCTGTGGAGGGAAACTATGATGTCGGGGCAGGCCCGACATTGGATTGGAAAGGATTAAGGCTCACTGGAGTTACATTTTAAAGAGGGTAGAGGCTCTTAGATGATCCAGAAGAAACATCTGGAGGGATTGGTGCAGGTAGTGCTTTAGATCTTCGTTTAACTGAGGAACTGGAACGCTGACAGTATTTTCCCGATTTTAGTTGAGAGGGATTCATTGTTGATAGATTTTAGGTTTATCAGCTAAAAGGGTAGAGGGAGGAAGGGTAAAAGAAAGGGTCTCTTCCAATAAATGTCCCCTTCAAGGCGCTCGTCATGGGCACGGCTTCACCAGAGTTTTATAAACCTGTGCTGGTCATGAAGTCATCCACCTTAGGCCTCCTTCACACGGGCAACAAAGTCACGCGATATTGTAGCATTGCTACAAATCGCATGTGTAAGAAGCTGATGCTTTCTTATGGGTTCCTTCACACATGTGATGTTTTGTAGCATGCTACAAAACAACACAAAAACCTCGCGGGTCTGGCGATATGCCCGCACCTCGCGAGCTTTGTAGCCTGTTTCCCTATGGAGCCTTCCTCTGTTGCATTGCACGAAAACGCCGTTTTCCTGCGATACGATACAACTTTGACAATAGGAAATGCTCCTGTCAAAGCTATAATCTAAGCCCTAACTGCAGGAAAAATACACATACATCACCTCTCCCGCGCTGTCAGCCCGGCCGCATCTTCTCCCAGGGTTCCCGGCACTGATCATCTTCTCTTCTGGACGGGGATTCAAAAATCCCCGCCTCCTGGAAGCGCTAACTGTGATTGGCTGATGCTTAGCCAATCACAGCCGATGCTCGATGAATGACTGTGATTGAACCAATCACAGCCACTCATCGAGTTCTGGCTGTGATTGGATAAGCGTCAGCCAATCACAGCCAGTTCTTCCAGGAGCGGGGATTTTTGAATCCTTGGCCAGAAGATCAGTGCCGGGACCCGGGGAAAAAATGCGTCCGGGCTGAAAGCAGGGTAGAGGTGATGTATGTATATTTTATTTAATTTTTTATTTTTCTTCAGCTAAGGCTTATTTTCAGGGAAGGGCTTACATTTCATGCCTCCCCTGAAAATCCTTGCATGTGGTGCTACAAAGTCATGTGACTTTGTAGCGCTACAAAATTGCAGTATTGACGCGATATCCCTGCGACTTTCTATCGTTGATGCCATGTCGCCCGTGTGAAGGAGGCCTTAAGCTGACAAAGTTAAGACTACCAGATTAGCTAGGCATATGGCGAAAATGGTTTGTCAAGCAGTAATAGTACTTTCCTTCAGTAATTATTTAGTGCACGTGGTCAAGTGTTCTATCCTATCCAGCCACTAGGTGGTAGCAAAGTCCTAAATGTTTTGCAGTGAATATTTTGTATAGGAAACTTTCTATCCATTAAAAATTAGGGCACAATTCCCTTGCATGTTACAGAGGAAATACAAATTTTAAATTTTGGAGGGATTTTGTCTCTGCTGAGAGGAACAGTACCAAAGTCCCAGAGCAGTGCTCTACTTTTTAAAGTGGAGGGTGGTAATCCGTTTGTCCTCTGTATTGCTGTTCTTTAGTTTTATATGGAGCAGTGAAGAGGTGGCTGCTGACTAATAAATAGTCACTTCTGTTGGTTATAATAATAGCATACCCCTCGCACGTTGCTGCAACCTCAGAAGAAAGGAAATTCAAGGCAACTCGTTATAACATTGAATTTCCATTGTGTAATTTTTATTTTTTTTAAACGTATTCATTTTTATACGGAAAACATTTCAAAGTGTCGTTTTAATTCTATGTATTTATTCGAGTGCTTGTGGATACACAATTTTTGGTTCTTGCGTCTGGTGCATACAGGAATAAATCCGGTTTTCCGACGCGTGAGCTGGCCACATACAGTTGTCCATGTGAGAAGCACGGATTCTCCAAATCTAGCCCACACACTTGCAGCGATTGTCCTTGTGCTTTGTTGATTGTTATTGCAAAAGCGAGTCGCATCGGAAACTGTAAACGTTTGAATTCAAATGGCATATCTGTTGGGATCATTGGAATACGTGCAACAGAATATCTTCCCCCTTGAATTTCCCATTCAAAGTTGTAGCTTCGATGACATTTGTTCATCTTTTTTCACCGAAAGTTTTGTACCATTGTAAAGTCGTGGTACACGCGCGCCACCTATCGTAGGATAGATGGACTATGCCTATTATAAAGATCACTATAATAGATCTAAAATTGCGCCCAGCACGCCATCCTAGAAAATCTTCACCAAAAAACTGACACAATGGTAGATGAGGGGCAGTTCAAGGAGCCTGTACATGGGGCTCCTGACATAGTGGGCGCTCCTAAACTAGTCACCTTGGTGTAGTTTTGTGGGTGTGCCATGTGTTGTGGGTAAAGGGCATGAGGGAGCATGGCCAGAGGACCTAGCTGCTCACCTCACGCGTAGCATCGGTGGGAGGAGGAGCGCCCATCACAGAAAAGCCCCAAAGTACCTGTGTACCAGCATCAGAGCTAGTCTTAAGGGGTCACAGGGCAGGAACCACCAATGCATTAGCAGTCAGACCTGAAAGCGTAAAGGGATGAGGCTCCGGGATCCAGCAGTCGACCAGGTCGCACCAGAAGTAGTCTTGTTGCCGCCGTCCAAATCCTCCTAAACCTTCTTGGTTCGTTTACTAGGGATCAGGCAGGTCTGAGAGACTCCTGTTCCAGGTAGCTAGTATTCTGTATTTATTCTCTTATTAAAGAGGAGCTTAACGAGCACCTGTTTATCTAGACTGCCCCCACCTCTGTTTGTTTGAGTTTTTTTTTTTTCATTTTAGATGCATTGCAGCAATAAACACAATGGCTACATAGTTGCACAAAGCCTCTAAAAATATATTTGGCTTTATGTGAAAAAGGATTGAGCTTTTGTTCATTTTTGCATGCTAAGCTGCCCAAACTACCAGATGTGTATGTAAACTATGGCAAGCTGCTGCATTACCTGTCTGTATTTTGTTCTAGAATATAAAAATCTTTTCTTGGCCCTTTGATGTTTATTTGCCCTCTTAGATCAGTGTACATACATTTACTCATATACTGTAGCTGTTGCTATGGAAACTTTAGCCTGTTGTCCAGCTGACGCTCTAATTATCGGTTTTTTTTTTTTTATTTTTTATTTTTATTTTTTTTTTGTCTTTGGTCTGCAAGGAAAAATTAAATTTTTAGCTTTTCTAAGATCATACAGAGAGATTGTAGTATTGCACATAAAGCTTCTATATGATTAGCCTTCTTTATTTTGCAGCTTCGATCTTGCAGTAAGAGTGAACTCATCTCAAAGAGCCCAGAAATTTTAATGATGTTCCAGCAAGTTCACAGAAAACCCATGGCTTCCTTTGTCACCACCCCAGTACCACCAGACTTTACAAGGTACCAAGCAGAGTACTTTCTACCTCTTCACAGTAAGCTCTTGGTTGTTTGCACAGCTCTTGAGTTTTGTAGGGACTCGCAGCACAAATACTTGATACTTGCTCCATACAAATTCATTATTGCCATTAACATATAGTACTGGTTAGAAGAAATATCAGTGGTGTTGTCCTAGTGACCGCTTATTGTGCTTGCTACCCAGAATTGCCCATAATATTGGGCCAGCTACACAACAGTTAAAGCAACCAACCAGTTTCGGGACACAACTTTGTCCTTCGGTGTGAGGGGGCAGGGGTATATTACCTGGAGTTGTTCTCTGCAATTTCTCTGATCTGCCGGTTCTGGGTCCTGTTTTTAAGATGGCCAACACAATATTCAGACTAACTAAATATTTCTCACAGTACATTGATAGCATTGGACTACCAATGCACTATACCTGCTCTCTGATTGGCCAGAGCTGCTCATGTGATCAGCATTGACCAATAGAAGCAGTGCACAGTGTATTTGATAGTTAGAAAATTTCTTCAGCCGCCTTTTACTGCTGAATATGGGGCCTAAAAGTGGCTGATTGGAGAAGAACTGCAGGTAACATACTTCCTTTCCTCTTCTGTCTAAAGACAGGATTTTGTTCTGGAACTGAAGGGTCACATTAACGTAACTGCAGTCAGTAATCTTATTGTTGTGCTCACAGAGTAGTTATTAAACAGATGCAGTGCTATAGATAACCCTTGTCAGAGGTTATTGGGAAGTCAAACCGATTTTATGATTGGTCTCTTCTGTGCAGGCAGATGTGACAATCTTGGTGAATAATAGCCATTTGTTTGAGGGGTTAGACTTGCACAGGGGTCCACAGGGCACACTGTGGTCATCCTGGTCATGTCATTATCAGGGATGTCAAGTGACAATATGTTGTCTAGATCCAATACAGAGGTAATGTTTACCAATATAAATATCTGAACAATTGCCACGCTGGCTGTTACTACTTAGTGGTGCACATGAAAAACGGGTCCAATCAATATAAGTAAACCCCAGCAAATGCTACTTTATTGCATAACCGCAATATCAAATGACACATTTTGGCCTGTGTAGCCTTCAACTGTAAAATTATAGCAAATCCCATCTTGTACAGAATTATGTCAATAATTGCCCCCCTTTTAACCATTCAAAATGACATAATCAAAGCCGCATGAAGAACCCAGCAGTCCATAATCTTCAGCTTTGCTGATTTAACCTAAAGGGAAATGACCAAGTTTACAAATCAAATAAGCAGAGTAACTTCATATTCCTTATTTAGACACCCTTGGCTCCAAAGTGTGTGTGTGTGTATTCAAAATACATAATAAACAATAGTTCACTATTGCCACCCATTGTTCCAACATGTACTATTCAATAATTTGAAACTTGAACTGTGCAATAGTTAGATGATTCACAAGAAAAGTGGTCATGGATCCTAAATGACTTGCCTGTATTTGTTTTTTTTTTTACATTTTATTTATGTATGTATTTAAAAATAAAAACCATTCACCCTTTGTAATTATAGTATCCAATTCTCTCCTGATTAACTGCCATTTATAAATTTTAAGTTCACTCCACACTGAATTAATATCTTTGAAAACGCAATCTAGGGTCTCGCATGGCCCATCCCATATGCCAAACACATCAATAAATCTGCGCTATACTTTGCCTATAGGCAGGTGCTGTTTTCATAGCATGTCAAACTCTTCTACAAATGCAGCCATATATGCATTTGCATGCAGGGAAGGAACCACCATCGCTATACCCAGTTTCTATAAATAAAAATCATCCCTGACCATTAACGTAGTTGTCAAAACCTTATCCAAAAACCCTTTTTGTTACACAGAATAGAGACTTATTAAACCCTATAATCCAATATTTCGTTCTACAGCAGAAAGGCCCTTCATGTACTTAATAGAGGTGTATAAGCTAACCACATATACTGCAACTAGCCAGCAATCCCGAGAGATGGAACCAATTTCCTTAATAACCTTTTAACAATTCTCGAGTGTCCAGTAGAAAAAAGTCTGTTTTCTAACAATGACGTAAAAGCCTTTCTCTAGGACTACCGACATTGGAGTAAACAGTCACTGAAGCCACTATCAGGCATCCCAGAGGGTTAATTAGTCTTGGGCGCCTTAAGAACAGGTGGCACTGGTGTTTCATGGGCTAGAAAGGTGGGCAATTTGTTAGTTTTTTCCTCATCAATAATGAACCTCTGATTATACTTGACAACTTCCTGTAATTTCGTTTTCGAATAATCTCCCTCTCTTAGATTAGGCTCACTCGTGCAGCCTGTTGAAACTGGCAGATTCATTGCAGACTCGTTTAATGAGAATTATTTGCGTTTCCTGTGTTTAAACCCTGAACGACAAGTTAACCTGCGAACAAGGATTTTTAATCCTGTGGAAACTGAATGACGAACGAGAAGCAAATTATTCTCATTTGTTCAGTCATTGGCTCATGTTTAGACTGAACAATTAACTTTTCCTTTTTTTTTTTTTTTAAAAACGATAATAGTTTTGTCTTAAAGCTCCTTAAGGCGGTCCATAATAACTAGGGAACCACCCTTATTTGATGGCTTTCTCATTAACCCTTTCAAATCCAATTTGTATCCTGATTGTCCTAGGGGGCTTACTCTTTTTCTGCCATTATACAACGGCGCTATATGCTGGCTAAAGCCAGTACTGCATGAGGTGACACGTTGGATAGGCTCCGACAGCAGAGAGGCTGGCAATATACAGTAAGAGAACCCCGACGGATGTCTTCCAACATTGGAGCTGTACAGCCTTAAATTATAATGTCTTTAGACAGACAGTGCATTGGAAAGGGTTAAATCTTTATCCTCCAATAGTAAACCTATGACTCTACATGCCATAGTGTTTATTTTTTTTTTTTTAAATCTTGTCAAACAATACGTGAGCCAAAAGAGACCTGTGACTGATTGGGAAAATAAGCCTTTGGACTCCTTCCCCTCCTCTTGTCACATATGTGCTCTGTTTGGAATATTAAAAAGCTTTCCATATTGCACTATTAAGACAAGGACTCTTGTTTTGTCTGAGAGCTGTCTTTTTGGAGGTCTCCAGGAGAGGGACCTCCCACAATAGTAATTCCTTTCTTCTAAATCTGTCTGCACCTTACCCTGTGAGCACCAGATAACTTTTCTTAAAGCCCCTGAGATATTTTAAGAAATCTATAATGACCCCCTGTGTCGATCTCCGATGAAGCAAGACTAAAAGAAAATTGTTAATGTATTGCTATTGAGCCCATCTAGCCTCCTTCAACTGCCATACCTTAGAACAACATGCAAGGTATTCAACAAATCCCATCTCGTACAGAATGACCTCTGTAATCTTCACCCTGGTCTCCTCAAAATGTCAGCAAAGCTGTATAAAGAACTCAGCAGTCCATAATCAATCTTTCTTCAGCATTGCTGATTATTAGGTTAGAGTGTCCTTGTGGACTCCTGTATGTGGGTGAAACTATCCAACGTATTAGTAAGCATAAATCGACTATTAGATTTGGAAATTTACTATTGCTGTTACCCTTTGATTTCCATGAAAAAACACACTACTGCACAGTTAAAGTTCTCAGTTATTGAATAGTTACATGTTGGAGTAACAGGTGGCAGTACTAATCTATTGTTATGCCGGGAGGCGGCTTGAATACACACACTGCAAACTTTGGAGCCAAGGGGTCTTACCAAAGTTTAAAAATCAAATAAGCCGAGTAATTTCATATTCCCTGTTTCCTTTTAGGTTAATCAGCAACACTGAAGAAGGATTATGGACTGCTGGGTTCTTTATATGGCTTTGATTATCTCATTTTGAGGACTCTCTTGTTTACTTGGGTTACCAGGGTGATTACTGATATTTTTTTTACGAAATGGAATTTGTTATAAATACCTTACATGTTATAATGTTTGACAGCTGAAGAAGGCCCCACGGGCCGAAACGTGTCTTGTGATACTGCGGTTATGCAATAAATCTAAAGAAGTGTGTATTAGGATTTACTTATATTGATGTTTAACCCCTTAGTGACGGAGCTTTTTTGCTTTTTTCCATTTTTGTTTTTTCCTACTCCCTTTTAAAAAATCGTAGCTCCTTAATTTATCCATCGATGTCGCTGTATGTGGGCTTGTTTTTTGCGGGATGAGTTGTAGTTTTCAATAGCACTATTTATTGTACCATATAATTTACTGAAAAACTTTTAAAAAATTCTTAGTGGAGAGAAATGGAAAAAAAAAACGACATTCCACCATCTTTCGGTGCGTCCTGTTTCTACAGCACACAAATTGCAACAAAAATGACCTGATATTTTTATTCTATGGGTCAGTATGATTGCTACGATACCAAACTTGTATAGCATTTTTTTTGCTGTAGTACTTTTTTTTTTTTTTTTTTTTTAAGATATTTAATTTTTTTCAATTATTTTCTGCGGTCATTTTGTGCGCGCAATACCTTTTTTATTTTTTCGTCGACGTAGTTGAGCAAGGGCTCATTTTTTGCGGGATGTCCAGAAGTTTCCGATAGTATCAATTTGGAATACATACAACTTTTTGATCGCTTTTTATTGCGTTTTTTCTGGGAGACAGGGTGACTAAACTGTATTTCTGGCGTTCGTCTGGAAAAAAAAAAAAAGATGTTCACCGTGTGGGAAAAATAATGCACTACTTTGATAGATCGGACTTTTACGGACGCGGCGATATCAAATACATATTTTTTATGATTTTTGATTTTTTTTTTTTTATAATGGATATGGCAAAAGGGGGGTGATTTTAAACTTTTATAACTTTTTTTTAACAATTAAAAAAACTTTATTGATTTTTTTTTACATTACTTTGAAGTCCCCCTGGGGGCTTTAACATGTGATGCTTTGATCGCTCCTGTAGTATGACGTAATGCTATAGCATTACGTCATATTGCTTTTTTACAGGCAGTCTTTCAAGCCACCCTGTGTGGATGGCTTGATAGGCAGTCTGCTAAGGCAGCCCTGGGGCCATTCATTAGGCCCCCGGCTGCCATGACACCCGCACGGCTCCCCCGATCTCACCGAGGGGGGGGAGCGTGCGGGACCCCCGAACAGCGTTCGGGGGATTTAAATGCCGCTGTCAGAATTGACCGGGGGATTTAAATGCCGCTGTCAGAATTGACCGCGGCATTTAAAGGGTTAATAGCCGCGATCGGCTGAGCGCAGCTATTGCCCGCGGGTGTCAGCTGTAATAAACAGCTGATGCCCGCGCTGTATGGAGGGAGATAGCGCCGCTACCTCCCTCCATACACGTCCTGCAACAACAGGACGTAGTTTTACGATAGGGCTGTCACTAAGGGGTTAACATTATATGAATGTCTTGGTATTACTCCTCTAAGGTGTAGCTACAGCGAGCACAGACATAATGGTCATATCCATGTCTGGATGCCAATCCGCTACAGAAGACACCCCTATTATAAATGGCATGTGGTAGGTGGGGACCCTGTTACAGACTTTTGCATTAGTTTCCAGGAGCTTTAAGTTACACATTTAGCACCATGGATTATTTGACTTTAAGGAATTGGTATCCTACTCTGCTAATGTTTTCAATTCCATTTTTCTTGGTTCTTCACAGATATAGAATAGATTAAAATAATAAACTTTATTTCACAAAATATTAAAAAAGGTGGGCTAACATAAAACACTAACGGACACAAACTAACAAGACAAACGTCAAGTGTCGACCCTTGCAAGGGGCTCGCTGATGGTTGCTAGTCCCTTAATATTGATTAGGGGATAGAGATCTAGCTTGGTGGTGATCCACACTTCGTAATGTTCACAAAGATTTTAGTAAAAAAGTTCCGAGCTCCAAAATAGAGCTGCCCAGCACTGTATAAGGATGTTGAGTGGTTGTGCAATACTTGTTGTTACTATATAGTATGTCAAGTCCTCTCTCAACAGTATATTGGTATTGAGTAGTTGTTTAGTACTGTAGTTTTTATAGGCCACTCATGCCGTAAATGCTCGCTGAGCGCTCGCCTGGTGGTGATCTATGTTCCGTGATGTTCTCGGTGATTGTAGTAATCGAGTACAGGGCTGCCGAGATAGAACTCATCAGCACTGTATATAGATGTTGAGTGACTGTGCACCACTACCGTTCCTATATAGTATATCGAGTATTCGCTCAACTGTATACATGGGGTTGAGTAGTTATTCAATACTATAGTTGTTAAATATTCATGCGCTGCATGCTTACTAAGTGCTCGACGCATTTCCCTGTCCTCATTTGGGACAGTTCATCAGGAGCGGGGCCCCGGATTACCCCAAAGTAGTGTTTAACAGTGATTGTGGATACCAGTTGCTAAGAACCAAGATTGGGACTTAGGGTATAGTCATACGCAAGCTAGAGTCATACCCTATAATGGGTATTCTGTAGCTCGGTCCTCTAGATACATCCACTCCTATTCACCACAGAATGCCACTTGAGTAATCAGTTTTCCCAAGTGGTGTCTTGAAGTATGCTCGCTAGAACATACCTATATGTCCATTAGGGAGACTCTTATAAAAAGTGTGGCGTTTAAGCGCTTCACCCAAACCGTTAGGTAGGTCCGCGCATCTAATTGCCCGTATGAAAATCAGAGTCCTCCCCCAGTCATTAGCTACCATAGGGGGTAACACGTATAGTACCAAAAACCCAGTATGGTCTTGGGGTGTAACGATATACGTGTAGTGGCACTCAAATGCACCGTGCTATAACAGGACTGTCAGTAGGACTAACTCGATTATTGCACCGTAGCACTTAACTGTAGGGACCATAGATCAAGGTCTCAAAGAGTGCAAGTGCTCATAGCCCCATTCAGTTAGACTCAAAAAATAGGGACGTTTCCCTGAGCAATGAAGTCAAGGCTAGTCTTACTAGAAAAAACCTATACTGAAGGCTAGTGTCCCACTCATTAAATATTTAACTGAATGGGGCTATGAGCACTTGCACTCTTTGAGACCTTGATCTATGGTCCCTACAGTTAAGTGCTACGGTGCAATAATCGAGTTAGTCCTACCGACTTTTTTGTTTATAGCACGGTGCATTTGAGTGCCGCTACATGTATATCGTTACACCCTAAGACCATACTGGGTTTTTGGTACTATACGTGTTACCCCCTATGGTAGCTAATGACTGGGGGAGGACTCTGATTCTCATACGGGCAATTAGATGCGCGGACCTACCTAACGGTTTGGGTGAAGCACTTGAACGCCACACTTTTTATAAGAGTCTCCCTAATGGACATATAGGTATGTTCTAGCGAGCATACTTCAAAACACCACTTGGGAAAACTGATTACTCAAGTGGCGTTCTGTGGTGAATAGTAGTGGATGTATCTAGAGGACCGAGCTACAGAATACCCATTATAGGGTATGACTCTAGCTTGCGTATGACTATACCCTAAGTCCCAATTTTGGTTCTTAGCAACTGGTATCCACAATCACTGTTAAACACTACTTTGGGGTAATCCGGGGCCCCGCTCCTGAAGAACTATCCCAAATGAGGACAGGGAAATGCGTCGAGCACTTAGTAAGCATGCAGCGCATGAATATTTAACAACTATAGTATTGAATAACTACTCAACCCCGTGTATACGGTTGAGCGAATACTCGATATACTATACAGTAACGGTAGTGGTGCACAGTCACTCAACATCTATATACAGTGCTGATGAGTTCTATCTCGGCAGCCCTGTACTCGATTACTACAATCACCGAGAACATCACGGAACATAGATCACCACCAGGCGAGCGCTCAGCGAGCATTTACGGCATGAGTGGCCTATAAAAACTACAGTACTAAACAACTACTCAATACCAATATACTGTTGAGAGAGGACTTGACATACTATATAGTAACAACAAGTATTGCACAACCACTCAACATCCTTATACAGTGCTGGGCAGCTCTATTTTGGAGCCCGGAACTTTTTTACTAAAATCTTTGTGAACATTACGAAGTGTGGATCACCACCAAGCTAGATCTCTATCCCCTAATCAATATTAAGGGACTAGCAACCATCAGCGACCCCCTTGCAAGGGTCGACACTTGATGTTTGTCTTGTTAGTTTGTGTCCGTTAGTGTTTTATGTTAGCCCACCTTTTTTTTTTTTTTTTTTCTTTTTTATTAAATGTTTTTATTTATCACCTCGGGGCAATCAGTTCCCCCGAGGTGATAAATAAAACAGAGATTGTTTGGGTTTTTCCATCACAGTTACATGAAAGTTCCTGACTTGTATTTTTCATAACTTTTTCTCAAAATTAAATAAAATAAACCAACATCATATGTGGGGTTGGGGGTAACGAGAATGTGGGTGGGAAAGACGGGGGTGTAGTAGACACGAGAGAGGGGGGGAAAGAGAAAGAAAGAAGGAAAAAAAAAAGATTTGTAATTTATAGGGTTATACGGGGAGGGGGGGGGGGGGGGACACACAAATAGCCCACCTTTTTTAATATTTTGTGAAATAAAGTTTATTATTTTAATCTATTTATATATCTGTGAAGGGCCTTCTACGTAATCTATAGATTTCTGCATACCACTGTGATTCCTCCCCCATTTTTCTTGGTTCAGTTGAATACAGAATGTAAGCATACATAATACATACAAGGTGTTCATATGCCATGTTTAGCTCACCAACCTGCTTGCTTGCTTGTTGCAGTGAACTGGTCCCTTCCTATGATTCTACTACGTTTGTCCTGGAAAACTTCAGGTATTCTTTTCTTCATTAACTGATGTAATTATTTTTCTGCATCTTTCAGCAGATTGTAAATGTCTCTTAAAATGTAAAATTGAAAAGAAATAGTCCAAAATATCAATGCCCTGGGATGTTTTTATTGACTAGGCTGCAAAACAAAAACTGCTCAATCTTCGACTGAGGCCTCATATCCACGGACACGAACGGTTTCCACCCGTGCCTGCAGCCATGGGGCCTAAAGACACTTTCTTACCTGTCCAGCTGCCGTGCGGGTCTTGTCCGTTGTTGTCGGATCTTCTTCCTTCTTCATGGAGTACGCGTCCGGGCTTTCTCGCAGATCTGCGGCACGGACACAGTGTCAGCTGCATCTGTGCTGTGGATCAGATGACTTCCATTGACTTCAGTGGAAGCCGTCCATGCAGGAATCCGCAAAAAATGAAGCCTAACACGTTTTATCTTCCTGTGCGTGCTATCCGCACGCCAAGAAAACATGACCTCTGCAGGTATTTAATTATCTGTAGATGCCCGATGAATGTCTGAGCATATTGAACTGCAGATCGTCACCTGCACGGATTCCGCAATTCAGTTTCGCCCGTGGACATAAGGCCTGCGTCTTGGAATCTGGAAATAACTTCAAATTTTCAATTCCCTGAAATGCCCACCTTCTACCTGTATGACAGCCTTGCATATTCTCTGCATGCAGTGGATCACCTTTTTTTAAAGGGAACCAGTCATCTATAAGCACCATAAACGTAAAGGGGTTGTCTCGCGGCAAACATCAAAATTCCCCCTGTCACCCCCCCCCCCTGGCATAAAATAGCATTTTAAAGCGGTTTTTAAACCGCTTGCTACTCACCGATGTGATGAAAGATGAACTTATAAAATTCTTCTCCCAAGATGGCCGCCGGTCCTTTCCCAGGGATGCACTGCGGTTTTCTCCCATGGTGCACCGCGTGTCTTCTCCCATGGTGCACCATGGGCTGTGTGTTCCATTGCCGATTCCAGCCTCCTGATGGGCTGGAATCTGCACATGTGATGGGGCGGAGCTACACGATGCGTAGAAGGGGGCGGAGCCAGAACGCCGCTCGTGCCCGAACCGTCCAGAAGGGAGAAGACCCTTCTGCGCAAGCGTGTCTAAAAAAGCAAGAAGACCCCGAAATTAGACGGCACCATGGAGACAAGGACGCCAGCAACGGAGCAGGTAAGTGAATAACTTCTGTATGGCTCATATTTAATGCACGATGTACATTACAAAGTGCATTAATATGGCCATACGGAAGTGTATAACCCCACTTGATTTCGTGAGACAACCCCTTTAGGTTTTTATGGCCTTTGTAGGACAGGGGCTAAGGAGTCCAGGAAATGTGCCTTTTATGCTTACCTGGCTCCCCGTTCCCTCGCTGTCTGCCCTGGAATTCAGCAGGCAGTCCATGTATTGGACTCATATCTGTCAATGTGTGTGATTATTTTTCCAGGGCTAATGGGCAATGGAGAGCCAGGTAAGCATAAAATACAATTCCCTGGACTCCTCAGCACCTGTCCTATAAACCCATAAACTTAGTTTATGGTGCTTATAGATGACGACAGCTTCCCTTGTAGGTTTTTCAGTCAAGTGGAATTCCCAAAGCGATTTTCTAAATTAGTCATTTCCAGTGGGAAACATAAGGTGTGTCCAAATTTCTGGAGGGTGTCGTACATGCAATTTTTTTTAACCTCCTTCTATTGACAATACAAAGAAACCTCCCTTTGCTTTCAAGCAGGATCTCACCGTGGTGTCGGCTACTGTCCCTTTATTTTGACTTTACATGCTGTTTTGTGTGATGTGTGTTTAAGCCCTATTAAACAAAAAACAAAGGCCAGCAAGGCTGGAACATTAAAGGAGATGTCCCGAGGCAGCAAGTGGGGTTATACAGTTCTGTATGGCCATAATAATGCACTTTGTAATATACATTGTGCATTAATTATGAGCCATACAGAAGTTATAAAAAGTTTTTTACTTACCTGCTCCGTTGCTAGCGTCCTCGTCTCCATGGTGCCGACTAATTTTTGGCCTCCGATGGCCAAATTAGCCGCACTTGCGCAGTCCGGGTCTTCTGCTGTTCTCTATGGGGCTCCGTGTAGCTCCGTGTAGCTCCGCCCCGTCACGTGCCGATTCCAGCCAATCAGGAGGCTGGAATCGGCAGTGGACCGCACAGAAGAGCTGCGGTCCACGAAGATAGAGGATCCCGGCGGCCATCTTCAGCGGTAAGTATTGAAGTCACCGGACCGCCGGGATTCAGGTAAGCGCTGTGCGGGTGGTTTTTTTAACCCCTGCATCGGGGTTGTCTCGCGCCGAACGGGGGGGGGGGTTTAAAAAAAAAAAAAACCCGTTTCGGCGCGGGACATCTCCTTTAAGCTCTAGAATCGTGTTTCTAAATAACTTACATTTCAGATTCTGTCTATAAATAGCCGATTCAGTTAGTTAGAGACAGAATCTGCTACACACATTATTTAGAAAAATGATTATTGTGGACAGTCCGACACTACAACAATTTTCCTATATAATTAGACGCATATTTTCATATCCTATGCATTAATTTAACAATGATGACTGCAAAAAAAGTATCTGACGTGCACATCAGTGTGTGTATGGAGCGGGCTCGGGAGCTGAGCCTGCTTTATACGTGGCAGGTCTTCGCCATCTTTAACTGTGGCTGTCCGTTGTCAGAGAGAACTCTAACCCTTTAAATGCCCCAATTGACGTCTGATTACTAGGTGCTGTCTGAGCAAGGGGGCTTCTGAAGGACTCAGTTTGCTATGGATTTCTGCCTATTAAGATGGGCCTGTGGTCTGTCTTAATAGAATGCCGGCAGAAATGCCATATTCTGCAATACTGAAGTATATGGTATAATTGAGCAAACAATCGCAAGTTCAAGTCCAGTAAAAAGTGAAAAAAAAGAATATGCTAAATCAAAAAAGGGCTGCAGCTGTAAAGGGTTAGACTGGTAAAGATACAAGAACACCATGGATGAAAATGGTAATTTCCACCATATCTATGTAGTTGCCTTGATTTACTTCTGTACCAGTTTTAGGCCTTCTGTCCATGGGCGCTATGTCACTGCATTATCCGCAGCGATAATCTGGCCGCGGATAACGCAGTGAACGCTTTTTGTAAACTTAACTATGGAAAGCGCAGCCCGACGTCCACGAGCGGAGAATCCTAGCAATTCTCCACCCGCAGGATTCAAATCGCGGCATGCTGCGATTTGCCGCAATTCTCTGCAGTGAGCCTATCTATCAGATAGGTTCACCACTGAGACCTGTCAGTTCTCCCCTGCTGCGGAATATTGCTAGCGATATAGGCCATAGACAGGCAGCCTTAAACTCGATTTTTAGCTTCTAATCGTTCAGATTGTAAACTATGATGGTATAGCCTTAAAATTTTGGTATCTTATAAATCCTGATGGCAATGAAATATAAGGTTTGCATCATAAAAAGAAACGTGCAGCTTTGTTACCGCATGTAACGATTTACAACTTTATTACTTTATCTTGCAAGTATATCTATCAACCTTATTACATTTTGAGCGCAGAAGTCATTATGATTTTCTAATGTTAAGAATGAATGCTAAAAATGCACAAAAATCGCAAGTTCATGCTTTGGGATGCGATTAAAAAGGAGGCCCCACAGGAAAACATGGGAGATGGAAAGAAAAAAAAATAGCAAAACGCAGAATGATAGAGCATGCCGCAATCTTTTATTTTTTTTCACACCACATCGAATGAGTGAAAACATCGCAAATGTGAAGGAAACCATTGAAAAGCATGGGTTTCAAAATTCTGTGTTTTTACTCACTCTCGCATCACATGAAAATCATGCGGAAAAGTGTGAAACCAGACTGAATCTGAGCACTCCAATCTCGACAATACTTTCGCTGCCGCTGTCAGTTCTCATTGCAGTACTTAAATATCCCAGCAGAGGGGGAGGGTGTCACCTCTGCCACATAAAAATGACTCACCTGCATGGAGATCACAGGCTGCTGTTCAGTTACCATGGCAGCCTGGGGCCTTGTAACCGTCCCCAGGCCTGCCATGGATGACGTCCTGTTATGACCTGCCTTTAAAAGTACAGTATACCGTAATACTAAAGTATTGAGGTATATTGTGCACTAAATCAAATGATCGCTAGCTCAAGTCTGAGGACAAAAAAAAAATTTACATTTAATTCATAAAAGATTAAGTTTGAAAAGCATGTTTTGGGTTTTTTGTTTTGTTTTTTTTTTTCTTTAACTTGTTGCATTTAGATAACAAAAAAAAAAAATATTCTCAGAATTGTGCAGTTTCTCCATCTCCAAGAGAAAACTGAATTAAAAGCAATCAAAAGTCATATGTACCTCAGCGTGCTATCAATAGAAACTAAAGGTCTCCTAACATAAAGCGAGCTGTTAAACATCACCACTAACTGAAACTTAAAAAGTACAGAAAAAAAAAACTACACAAATTTGGAATGCTGCAATCCTTTGTTTTTTACCGCACCGTGAATGCTGTGATAAATAAAAATCTTGTATAGCGCCAACGCTTTCAAGTAACTTATTTATTACCCCACCACCAAGCTTGGATACTCATTTTACCAACCTCGGAAGGATGGAAGGCTGAGTAAACCTTGAGCCGCCTACCTGAACCATCCAGGGATTGAATGAACTTGCAACCTTCAGGTCATGAGCGAGAGCTTGGGATTGCACTTCTGCTGCCATAACACACTGCGTCACACGAGGCTCTTAAAAACAAACCACGCACCCCCAATGTAAAATTGCATTTCTTTTCCCATTTCACCGGTCTTAGAAATTTTCAGTTTTCAAATGCAGTATGTGGTATGTTAAATAGTACAGCTCGCCCTGCAAAAACAAGCCCTCATGTGACTCACTGGAAAAAAGAAAATTCATAAGCTGTTAAAAGTGGAGATGGAAAAATCCAAACCAAATAAAAAGGCTGTAGCAGGAAGGGGTTAAACATAATTGGACTGTTTACTTTGGATTCCAAGGGTCAGCATATCTTAAATTTTCAGTCCTGCTTCACTTTAGTAATTGTTTTTCCTAGCATCTAATAGTCCATTTAGTCAGAAAGCTTTTGAAAATATTTTGGCATCTGAACTTGGTTGGTTGAGAATATAAAGTATGTGCATTAGGTTAATTGACCATCAGAAGCTTAAAAATATGACAAAAGGCAGAAAAATGAAAAATGTCCTTTTTAAAAATGTAAAGACCCTTTTGAGGAGAATTTTTTTTCACTTGTATTTTGGGCTGGCAATTTTTTTTGCCAACAATCAGGCATAATTAAAAATATTGCACAGCTTGTCTTGTTCTGCAATAACTGTTTTTATTATTTTTTTTTATACCAGGAATATAAAAGCAAAATTATCACTTTGAAAAGAGAACAAACTGGGCCAGTCTAATTCATCAGATATACGAGGGGCTGCTGATAAGTCTTTGGCTTTACCCAGAAAAACGAGATAGGAAGATGAAACTTTACATTTATTCCACATACTCTCCACTGATGTCAACACACTTCTTACATCGGTATTCCAAGTTCTGTAAGCCTGGCAAAAAGAAGGGTTTCGGTTGTGCCTCAAACCAGTCATCCGTAGCAGCCATGGCATTAGAAATGGTGTGAAATTTGGTACCCTTGAGGTGTTTCTTCAGGTTTGGAAACCATTTTGAAGGCAGTCCACTAGCAGCACGCCCTCGTTATCCCAGAACACAGACGCCATAACCTTAGTGGCTGATTTTTTGCACTCTGAACTTCTTTGGGCGAGGAGAACCACTGTGCCTCCACTCTTTTGACTGCTCCTAGGTTTCAGGGTCATATAAATAAATCCAGGTCTCATCCATAGTGACCAGTTGATCCAGGAAGCTCTTAGTCCGGAAACGCTGACAAATGGACCGGGAAGTTTTCACTTGCTTTTTTGATCTGTTGTCAAACGTTTGGGGACCCCTTTTGCAGATAGCTTCTTCATGTTCAAATGTTCATGGATAATGACACAAACACGTTCACCAGAAATCCCCATGATGGCCGATTTCAGCTAAAGGAATAGCAGACGATTCTCCAGTATGAGGTTGTGTACAGCATCAACGATCTCCGGAACAACAACCCCTCTCGGTCGTCCAGGACGTTCCTCATCATTGGTGGTGAAGTGGACCATTTTTAATTTGGAAACCCAGTTCTTAACTGTAGAATATGAAGGGCATCGATCCCCCAATGTCTGCGACATATCACCATGAATATCCTTCGCGAACTTTTGTGCAGAAACAAGAATTTTATCCCTCCTCTGCTCTTATTTGCTGTGAATATCGCCTTAGACTCCGCCATTTCATTTTCCCGCGTGACTAGATCACGGTTGCCATAAGCTACAAACACAACATTTTGAAAACCTATATTAGACACATAAGGCTTTCATGTGATGTAACATTCGTTACCATAGAAACAAAAAAGGAACACAAAGCCAAAGACTTATCAGCACCCGCTGTATCCAGTATTACTCCAAGACCTTGTTAACTTATGAGAGCAAAAAACAACCAACCAGGCAAGGACAATAAACCGTGTTTCCTATCAGCGTATATCGCCCCGTCGTTTTCCCGGTCGGCTGATATACGCTGTGATCTGATGCATTGGATTCCAATGCATGAGATCACATAGCCGTATTCTCGTGACGTAGAAGCGCTTAGCCAGCCAATATAGCGCCGGGCGTTTTTACGTCTGGCCCAAAAGATAGTTCTGGAACTACCTTTTGGACTGGAATACGTCGGCCGCTGCATGGGCTCCTATGGGAGCCAATGACAGTGGCCAGAGAAGGGAGGTGGGAGGGAGTTTAGCAGCTTGAGAAGGTGCCTCATTACAAGCAATACTATTTAGTGTTGCTTGTCGTGATTGGTCAGGCAATTAAATTCGGGCCTAATTTTGCTAAATCAGATCACCCGCAATCCAATTTTTAGAAACAAATCGCCAAAATAGTGTGTCTCTGCTTTCAGCAGAAAAGACAGGTGTGTTTATAGCGCTGCTGCTTTACAGTGCTGGAGTTTTAGGTTTAAATTTGAACCTGGGACCCCCACCACTGCTAACAGGTCCACCACCCACACTGTTGTTCAAGGAGGTCAAATTAGAGAAACTGATTTTCGCATCTCCATCAAAGGAGAGAGGCTGTAGGGAATATTTTTCTTTAAAGTCACCGGGACCCTGTACCATCGGGTGATCACTTTTATAGACCACTTTCTGGTACCTGGGAAATATTGCTGTCCCATGGCTTAATATTAGGAGTCCAGCTCTGTTCTAATTTCACAAAGTAATCGAAGTCTCTTTTTTACATTTCAATAAATACAGGAGTGATGAGGACTCGGGGAATGCTTACAAATGCTATATGAGAGTTAATCATTTAACCCGCCGCTTGGCTACATGAAAGCACAGAATGCTCAAGATTTACTACCGCAAATGCAACATCTTGATACCTCACATAAACCTAAGCCCCGGTGGCCAGACTGACAGAACTCTCCTTCCTAAGGAAACGTTTGTTTCTTGGAAATAGCTGGGGCTAAGGTAGTATTTACTTAGCCGTTAGCGATATCGGTCAGTGAAAATCTGCCCACTTTTCTTGCTATTTCCCTGCGATTTTTGGCGCATGTCTAATGCGTTTTACCGTTAAGTGTGTCTTGTATCAGATTTAATTGTTTCATGCGTGTGAAAAAAAAATCTGAAGTGGTTTCAATAGTAGAATAAGAAAAACGCATGGCATTTCAGTGCCATGTGGTGTTTTCATTCTCCCATAGGAAAAGTGGGCTGTTCATTAACAAGAATCTCCCAAAAAATAGGACCTCATGTGATTTTGATCAGTGTTTTACAGACGACATGTATGAGAGTGGCCTTAGACTACAGTTATATGTAGAGGCTAAAGACAAGTTTGTGAGCAAGATCTTTATCAAACGAAGGATTATTTTCGTATATAATTTATGTAGATTTTTTTTATTTTTTCTCTCTAGCACTCTACGCCAGCGTGCTGACCCTGTGTACAGTCCTCCTTTACAAGTATCAGGTCTGTGCTGGAGACTAAAGGTTTATCCGGTGAGTTAACGATTCTGCACCCTAGCACAAGTAAATTCCAAATTTCACTCTGAAAGAGACCACCAGCCCCAATTGCAAATTGCTTTACATGGCCACTGGACATTAAAATAACGGTGTAACTATAACATACAATGAAACCGATATGCATTCCTTTTCACTGAATTCAAGGGGGTCTGGGAGACTCTTATCTTCTGTCTGCCTTTCCAGCACCATGCACGGCTATAGAAAGGTTTCGTTTAACCCCTTTACTACTTATACTAGCATCATGCTATAGCTTTCTAGTCTACAATTCAATAAAAGAACAATTAACTGATACATTAATCTACAGTTTTCTTAACAATTTTGACAAAATATTTGTGCAGTCGCCGTCTACAAACTGGCTGAGTAGACTGTGTGTTAAAGCTGCTCAGGTAGACTTGATTGGTGAAAGCAGCTCTTAATGTCCCTCCCCAGCAAGTTCTGCTCCTATGCTGTGTAAATATTTTAAAAAAATTCCCATTGAACGCAACTTGGATGTTGACTAGACTGGCATAAACATTGAGTGCATTTACATGTAGTTGAAGGGGGATAAAAAGATATTTTTGAGCCATTTTATTAAAAGTAGATATTTTTAGCTGGATAGATACTCCCCTGATGTACTTAGCCATGTGTTGTCCTAACCTTTGTAGCAGTTACTGTAAACTATATATAACAGAATATTTCACAGAATTCTTTCTCTAATTGCTGAGTTCTACACTTTGCGTTGCTTTTAAAGGATGGAAATGGAGTTGTCAGGGGCTACTATTTATCGGTCTTCCTTGAACTTTCCGCTGGTCTTCCAGAAACCTCAAAGTATGTGTTCCTCTTCTATATATATATTTTTTAAATGTGGCACATGGTCTATCCACACGATCAGTTATCAATTTATAATAAAATATGGTTGATTTTAAAATGTATTTCAAAACGCCTAAACAGAAAAAGGTTGAAAAGGTCTATATTTCTCAAATCACCCTCCATAACGGCACCACAGGAGTCAACTCCCTAGCCCTATTAGGGACAGGAAACTCAAGAGGTTAAATACACCCCCCACCCCTCCACCCAGTGCCTTTTTTTTTTCTCTTTCCCCTGTCTCTACGGGCACAGAGCAGGTCAGGTCCAGCTGGTGGCTGCAGTTGGAATTACATTGTGCCAGGTAGCAGGGGAACGTTCACTTGATTCCTTCCCATAAAAGCTATTCCTGTCTCCCAGTAATTCAGGACTTTCACTTAAGTGGAAGTGGTGGTGGTGGTGGCTTGGTCCTCCTGCAGCTTCTGTGTTTGCTGTTCTGGGCAAATGTTTACTTGGGCATGTATCGCGAGAGCCCACCAACTTCACAGAGGGAGCGCTCTACCTCTGTAAACCCTTCCCATGCCGCGATCTACATAGATCGCGGCAGGGAAGAGGTTAACAGCAGCGGGCGCATCTCTGATGCACCCCTGCTGTTGCGGCGAGAGGCCGGCTATCGCTAACAGCTGGCCCCCGCTGCCGGATGGCGCAAGATCGCTCGTGATCTCGCGCTATCCCCAGGACGTAAGTTTACGCCCTGTTGCGGGAAGTACCCTACTGCCAAATATAGTAGGAGCAAAGTAACTAACTCCATTTACAGTAAACTCTGGAGTTTAGAAGTTGGTCTGGTAATATTCCTCCAGATACTTTTCAAGCCAGAGGGTTTGTAAAAGTCTCAGTTTCCTAAAAGTACGGGTCTCGGCTTACTTACAGTGGTGTTCACAGATGTACCAGTGGATCTAAAGGTTGCTTAAAGCGGTAAACTGGATTAACCTGAGAATCTCAAATTCACTTCTACCCTGGGACTTAAATTTAAGTAATGAAAAGTTTGACGTTTTTTTCCGTTTAAACCATAATTGGAGACCAACTTAAAGTTCTCATTTGCGACTACTGCTTGCTTAGTTGCTAGAGCTAGCGTTGGAAAATGCAAGCACTCTTAGGGCTTTCACAAGGGCATAGGTGTTTTTACATTTTCTCGCCAGCACTGTAAAATCGCGTGAAAGGACATCTTTCCGTATATGTGCAATTGGCATTTTCACGCCTATTCACACAATAGTGAGCTGTTTTTAGCAAAAAAAATACGTTGCATCCTGGAAAACCCTTGCTTGGCTTGCATCCTCTGACTTTTCTAATGCCTACATAGAGGCACCTATAAGTTTTTTTGTTTCGTTTTGTTTTGTTTTTTTAACCCCCCTCTCAGCGTTGGGTGCTGCGAAAATGCCTCCCCTTCCTTTTCCTCTGCTCCCATAGGAATCTATTGGACCCGTCGACGTATATTGGCCAAACGATTCTTCCAGAACTCTGTTTGCCCAACATATATGCATCGGTGTATATTTCGGTCACGTATATTCTATTTTTCACAGTTCAATGTTTTAATGCGCCGTGTATTCGCCCATGTGAACAGATGCATTGAAAACTATTGGCTCAGATGGTCGCATATATCGGCCAGGCTTAAAATTGCTGATGTTTATGCGCTCGTGTGAAAGAGCCCTAAGTAAGAGAACCATGTTCCACATAGTTTAATGATCGGATAATCCTATGTCTTTGCCCTTCCTTCTACCCAAAAGTAGTTTCTGAATTCTACATAAGTCAGGATATAATTTTACCATCCTTCTGCCCAAACCCGAAAAACTCCAAAGAGGAGGAATTGCGTATTGCAAATTTAAGTTTATTCCTCAGGTGTCTGATGTTTCTAGCTCTCTTTAAGACTGCTCTTCTAACGTCTATACAATATTAGGGGCCCAACAAAGGGAAGATTATTTCTAAATCTACTCTAGCAAACTGGATAAATTAAAGCATGTGAAATCCAGGGTGTGGAATCGAGGTAAAAGTTAAGATCTGTGCATTCTGACACCCTGGGCTGAAAGGGCCAATGCGTCCATAGAACAGATTTGTAAGGCTGCAACTTGGTCATCAGTCCACACTTTTTTTTTTTCTCCAAACACTATAGACTTTTTAGTTTTGTTCCAATAGAAACTTGAAATTCAGAAGAAAAGTTCTTCAAGCCATAGTCTTCCCCACCCACCTAATATTTATTTGGCATTTTTCTTGTGGTGCAGTCATGGAGGGTGACTTGAGAAGATAGAAAACAAATTACCTGTAACTACTTATTCTAAGAATCCCTCCACAACCGCACGCTTGCTTCCCATCCTCTCATGGCGAGTGTAAGTAAAATCCGTTACGCAGCTATGCTGGGCGGTTATTTGAAAATGCAGTGAGGATGGGATGTGGGACGCGGCTATTTAACCTCATGTGTTTCCTTTCCCTAATAGGGCTATGGAGTTAACTTCTGTGGTGCTGTCATTGAGGGCCTCCTACAACCCAAATGCCGTTAACTACAATTCTATTTCTAGAAACAAATTGATTCCCCAGAGGCCTTTTTCTGTAGCAAATTTTCCAAAAGCTGCTCTTCAGCATGAACATAGTCACCGGAGCAATGGGAGTATGGCTCTTGTCAGTTGGTGCTGTGTAATTCATCTCTTCACTTGCAAAGTTGTTCATCCTTTTGACGACTCCAAGTGTTTCGAGGGTGGTGAAAATGGCAACCTCTTTTAATTAACTAACCTGACCCCTCAGGTGGTTGTGTAGCTTGATTTTAATAGTTTTTCCATTCTAATCATCAGATATCTTATTGTATTTGATCTCTGGCAGGTATGAGTATCGTGTGGAAATGGTGCATCAGTCTTCCAATGATCCTGCTAAAAACATCATTAGAGAGTTCGCATCTGATTTTGAAGTAGGAGAGTGTTGGGGATATAACCGTTTCTTTCGCCTGGATTTGCTTGCTAACGAAGGCTATCTGAACCGTGCAAATGACACTGTCATTTTAAGGTGTGTGTAACTTGCATTTACTTCTCTCTAAAGAAAAATACATGCTTGAGACTATTAACAAAATTGCTTGAACACATAGAACACTTGAAGTCACTTTACCCTTCACCTCAAATAAAAAGTAGTCCGGACTAGCCCTTTTGCTGCTCTGCATTGATAACTTCCCACTGAATTTCACAACTGTCACATGCCATGTTCACCATGCTTCGCGTCTTACATTAGCGCGAAACTGGAAAAACAATAGCATATCTTCCATAGAAGATATCAATCCAATGAAAAAGAGAAGAGCAGCACTCCAGAGAATAAAATCCCTTTGGTATCTTTATTGTGCCCATAAGACATGACCAACGTTTCGACCCTGCTCCAACGGGTCTTTGTCAAGTTCTTGACAACTTGACAAAGACCCGTTGGAGCAGGGTCGAAACGTTGGTCATGTCTTATGGGCACAATAAAGATACCAAAGTGATTTTATTCCCTGGAGTGCTGCTCTTCTCTTTTTCATTGGATTGACATACTTTTGATCCAGGGATCCAGGATCGTGACGAGCGTGCACCACTTATGTGAGGATATCCTTCCTTACAAGCTAAGGTGAAGCGTGTGCTGTGACTAATTGACTATTTGTGATTTCCATAGAAGATAGCATACTAATAGTTTCAATCAACTGTCTATATGAAAAAATGCTAGCAATACAAGGTGGAGAACTAGACCATTATCCTCCAATTTAAAAACTTAACTGTACCCCCTTAGACCCCCTCGATCATCCGAACATTGCAGGTAACAGATAAATTTATGCAACAAATCTGTATATACAGACCGTATGCTGAATAAGAATGTATAGTCTATCCTTCGTAATTTAATTCTGATGTCCGCAACTACAAAATATACCTGTATGTTATGTTATTGAAACTACCAATAAAAATCATTGAAAAAGAAAACCTAGAACACTATTGCAGTATCCTGTACAAGCAATCAGAAGATTGCAAGTTCAAGTCACTCAATGGGGATGAAAATTTTTTAATAGTTCAAATTTTTTTAATCCTCAAAAAAAAGTTCAGAAATCTTTTTTTTCTAATGTATGCAAAAGAATAGACATAATTGGTGCTGCTGCTTCCATAAAAGTCCAAGCTACTTTCCCGCAATGGTGAATTGCACGGTGAATGTATGAACAAACGAAAAAATGCCAGAATTTGAATTTTTTGAATACCCTGTTGCCAGAAAAAGGGAGGGGGGGGGGGGGGGGGGGGAGACCAAACAGATATAGACAAAACAACGGTGCCAATAAACACGGCGCTGTGTGAAGGCTTGTTTTTGCAGTCAGCTGCAATCAGCAGAAAAATGTTAAAAATTACTTTGTCACCATATGCTGATACTCATAACTTTTCAGTAAAGGGCTTTTTAGTTTCTTTTTTAGAATGTAAAACCTTATATATTTTTTTTTTTTTAGCATTGGTATTGCCGTAATCATACTGACCTACAGAATAAATTGAACATATCCTTTTTACTGCATTGTGCATGTTGCAAAAAGAAAAACCCAAAAACGGGGCGCAATTGTGTATTTTTTTTTTCTATTTCAGCCAACTTAAAATGTTTTAAGTTATAGTATATTTCATGGTACGTTAAATAGTCGAATTGAAAAAGAACTTGTCCTACGAAAAACAAGCCCTCATATGGCTAGAAGAAATGAAAAATAAAAGTTATGTATCTTAAAAGGTGGAAATGAAAAAAACGACAACTGAAAATTGTCAGGTCTTCAATGGGTTAAAATGGTGTGCAAGAAACATACATGATCTGGTGTCCGCATACCTTTCGCCATGTACTGGGTTGCTTCTGCTTGTCTGTTTTCTCCCCTCCCCCCCCCCCCCCCCCCCCTCCCCCATCCTTTATATGCCATTATTCTATATGAAGCTCAGTACAAACTTACCTGTCCACCGCTGCCGTGTCCACGCGGGGATGAAGAACACATCTGCTGCATTCGGCAGATGTTTCCTTCATCCCAGGTGGAAAAAGAATTCCCTGCTGCACCTGCCACATCTGTGACAGATGCAGCAAAGGAATTCTAAATCCCTGTGGTAATGAAGAACACATCTGCTGCATGCGTCAGATGTGTTCTTCATCCCCGCGGGGAATAAAGAATTCCCTGCTGCACCTGCCACATCTGTGACAGATGCAGCAAAGGAATTCTTTATCCCTGCAGTAATTGTTTTTTCTGGAAAGGGCTTTAAATAGACGCCCTTCCCTGAAAAACAAGAAAAAATGGTGATTAAAAATACAAAAAAAAATTCTATACTTTCCTTTCTTCAGCCGCATCCAGCCAGCTCTTCTCCTCCTGCACTACTGTGAGGAGTATTTAGCAGGCGGGGATTTAAAATCCCGTCCTGCTGAATGGGCTGCCTCTGGTCACAGTGCTCAGCCAATCAGAGGCAGCTCTCAGCTATTGAATGACAGCTGAGAGCTGCCTCTGATTGGTCCCAGCACTCAGTCAATCAGACAGCACGCACTTATTCATGAATTCATGAGTGCATGTGGCAGATGTGTTCTTCATCCCCGCGAGGACACAGCAGCGGCAGACAGGTAAGTTTTAGTCTTTTTTGTATAGGCTGTATATATCTTAGCAGACTGTTTATATGTAGTCCAAGAGGCAGTTTTTTTCCCCCCCAGTCTATCAGTGGGTCTGTGAGGGCAACACGGGGAATTGATGTCCCAAATCCCAGAAGAAAGGTAAACTGTTAGCGAAAAGTTTATATGGAAACAATGATGCCTTGTGTTCACTTACTGAATGTGTAGCAGGGAGCTAATATATTATGTGCTAAAAATAAACCATGTGGTTTCCTTGTAAATAGATTGTTTTTTTCCCAATCCTGACTATTCTCTGTACTGCCTACCTGGGTCACACTAACGGCTGCTTCAGGGTCAGCAGTGGAAATAGTTATTTTGCATTATCTGAAATGTTTGACCTTTTTAAAAATGAACATTTTACCTCTATATGCTAAAATTATTTGTGTGATTTTTAAAAATAGAATTATTGTATTCCTTGCTTGTCAAGATTCCAGGTTCGCTCTCCTACGTTTTTCCAGAAGAGTCGCGACCAGCACTGGTACATCTCTCAGCTAGAGGCAGCACAAACTAGTTATGTGCAACAGATAAACAACTTGAAAGAAGTAAGTAAGATTGGTTGTCTGCTCTGTTTAGTATAGTAGACTGTCAAAGGAAAGTTAGGGCAGGAACTTAGTCATACATATGCAGTACACACATAAGAAATAAGTGCACATACACTTGATACAGTTGGTGCTCTCATTATAAAGTACATACCTGGTTTCCCTTAAAATAGGCTATACCCTGAAAATAAGCCCTAGCACGATTTTTGAGGATACTTTATAAGCCCTACTCCAAAATTGAGCCCTAGTAACGCTCAATAAAAAAGACAATACAAATAGTGTCCAGGCAGCTGTACGTGTAAAAAAGTAAAATCTTTTGTAACAAAAATTAATATAAGACATGGTCTTATTTTTGGGGAAACGGGTAATCCTTTTGTATGCCAGGTGTATGTGGAGTGGTACAAATAATGCCACAGTAAAGTATAAAATTAAACTTCATGTAAACTGCCTTATATTGGCATTTTAAGGCATCAGACTTACCGGGAGCAGGGAGGTTCTAAATTTCCTGGGCCATGCGGAATTCTGCACATGCGCCTGACATTTAGACGTCTGGCGTGCATACATAGAAAGTTGCGTCAGGTCCTTGCAGAACTAAAGTGCCATGGGACATTGCGGAGACCGGAGATGAGTAGTCTCTGCTCCCTCCACGGATCCGATCCGTGAGGGAAGATAAAAGTTAAAAAAAAAAAAAAAGTTTAATGTGATCTCCGGACCCGGGGTTGCACACCGCTGCCCTCAGGGACAGCTCCAGGCTCTCGGCTGCCGAAGAGAGCTGTCACATAACACAGACCCTGCGGCTTTAATCTACAGGGCTGTAAAAGTAGACTAAAGCCCAGACACTGAGAATGCAAAAACACATGGGTGGTCACTAAGGGGTTAAGAATAATATACTGCCACACAATTATGTTTACCGGCGAAATGGCAGGGAAATGGCACACAGTGTTTAGAGATGGTCAGGTACATAATCTGGGAAGTGACCTGAAAGCTGTAAACCATTTTAAGGGTAAATTAAAATGCATACGTGAATGATGTCCTAGGATAAAGACCTAGATATAGATCTGTTTGCTGCACTCCACAAGAATCTGAATTCTATAATATGGCTGTCTGTGAGCACACCATTCTCGCTATATTCTCAACAAGCCCCCACAATGTTGACAGTTTTTGAAACCTGGGACTGGCTAGTTCAGCACTGATGACCATGCCTCATTGGAAGTTGCTCAAAGTGCTCCCCCCACCCTTCCCCTTCTAATGTGGATTCATGCTGATACTGATCCACAAAACTTGCTCACTTGATTTTATGCTGTACTCCGGTGTTCAAATCAATCACAAGTGACACTTATTAGCAATTTGAAATCCTCACAGAAAAACTTCTGTGACTTATTTGTATATTAGGGCCCATTTACACGCAATGATTATCGTTTAGAATTTGTTCAAACGGACGATTTGGAGCGATAATCGTTACATGTAAATGCAAAAAAATGCTCCCTGTTCATTCACTTGTTAGTTCTTGACCTTAAGTCAGTGATATCACTGGGTCACTGGCTTCTCGCTGCATGTAAGTGCTCAGCACTGCACGTATATCAGGTGAAGCGCTGAGTGACAAGCCAGCGATCCAGCACGAAGTCTTTCAGTGTAAATGCTCTGCACGAATGCTAACGACCTTAGCGGTGACGTCAGGGCTCGTGCAGACGTTTAAACAACTGTCAGCCCATGTAAAAGGGCCATTAGGCTAGTGTGATGTAATAAAATCGCACCTCCTATTGACTTGAATGCCTTGATCTCATATTGCAATTTCAATACCCTGACCTCAGTCAAAAGGTTGCAGTGTATCCCTAGCCTTGCTATTGCAATATACAGTATTACACTTTATATATGTACTTCATATCCCACAATGAGTGGTAAACCGTTTGGGTTGTTTTGTTTTGTGTTCTCTCAGAGACTTGCTATTGAACTATCAAGAAACCAGAAATCTAGAGGTATGTCTCCACCGGACAATCATCTTAGTCCCCAGAATGATGACAGTCCAGAAGCCAGATCCATTAAGCCAGAAGTAAATCTAGAGAACATTACTTCTTTACCTACTCCAAGAGAGGCGGAGGAGGAAGAGGATAAAATCCTTCATGATGTATTCAATGTAAGCATGTCCAACTGCATTTTATGTTAGGCATTTGGTATGTTATGAAAACTGTTCCATAAAATCTCATGTATTCCTACGGCCTCACCTCTGGTATCGGTCTACATTTCCTGTGCCATGTAGATAAGCCTTCTCTTAAATGGCTATTCCCATGTCAGATACCATTAATGTTAGAAGTGGTCCCACCTCTAGGGCCCACAGCTGTCTCTGGAACAAGGAGACCCCATCATGCCTCACCTCGTACCAGTGGCCGCCAACATGCAGGCTCTGAGAGGTGGGAGGGTTTTAAGGGAACGACCAAGCACCCTGTGCTATGCTACTTGTGCTCATTTTATTTTTGGGGGGGTTTACAAGTCTGTTTTGTCCTGAGCTGTAATTTATGGCTATTGAATTAAGGGTGGTTTCATATCTGTGCTGGGAGATTCCGATTTCTTGCTCTGTTCCGCCATGGGGATTCCCCTTTCCTGCTTTCCGAACAGTTCTGTCTCCAGACTGAACCAAACTGCATCAGGAGGACCCCATTGACTATAACCAAGTCGACCCATCTTCTACTCAGTTGCCTGGTTTTTGAACAGAAGAACAGTGATTTAAAAAAAAACAAAAAAAAACAACTACTTTTTTCCCCTTCAGCTAGATCTGCACCAAAACAACACAGATATGAAACCACCCCAAGTCCTTGACAATATCATCATGCATCCGAATTAGAATATAATTCTTTGTAACTTATTTCAAACTGGTCTAGTTATTGAGGGCTAGGATCAGTCATTGCTTTATTTGCCTTCCTTCAATGCTGGCAGTCCATTTATTTTTGTTTTTCGTGTTAACAGCAGGATCTCTCTGATGGGGATTTGGATGTGGACCTGGTTGGGGATGATGAAGTAAATCATTTGGAGGGAAGCTGTTCCTCTGCCAGTTCTACTGCCACCAGCAACACAGAAGAAAATGATATTGATGAAGAGACCATGTAAGTATGAAGTCAGATATCTTTTCTTTAAGAGAAATAGGAAATCTTTTCAAGAGTCATCTGTTTGCTGAAAGAAGCAGGTACAGTCACAGAATGCAGTGTTTGGAAGATACATAATGTCTTCCCTCTTGGTGAGTTCTTTCTTATTCCTGTTCAGGTCCGGTGAAAATGATGTGGAGTATGGTAGCAATATAGATTTGGAAGAAGGAGAACTGATGGAGGATGCAGCTGCTTCTGCTGGTGCCTCAGGTAAGATTTAAAACAAACCAAACATGTAACATTATCGAAAGTCTTAACAAGAGGAGTCCCTCTGCCAACGCACGTTACAGACTGTTCCGATTTCAGCTTTACAAAGAGACCAGCATGTGCCTTTTCATCACCTGAGAGTACAGTACCGATCAATTGGATGCACACCGAGTTGCCACTTCTGTACAGTGTTTCTCACAGTGCTTTGTGTTTTTCTCATTGTATAGTTAGCTGACTATAAATAGGGCCTCAGGACATGTCTGCCCCCTTTTCTGGGCATTGTTTATTGAACAAAAGCCGAAATCAGTAGGCAGCCAATTCTTAGCTTCCTCTTTGCTTACATATTCTAGAATTTTATTTTTTTGTGTTGTGTTCTAAAGCCCCATAATCTCTCCATATTCATGTACTTGAGGTTTAAGATGTAGGAATCTTGCAGCAGGCGCACTGCAATAATTTAAGAGTACTAAAATATCTACACACACTTCAAAGATTAGAAAGCGGTTCTCATCACATTGGATTCTTTCCATGTAATACAACATAATAACGTGGCAGATGCCGATGTAATATAAGGGGTTGACTTCGCACAACAGTTTCTGCATTAATTCTTTTTTTTCCTAATAAATAACATTTACTCTTTATGGTCATTGCAAGAATACGGGCTGGCTTGCAAATTTTAGCTCGGGGGGGAAGAAAGGCAACCACACAGCACTGGCTCATTAGTAGCAACCTACCCTAAGGGTGGCAACGCACAGTGCAGCGGGCCACACCCAGCCAGACAAATTACTGGCAAAATTGTGTGGTCGCCATTGGCAGCGGTGGGTGTCCGTGGTCTGGCTTTGTTTGGGCAACCACACCGTGTCTTCATCCTCTTTTTTTTACTTGTTGATCGATTTGTGTAAATACAGCATAAGAATAATCTATAGTACATACATATAGCACCAGAAACAAGCTCAGTGCATAAATGCAGCACCAGAAGCAAGGACTACATTTCTTCTCTGTATAACCAGTTTCAGACAAGTATTAAGGGCGCATTTTACAGATGAGTCTCCCAGCATGATTGGGTCTATTGACCTGAACTCACAACGTAATATGTATATATGAAGCGAACAGGCTGAGAAGGAAAGCAGGGGCATACAAAGAACTTATGGGGGACCCCATAACACTCAGAATTTGCCAACTGCTCCCAAAAGAAAATAGACACAGCAGTTCAGCTCTACTATAAATATTTCTTATGTAATACACTCAAGTACTGGCACTACACAATAATTACTGTGTAGTTGCCTACAGAAGTCACAGGTAACGTCTCCATATTTAGTCAACTTCTCATTAATTCCAGCCACAATTTGTATGTACACACCATTCGCACTCTGGTGTTGCAACTCCTAATGAACATCCTTGCCTCCCCATAGTAACAGTGCCCATTGTGACTCCACTAAGTGCCCCTGCTGTGGCCCTGTGATGTAATAGTGCCTTTGCTGTGGCTCATTTAAATTATAGTGCCCCCTCTATGGCTCCACTAAGTAATAGTTGCCCTGCTGTGGCCCTCCTAAGTAATATTGCCACTCTGGCACCACCCAATTAGATATAGGAACCCCTCTGTGGCCCTTGTTAGTACTAGGACTCCAGTTAATGGCTTTGATTGGTTCTCAAGCGCCATGGCTCAGCCAATCCCTGTGGCATTTAATGAACCAATCGGAGCAATTGCTTGCTGTAGGCCGGTTGTACAAATCCGTTACCAGCAGGCGTTCTTCTGTTGGCAGTTGATAACTGCAAGAAAGCCTGCCGAAACTGCGGAGGCCAGCGGGAGGGACCCGGACGGCGCGTGCTTGGTAAGTATTGTGTTTTTTTTTGTTGTGTTTTTTTTAATGTAATGTAGCTAGGGCTTATATTTCAAACATTAACACCCCCCCCCCCTGAAAATCAGGGTAGGACTTATTTTAGGGGCAGGTCCTATTTTCGTGGAACCACTAATATTGTGTGTTGGAGGTTTTTATTTTTGGAAGGGTTAGGTGGGGGTTGTTAAATTGATTGGTTAACATGCATCTCAGTATTCTGGCGAGATAGTCTGTTACACTTCCAACTCCTGAACCATGTACAGTGAGTCTGGAAAACCTTAAGACCCTTTCACTTTCTTTACATTCTGTAATGTTGTGGGCCAGAATGTTAGAAATATTTGTAAATAATTTAGAAATTAAAAAAAGTAATATTTTTGCATTGTCTTAAGCAGTGGTCCCAAACCTTTTTGGCACCAGGGACCGGCTTCAAGCAAGACCATTTTTACAAGGCCCGGCAGGGTTGGGCGGGGCTTTGGTTATAGGGGGCAGGGTTATGAAGGGGGTTGGAGTTCAGTGCATTCTTATTTAGTTATGACATTAGAATGTCCTGGCAGTACACACATAGGGCAGTGTATAATCTCCTCCCCCCCCCCCCCAGCACACACATAGGGCAGCATATAATTTATCCCCCCCCCCCCCCCCCAGTAATAGACAGCCCCCATCCCTCAGTAATAGACAGCCCCCATCCCTCAGTAATAGACAGCCCCCATCCCTCAGTAATAGACAGCCCCCATCCCTCAGTAATAGACAGCCCCCATCCCTCAGTAATAGACAGCCCCCATCCCTCAGTAATAGACAGCCCCCATCCCTCAGTAATAGACAGCCCCCATCCCTCAGTAATAGACAGCCCCCATCCCTCAGTAATAGACAGCCCCCATCCCTCAGTAATAGACAGCCCCCATCCCTCAGTAATAGACAGCCCCCATCCCTCAGTAATAGACAGCCCCCATCCCTCAGTAATAGACAGCCCCCATCCCTCAGTAATAGACAGCCCCCATCCCTCAGTAATAGACAGCCCCCATCCCTCAGTAATAGACAGCCCCCATCCCTCAGTAATAGACAGCCCCCATCCCTCAGTAATAGACAGCCCCCATCCCTCAGTAATAGACAGCCCCCATCCCTCAGTAATAGACAGCCCCCATCCCTCAGTAATAGACAGCCCCCATCCCTCAGTAATAGACAGCCCCCATCCCTCAGTAATAGACAGCCCCCATCCCTCAGTAATAGACAGCCCCCATCCCTCAGTAATAGACAGCCCCCATCCCTCAGTAATAGACAGCCCCCATCCCTCAGTAATAGACAGCCCCCATCCCTCAGTAATAGACAGCCCCCATCCCTCAGTAATAGACAGCCCCCATCCCTCAGTAATAGACAGCCCCCATCCCTCAGTAATAGACAGCCCCCATCCCTCAGTAATAGACAGCCCCCATCCCTCAGTAATAGACAGCCCCCATCCCTCAGTAATAGACAGCCCCCATCCCTCAGTAATAGACAGCCCCCATCCCTCAGTAATAGACAGCCCCCATCCCTCAGTAATAGACAGCCCCCATCCCTCAGTAATAGACAGCCCCCATCCCTCAGTAATAGACAGCCCCCATCCCTCAGTAATAGACAGCCCCCATCCCTCAGTAATAGACAGCCCCCATCCCTCAGTAATAGACAGCCCCCATCCCTCAGTAATAGACAGCCCCCATCCCTCAGTAATAGACAGCCCCCATCCCTCAGTAATAGACAGCCCCCATCCCTCAGTAATAGACAGCCCCCATCCCTCAGTAATAGACAGCCCCCATCCCTCAGTAATAGACAGCCCCCATCCCTCAGTAATAGACAGCCCCCATCCCTCAGTAATAGACAGCCCCCATCCCTCAGTAATAGACAGCCCCCATCCCTCAGTAATAGACAGCCCCCATCCCTCAGTAATAGACAGCCCCCATCCCTCAGTAATAGACAGCCCCCATCCCTCAGTAATAGACAGCCCCCATCCCTCAGTAATAGACAGCCCCCATCCCTCAGTAATAGACAGCCCCCATCCCTCAGTAATAGACAGCCCCCATCCCTCAGTAATAGACAGCCCCCATCCCTCAGTAATAGACAGACCCCATCCCTCAGTAATAGACAGACCCCATCCCTCAGTAATAGACAGACCCCATCCCTCAGTAATAGACAGACCCCATCCCTCAGTAATAGACAGACCCCATCCCTCAGTAATAGACAGACCCCATCCCTCAGTAATAGACAGACCCCATCCCTCAGTAATAGACAGACCCCATCCCTCAGTAATAGACAGACCCCATCCCTCCATCCCTCAGTAATAGACAGACCCCATCCCTCAGTAATAGGCAGCCCCCCCATCCCTCAGTAATAGGCAGCCCCCTCATCCCTCAGTAATAGGCAGCCCCCATCCCTCAGTAATAGGCAGCCCCCCCCATCCCTCAGTAATAGGCAGCCCCCCCCATCCCTCAGTAATAGGCAGCCCCCCCCATCCCTCAGTAATAGGCAGCCCCCCCCATCCCTCAGTAATAGGCAGCCCCCCCCATCCCTCAGTAATAGGCAGCCCCCCCATCCCTCAGTAATAGGCAGCCCCCCCCATCCCTCAGTAATAGGCAGCCCCCCCCATCCCTCAGTAATAGGCAGCCCCCCCCATCCCTCAGTAATAGGCAGCCCCCCCCATCCCTCAGTAATAGGCAGCCCCCCCCATCCCTCAGTAATAGGCAGCCCCCCCCCATCCCTCAGTAATAGGCAGCCCCCCCCCATCCCTCAGTAATAGGCAGCCCCCCCCCATCCCTCAGTAATAGGCAGCCCCCCCCCATCCCTCAGTAATAGGCAGCCCCCCCCCATCCCTCAGTAATAGGCAGCCCCCCCCCATCCCTCAGTAATAGGCAGCCCCCCCCCATCCCTCAGTAATAGGCAGCCCCCCCCCATCCCTCAGTAATAGGCAGCCCCCCCCCATCCCTCAGTAATAGGCAGCCCCCCCCCATCCCTCAGTAATAGGCAGCCCCCCCCATCCCTCAGTAATAGGCAGCCCCCCCCATCCCTCAGTAATAGGCAGCGCCCCCCCATCCCTCAGTAATAGGCAGCGCCCCCCCCCCCATATACTTACCTCCTCCCTGCTGTCGCTCTCTCTCTGCTTGCCCTGACGTCAGCCCGGAACGCTTCCTCTCCAAGTCCTCTCCTGCGGAACTAATGAGCAGGGGACTCGGGGAAGAGAATCCTGGCTGCACAGACGTCAGTGTGTGCGCCGGCATCAGCGCGATTACCAGCGGGGAGCTGCGGCGCCCCCGCTGGTAATCGCTTCAGTGGTCAGCGGCGTCGGCACGCCACGGGCCACATAGCACAAGGCAGCGGGCCGGATTCGGCCCGCGGGCCTTGTGTTTAGAGCAAAAGTTCCCGGCGGTGCCGCGGACCGGCGCTAAACACCCAACAGCCTGGCCCCAGTCCGCGGCCCGGCGGTTGGGGACCCCTGGTCTTAAGTGTTCAGCTCCTTCTTGGTATGACACTTGAAATTTTGCTCTGAAAGCCTCCAATTTGTTTTGATCAGCTTTGAGATGTTTCTACACCTTGATTGGAGTCACCTGTGATAAATTCAATTGATTTGGAAATACTTTTAAGATACTACCCCATTCACAATACATATCCAAGCCATCAAAAGGAATGAACTGCCTGTAGAGCTCAGACTCTGGATTGTATGGAGGGACAGATCTGGAGGCTACAATAAAATTCTGCTGCACTGAAAGTTCCCAAGAGCACAATGGTCTCCATAATTCTTAAATGGAAGACGTTTGGAACAGCCAGGACTCTTCCCAAAGCTGGTCGACTCACCAAGCTAAGTAATCAGGGGAGAAAGGCCCTGGCAAGAGAGGTGACCAAGAACCCAATTGTCACTCTGATTGATTTCTTAAGATCCTGGGTGCAGATAGGAGAAACCGCTCGGTCCACCATCACTGCAAGCACTCCAGCAAGCTGGGCTTTATAGCATAGTGGGCAGGAAGAAGCCTCTCCTCAGTAAAAGACACACTGAAGCCTACCTAGAGTTTGCCAAAGAGCACCTAAAGGACCATCAGACTGTGAGAAACAAGATTCTCTGGTCTGATGAAACCAAGATAGAACTGTTTGGCCTCCATTTTAAGCGTGTTATCTGGAGGAAACCAGGCACTGATCATCACCTGCCCAATTCCAACCCTACTGTGGATTATGCTGTGGGGGTGTTTTTGAGCGGCTAGGACAGGAAGACTAGTCAGGGTTGATGGAAAGCTGAATAGGGCAAAGTACAGAGATATTCTTAATGAATCCAGAGCTCAAGGGACTTCGGACTAGGCAGAAGGTTCACCTTCCAACAAGACAATGACCCTAAGCACATAGCCAAGACAACACAGGAGTGGCCTAGGGATAATTCTGAATGTCCTTGAGTGGCTCAGCCAGAGCTCTGACCTTGAGAGATCTGAAAATGGCCGTACAAAATATCAACATCCAACCTGACAGAGCTTGAGAGGATCTGTAGAGAAGAATGGCAGAAAATCCCCAAATCCAGGTGTGCAAACCTTGTAGCATCATACCAAAGAAGACTGGAGGCTGTAATAGCTGCCAAAGGAGCTTCAGCTAAGTATTGAGTACAGGGTGTGAATACTTGCATTAATGCAAAACGTTTGACTTTTTTTTTTCTTTTTAATTAAAAAGTAAGATTTCTAACATTCTGTATTCACTTTGTCATTATAGGGTATTGAGTGCAGAATGATGAGAAAAAAACTAATTTGCACAGTGCCAAAATATAGCAAAATATAAAAAATGAAAGTGTCTAAAGACTTTCCGCACCCACTGTAGTTTATACAAACATTGTAATGTGGCTGCATAATTTTAATCTCTTGTACTCCTAACCTCTCCTTGCATGTTCTTTGAAACTTCAGCAAACGGTCATACCTATGGTAGCGGTAGAGCCTCAAGACGCAACGGAAACAACTTAAGTGCCTCCAGCAGCAGTAGCTTATTGGACCTGGATCCTCTTATTCTCATTCATTTGCTGGATCTCAAAGACCGAAATAGTGTGGAAAATCTCTGGAGTCTGCAGCCCAGGCCTCCCACATCCATCTTCCATTCTGCAGGTATTTTATACAAGAATGTACTTCTGTTGCCATGTATAAAAAAAGCCTAATATTACTACATTTCACTGTTTACGTCACAGGTTCTGACATCTTTGACTGGAAAAATAGTGCTACATGTGGCAGTGTTTTTTGCCTCTAAAATGATAGATATGATGGCAGAACACTACACAGATGTCAATAGAGATTTGGCTGAGTAACACACTTGCACGTACTGTAGGTATTTGTTAACGCAATCCTATACAGGCTTCCAGCAGCGGAAATCCCACCGCGGAATTTCCGCTCGTGTGCAGGCGCCCTTTCTTGACAACTTGAAGGAAACAGAATCTGTTATCATAATATGTAATAAACAATTCAACAAACATATTGGCTTCTATGCATACATATCTTATTTACCATATAGTAACCTACGCATCCATTTCGGTAAATCGATTTGTAGTGTTTGGTGCGAGTTGAGCCAAGATCATAATATCTTTTGAAATTTATCAGGACATCCCTTGTGCTGATATATTATTTTTTCATAGGGGATTGTTGCATTAACAAACCCGCCCAGCCTGACACAGAGGGCTACTCCACGGTTGTCCACCTCGGCAATTGTTTTCCTGGCCAGGAAAAAAACTTCCCTAAGAAAAATTTGGGTATAGTGTATTGACAAGTGTATAGCCCAAAAATGTCAGCTGCATCTCAAGAACATCACTAGAATACGCCCTTTTCTCACCATGGGCACACTAAAAATGCTCACGGTTGCCCTCCACTCTCGGCTCGATTATTGCAACCCGCTGCTGATGGACCTCCACTGCTTCAGACTCTTCCCTTCTCCAATCCATCCTAAATGTGGCAACAAGGCTTATCTACCTGTCCAGCTGCTACTCAGACGCCTCTGCCCTGTGCCAATCACTCCACTGGCTGCCCGTCAAATACAGAATACAATTTAAACTCCCTTCCCTCATCCACAAAGCGCTCCACAGCACCGCCCCTCATCTCCTTTCACCACCCAGCCCGCTCCTTCCGCTCTGCTAACAAAATCAGACTAAGTGCCCCTCTAATTTGAATCTCTCATTCCGGCCTCCAAGACTTCTCCAGAGCAGCACCAGTCCTCTGGGACGCGCTACCAAAAAATATCCGGGCAATCACTGACACACTAAACTTCAGACGCGTTCTAAAACCGCACCTCTTCAGGGAGGCATACCAAATTCCCTAAACCAAACCCTTCTGTACTCCGCCTGATAACAACATGCTTCCTGTCCTACCGACTGCAGCTCCTGTTAGCCGTAATCAATCGGCACCTGCAGTCATATAGACTCCACCACTGTATGGCTTGACCATTGTTTGTATCTAGAGCATCTCTCCACCTCACCATACCATGCACATCTCCAGTCCCTTTACCTTCTGTATCACCCCACTATTTGTAGTATGTAAGCTCATTGGAGCAGAACCCTCACCCCTACTGTTTCCATCAATTGATTACTTCATGTAATCATGTCTTGTTTTATTTCCCCTGTATTGTAAGCGCTGCGGAATATGTTGACGCTATATAAATAAAGATATTTATTATTTCACATCCAGTAGACCAAACGCTATCCTTGGATCTAAGTTAAGGGGAAAGGGCAAAAGTGAAGACAGAAAGGTAAAAACATCCGCCCAGAAATTTATGATGTGGGAACAATCCCATATTAAGTCTGCTAATACAGAAGTGTTAACTACTGCCGGGTTGTACCTGGACTTTCAACTTGAAACTATAGCAAATACCGGTGCAGCCCAGCAACTAGTAGTAAAATTAGTTACATTTTTTTTTTATTTAAAACTAAGTTAAGTGTTGGCAACAGGTTCACATTAGCATTAAGTCTTTGGCCTTTCATTTTTCTGTCCCTATTTTGGAGCAGACGCGGAATTAAATTGATCTGTTTTTATCACCATTGCGTTCCACTTTTAAAATCCACATTAAAATTAAAGGGAAAGCTTTCAGTTTACGTGTACGTGTACACCAAACAAATAGTGCTGCAGGCTGCGCTATTTGTTTCGTTTAAAAAATGGGAACGGAACAGAAGCAAACAAAGCTTTTTCGTTTGCGGTCTACTTTTTAAGACCACATTGAAATCAATGGTACTAAAAACTGTTCTGTTTAATTCCATCTCTGCTCTTAACCCTTTCCAATCCAATTTGTATCCTGGTTTTCCTAGGGGGCTTACTCTTTTTCTGCTGTTATACAACGGCGCTATATGCTGGCTAAAGCCAGTACTGCATGAGTTGACATATTGGATAGGCTCCAACAGCAGAGAGGCTGGCAATATACAGTAAGAGAACCCTGATGGATGTCTTTCAGTATCGGAGCTGTACAGCCTTAAATCATAATGTCTTCAGAGGTCAGACAGTGGATTGGAAAGGGTTAAAATTGAACCAATAGATGGAAGTCCAAAACGACATTAAACGCTAGTGAGTATCCGCCCTAACTTCCTTGTACTAGCACTCTAAAGGCCCTTTTACACAATTATTGCTCAAAATTCGCTGAAAAGCCATCTTTTGAGTGATAATTGTGTGTAAATGTGCGCCTGTCTTGCACTTTTTGTCCATTGCTGACTTCAGGTCAACATGAAATCAATCGTCCCTAATGAGACGGTTCGCACACTGAGTTCTCCACAGGCAGCGCTGATAACTTTCTTTCAGCTGCTGTCCCGCTGGAGAATAAAAGCGATGTATTCAGAGAACAGAGCCTCCTGCTGCTCTCTAAATACACACCAATGAAGCTAGTTAGCTACTAATGGGCTAATTAGCCCATTAGTTTTGAGCGATCATTTTGCATTAAGCATTGTTAGTTTCTGGCGAATTTTGAGCGATCATCTGTGTGTAAATGCGGTACTATTGTACCTTGTCACCACCGGAAGCTAGGAATTTGACAGGGCTTGCATGGAAGAACGCCTCTGTCATGCCCCTAGCTCCTGATTGGTTGAAGCAGTCTTCACATTTGGGGGCATGTTTAACTCCCCAAGTTCCATTCTGACACAGCAGCGAGGACAGCGGAAAGACTTGGGAGCAGTGGCAGAGTGGAACAGAACACTGAGTGAGCGGGGCAAACAGCTGTCATCGTCAGACAGCCGGTCATCGTCAGACAGCCGGCGGCCGGGATGGAGCAGAGAGCTGGCACACTGGGTGCAAAAAAGGGGCCCAACGTTCAGCCAATGGGGAGCTAGGGGCGTGACAGGGGTATTTCTCCATGCAAGCCCTGTTAAACCCCTAGCTTCCAGTGGTGACAAGATACAATAGTACCTGTAAATGCACCTGTAGGCTGGCTCCACACGGGGGCTGATCTGCAGCAGAAAGTGCTTGGGACATTATGCTGCATATCAGCAGTGCAAAGTCTGCCTTCAAGCCCAACCCATTTGGTGCAGGTTTTATAGCGCATCATGGAATTCACCCCCTCATTGAGAAAAGGTGAATTCCACAGTTGAATTGGCAAAAAAATTGACATACAGATTCCACGCCGCATGTCAATTTCTGCACTGGCTTTGTGTGGATTATTTCTGCAGCTTGTAGACACTATTTTCAAAATCTCATCTGCTTTGCTGCTGCTGCTACTACTGTAAATTGCTCAGTCTGGACTCCTTCTTAGAGTGGACACCCACCGGCAATTTTTTTATTTTTTATTTTTTCCTCTTATCTTGCGCTGCAAGAGCAAGTGAAAACACTCACCTCGCAGCGCAGGAAAGATGCTGGGATGGGACTGGGATATCGACTGTTCAATGGGGCCAGCGGCAGCAGCGCTAGCCCCATTGAAAAGATAGGGAGAATACTGCGGACTTCTGCCACAGCTGTGGCAGAAGTGCAGCATGCTATCCCATTGCTTTCATGAATGAATATCGAAGCACTAGCTGTAATTGGCTGAGCGCTCAGCCAATAGCTAAGCACTAGTTGTAATTGGCTGAGCGCTCAGCCAATAGCTAAGCACTAGCTGTATTTGGCTGAGCGCTCAGCCAATAGCTAAGCACTAGCTGTATTTGGCTGAGCGCTCAGCCAATAGCTAAGCACTAGCTGTATTTGGCTGAGCGCTCAGCCAATAGCTAAGCACTAGCTGTATTTGGCTGAGCGCTCAGCCAATAGCTAAGCACTAGCTGTATTTGGCTGAGCGCTCAGCCAATAGCTAAGCACTAGCTGTATTTGGCTGAGCGCTCAGCCAATAGCTAAGCACTAGCTGTATTTGGCTGAGCGCTCAGCCAATAGCTAAGCACTAGCTGTATTTGGCTGAGCGCTCAGCCAATAGCTAAGCACTAGCTGTATTTGGCTGAGCGCTCAGCCAATAGCTAAGCACTAGCTGTATTTGGCTGAGCGCTCAGCCAATAGCTAAGCACTAGCTGTATTTGGCTGAGCGCTCAGCCAATAGCTATGCACTAGCTGTATTTGGCTGAGCGCTCAGCCAATAGCTATGCACTAGCTGTATTTGGCTGAGCGCTCAGCCAATAGCTATGCACTAGCTGTAATTGGCTGAGCGCCCAGCCAATCAGCACAGCGCTTTCAGGAGGCAGGGATTTTTAAATCCCCCGCCTGCTGAAAGTGCTGGATAGCAGTGTCGGGGAGCCAGCCGGAGGACGCGCCTGAGCGGTGGAGAGGTGAGTATTTTTTTTTTTTTTCTTCTTTTTTTACCACTTAATGTTGATTTTCAGGGAAGGGCTTATATTTCAAGCCCTTCCTTGAAAAATCATACTGCAGGGTTTGCCACAAACCACTGCTTTCAATGGGACTGGCAGCAGCGCCCATCCCATTGAAAGCAATGGGATAGCATGCTGCACTTCTGCCACAGTTGTCACAGCTGTGGCAGAGGATTCCTTCATCCCGCGTTATTCTCCCTATCTTTTCAATGGGGCTAGCGCTGATGCCGCTGGCCCCATTGAAAAGACTGGCATTATCCCCGCGTCATCTTTTTTTCTCGCGCTGCGAGGCGAGTGTCTTCACTAGCTTTCGCAGCACAGTAGAGAAAAAGACGCCAATGGGTGTCGGCCCCTAGACTGGGTTCACACAGGGTTGAAATCTCGCGGAATGTCCCCAGTGGGACCGCACAGAAATTCTGTGAGACTTCTGCAGCTTGAAGACCCGTGGCTTTTGGTGCAGGTTTACAAGAGGTTTACTCCCATAAAGAGAAGAGCTGGCCGCAGCAGAAACGGCAATAAAATTGACATGCTGCAGCTTTGCATTCTGCGTGGCATGTCCATTTCAGTGCGGCTTAGACGCAGCAGGCTGACCGCATCGTGTGGACGAGATCTTTGCAAATCTCGTCCACTTTGCTGCTATATCCCAGGATAAAAATTGCAGGTGGAATTTCCATGCAGAGTCCGCACAGAAATTCCATTGCAATTCGGCCTCGTGTGAACCCAGCCCACAGTGTGTTTTTGTGTATGTTTTCTACTGTAGACTGTGGTGCTGATTTTAACCCTAATTTCTCCCTCTCACTTTAAATTTGCATCACATGTCAATGTTAGCTGTGGACTGCGGATCTTCTCTGCACCATGCACATGTACTAATAATTTCTGTGGCTTTCCATGCATATAATCCTCAGCATCAATGATTTGATAGTTGTCTTTTTTTTTTTTCTTTTCTTTTTTTTTTCGCCTATGGGAAAGATGAGTGTGCAGCTGATAAAGGTTATTTTTTCCGCCCCCTCTTTCAGTAGCCACATATAATAGCATCTTGTGTAGTGTCACAGACTTGCACTGTGATTTGTGCTTATTTTAGATGCCAGACAGCTGCAAGTGAAATGATTGCTTATCTACAAAATGTTCTTGTTTTGCAGTTAATCAGGCTTGAACCGCTTGCATTGCAAGGTCACTTCATAGCATTTATTGTGACAAAGATTAAAACAATAGAACATTTGGTGAACAATTTGTTTTTACCCCTTTCTTGACATCACTGAGCGCTTAAATCGACAATAGGTTAATGAACTACACAACTTGTTTTATGAAAGGCTAAATGTTTGCCAGTAAGGATGAAGAATTTACCAGTCAGAATCCTTTTTATATAGCTTTTCAATATTTTTGTCAGCTTAATTGATTTGATTTACTACTTTTTTACATTTTGGGTTTCAAGGGTTTTTTTAAATAAAAATTACGTATGCACAGGATAGGTTATTTATATATAATATATATTTCTTGGAGTCCAACCGGTGATGGGACCCCTACTGATTTACAGGAATGCTGGTCCCAGAATGAATGCATATCTGTGACTGTCTCTCAATTCACTGGACGTAGAGCTAGCCAAGCACTGTACTTGGCCCTTGCAGTCATTCCCGCAGTATTGAATGAAGCAGTGCTCACCTATGCCCACTACAATTCCATTCACACGCGATCGGCGGTGAAACCCCCAGTGATCATACATTTATCACCTATCTTCTGGATAAATCACAAATGTGTATTTTTTTTATTTTTTTTTGTTTGTTTGGAGCATGCCTTTTAAATGTTTAGGAATAAAAACTTCTGAATGAGTTGGAAGTACTTTTGAATATTCTGTTCTGACTGCAATTTTATTGCTTTTGAATAATTTGTATTTTTGAGTGTATAGCAGTAATTTTTTAAAAGCATTGCCCTATCAAAATTATTTATCTATTCACAGGACAGGTGATTCAATTCAATCATTGGGAGTGGTGAGGTGGGGGGTTGACTGTTGGGAACACAAAGAATCTTGCCAGGTTTGCGTCAAGTCACTCAGATTGATAGCAGTGGTGTGATCACTGCTCCATTCACTTCTATGGGGCTGATGGAGCTAGCCCAGCATATCACTTGACTATCCCCATAGACTGTGAATGGTTTGGTGGTCCTGGATGCATTCACACCAATACATCATTCAGCCTGGTATCTCAGTGAGCTGTTCTTGAGATTCCTAGGACTCTCAGTGGTTGCACCCCCAGCGATTATGTATTTTATCATCTAACCTGTGGAGAAGTGATAGTGAGTCTTAAAAGGCTTGTTCCATAATCATTTAATGGTATCCATACATGCTGTGGTAATCCATTGTAATCCCATGTGGGTCACTGCTAATTTCAAGGTGGCACCTGGACCTGTTTTGGAGTCCAGGTGCCACCCTGCAATTAGTGGTGATCCACATGCTGTTACAGCGACTCAAATGCAAAATGTACAGGCACCCTTTAAAGGGGTTTTCCATTACTGTAATATTGGTGGCCTATTCTTAGCTAAAGTCTCATTATTTAGCCAAGCATCGGGCTGTACAAGGTTATAGCTGTACCTGGTACTGCAGCCCAGTTGCATTCACTTGAGCTGCAGTAAGAGCCACAGCCTAATTTATGGCCCTGTGCCTGGGTAAATGGTGAAGGTGATGCAGCAGTCCGCATCAGTTGATTGCCAGGGTGGTGGCAGATGGACCTGCATTTCTAATAATGGTTTATCCCAAAGATTATTTTTTAGAATTGCTTTTGCAACCATTTTAGTTACCATCTGGAGCCTTGAATTTGTCGTTTCTCTGCTACAGTAATGTAGGTATTGTGCTTGCGCTAGGGCTACCATGGTAGCATTGGCAGACTTTCATGCATGGACTTTCTGTCTCATGACCTACTTTGTTATGAGCGGAGGTCATATGACAGGATGTCTGCTCTGGGGTTGTCAATGGAGCATCAGTAGACAACCTGTGCATAAGCGGTAAACCATATTTCTGTTACTGCAGTGACTAGAATACCAGGAGAGGGAGAGAATAATTTGGCATGTGGAAGGTTTCAAGGCTGTCAAACTATGTTTGTAAAAAGTGCAATAGCCCTTTACTGTAGTAACGTCTGTCCAGCTGTAGATGTTTCCCAACTCCAGTCCTCAGGGACCGCCAACAGGTCATGTTTTCAGGCTTTCCCCAGTATTGCACAAGTGATGTAATTATTGTCGGTGCCTCAGACATTGCCACAGGTGTTACCATAGGATATCCTGAAAACATGACCTGTTGGTGGTCCCCGAGGACTGGAGTTGGGGACCCCTCTTCTAGGGGAAACCTACTCAAGCCTTTTGATTTTCTTATGCTTTCAGCATCCTGTTCTCGCAAAGACAGGGACACACGCACACAACAGGCCTCTTGGCGCGTGTCTCCGGATTTGAAGATGCTGAAGAGGTACAAGTCTCAGGTCCTTGAGGTGCGCAGCAAACTTTCTGCCGTGAAGAGCCAGATATGTGAAGTCAGGAGCAGCAGTGCTGGACCTAATGATGGCCCAACAAATGCCAACGGGGAGCTGGACACTTTAGCCACAGGAGGTGAAGGATGTAGCAAGTTACAAGAACTCGGAATGGAGTTGCTTAGAAAATCTTCTCTCGCAAGCTGTTATGTGAGAAACAGTAAGTATGAAACATCCCATGTTGTCTGTATGGTCCTTTCTGTAGCTGTTCGGAATTTTTCAATTCTTCTCCATCCCTTTTAAAGTCTGGGGGTGGGACTGTTATTTCTTGCTTTATTTTCTCCTAGTTAACTTTCACTGCTAAGGACATATGTAATATGTCATGACTTGAAATACTTGCTGTGGCATAAGGTCTAGGGCTTGGATATGGATACTAGGCTCAATGGGCCCAACACTTGGAAGTCTGAGAGCAGATTGAAAAGTTTCTGGTTTTGCGTGTCTGAAAGGATTGGAGGAGAGAAGGCTGCATTTAACATCAGGGAGGAAGATCACAGCCCGTTACTGTCATCTCTCCTCCTCTACAGTCACCGAACTTCTCGTCTGTCTGATCTAGTCCCAGAATGGTTGCCTGCTTTATGTGAAAGCCTATGTAGGGAAATTGGTTTGTGAGCCCCGCTGATGTGCAGTGCTACTGTATACATTAAATATCATAGAATATTTTCATGTTTCCAGCAACCACCAAAAAATGTAATTCCCCCAAGCATTCACGAACCGGTGAACGAACAGGAAGCCTTTCCTTACGGAGAGCTGTTGATAATGGGGACAGCAGTCATCGTGCTAAAGGAGAATGTCAAGCTCCCTCTGAAGGTATTAGCTTGTCAGTAATATATCCATCTGCGCACTGTTCCTGTGTATGTTCCATGTGAATAACTTCTATGTAAATGAAGCATACAGAAATACAGCATATACAGTTTATTTAGCAGTTGTTAACGTTGTGCTTCGTTTGGGAGAGTAAGGGCTCATGCCCACGGGCACGCACGGTTTCCAAGTGTGGAATCCCGCAGCGGTTTCAACCTGTGCCCGCAGCCATGAGGCCTAAAAAGGCATTTCTCACCTGTCCGGCTGCTGTGCGAGTCCTCTCTGTCGTGGCCGGATCTTCCTTCTGCACAACGGATGCGTCCGGGCGTGCCGCACGCATACACCGTGTTTTTATTATTTTTTTTTTTTTTAAATCTCCTGCTTTCCCGTGGAGCCACGGCACGGACAGCTATCATTGACTTCAATGGAAGCCGTCCGTGCGGGAAACCACAGAAAATTGGGGGGGAAAATGACATCCGCAGGTATTCAATTACCTTCAGAAGCCCGTGAATATCTATGGGCATATTGAACTGCGGATCATCCGTGCAGGTGAACCGTGCGAGTTCCACAATTCAATTTTGCCCGTGGACATGAGGCCTTTGACTAGTAAGCTAAACTGAACTGCACATTAAATGAGTTTAGTAATGCGTAAGGTAATTCTACACCATGCATTCACGCTCCATGCCTGGATAAGCACAGTCCGCATGGGCGTTTGTGAACTGTGCAAGGTTTACGCTTGCATAATCAAGAAAAAAAAATAGGAAATTGGGTAAGAATTGATTTTTAGCTCCTATTTCATTGCAATGAAATACATTCCAGCTACTATTATATGCAAAAGGGAGATCGAGCAACACCTCTGCTGCACCTATTTGACTTGCAGGAATGCTACCTTCTATGTCAGACCTTTTCATGGGTCACATACCTTATAACAATGACTGGGAGTATATGAGTCATCTTCCAGAAGGAAAAGATGGCCATGTGCACACAGCTGTTTCTGGGAGTTCTGTCCCTCATCCGTGTGGAGTAGGTTGTTGGCTTGGATGTATGACAAGCCTATGAAGTGTGGCGGGATGCTACCAATATACTAATACAAAGTTGTGTTTTCAGCTTGTAGCAGTAGCGCCAAAAATGGCAGCAGACACGGATCACCCAGATCTCTAGGAAATGGAAGTCCAGAGGCACCATCCAACTCCAAAGCAGAAGACAGACAGCCGGACCTTCTGAGTGCTGAAATCCAAACCATGTGCTTGGAAAAATCCAGGAAATTGGTCACATTAGGGTAGGTCAGCCCTACCACATGGAGTGCTCCTATCACAAAAAGCTGACTATTTGTAACCCATTAATCACCCACCTGCTTGGGTTATGATCACATACTAATTTTTTTTCACTTTTATGTGTCTGCATTACTTCAGCCATAACTATTCTATAATTTCTTTAATGTGAAAGAAATTAGAATTTTTGCCAAACTTCTGGGATAAAGATACATTATAATATTTTACTCTATATTTTATTTTTTTTATACTATTCACACGTTGATAACCCAGTTTTTCCAGTTGTGGGATGCCTATTAACTATCCTTTTTGTTGTGTTGAGGTTGTGTGTGTTTTTCTTTTTTTTTTTCTTTCAATGGAAGTGCAAGAAAATGCATGATGGTGAAATGAGTTCTATGTAATGTATTTTAAACTTAATCCTCTTAAGGGTATGTATAGACGCAGTAGATCGTAGTTCAGGTGCAGACCAAAATCCCAAGCATATTTTGTATTGCAGATTTTGGTGTGAATCCATACAATTTACTGTAGCTCTGCGTCAAAATACACCAGATTTCACCGTTTCAGTTGAAGGGGAGGGAAGTCCGCTGCGGATCTGCATCAAACTCCACACCACTGGGGTGAATTCTGGTGCAGCAAATCCACACCAATTCACTACATGTGAACGTACCAGAGGGATTACTATTTTTAGGTTTGTTTTATGCTTATGACATGTTGGCATACTTCTGTATGCTAATACATTATGATTTGTCTTTTTACAGCGAGTACACTTGCTGTGACCTAATTGCATTCTGAAAGGTTCAGTCTCTTAACCGTGGCGTTCAAAGGATTAAATGGATGGGATCAAAGGTTTTCTGTGATCCAAGCTGTGAGAGCTAGGCTAGTCTTAGACAGCCGAAAACCCACTTTACAGCATCACAGGTCACACATGCAGCGCTTATTCTATTTGCCCCATAATCCTAACTGTGAAAAAGGTTATTGGTTGTCGGCAAAGGGCTAGGCTCCAATTGGTTTTGAGAATGTTCAATGTTGTGTGTTTTTATTTTTGTTTTTTTAAAGACTTGTTAGAAATATCACTATACAAAAATATATGCAATGCACATGGCCCAAAATAAACTTTTTTTTGCTGCTGCTGCCTACTTTTATTAAACCTTACCTTCTCAGGACCAACAGCTTGTTGGCCTTGTAAAAGAGAAACTTCTGGTTGTTTCCACCTTTGTTTTCTACAACTGCTGTGATTTCGACTGATGTCCACCTGGGAAACTGACAGATGGAAACATTGTAAAATGGAGACTAAGACTTCTTGTCCGCACGGATTCTCCATGCAGAACCCCGCAGCGGGTCCCTTTTTTCCCCGCAGACATGAGGCCTATAAATTGCTAATACTCACCTGTCCGGACGCTGCGGGTTCCGGTCTGTCATGACCGGGTCTTCTTTCCTTCTGCCCAGCGGATGTGCTCAGCACGCCAGCAGCATGCTTAGCGCATGCGCTGTGCACTCTTTTTTATTTATTTATTTTTTTTAATCCCTGCTTTCCTGCGGCAGAGCAGAAATTAAGCTGTGGGTGAGCCTGCGGGAGCCTTCAGTGCGGGAAACCCACAGAAAATGGAGCATGCTGCGGGTGATTTTTTTCCGCATGTGTGATCCACGCGGCAGGGAAAAATGACATCCACAGATATTTACTTAACTGCCAATAGGTGTCCAGTGCATCCCTATGGGCGCGGATCACGTGTGCGGGCCATCCGTGTGGATTTCGTAAATATAATTATCCAGTGGACGTTAGGCCTATGATGGTATTCGTTTCACACATTAAATACTGGTTCTGTCTACCGTAATGCTGTTTCCAGCATGTAAGACTGAAACCAAAGGCAGAGCAGCAGGGAAAAAATTTGCAGTATGAAGCTGGCCTAACTATATAGGTTTGTATATACGCTTTCCCATAATTCTTATTCACTTTTATGGGAGTTACTTAAATCTAATATAAAAGAACCTACAGGCTTTTTCTTGCACCACACTTTGACCCCTTTATGTGACCTTTGGTGGATGATTTGTGACATCCTCACAACCATCGTAAAATCCTAAAATTTGAGTTTGATACATTGAGTGATCCGTCAGGCCAGGTCAAAAGCCTAGTGGCGCGGTTGTGCTTCAGCCAACAGCGCCGCTAGGGAGACTAAAGCGTTGCTCAGTGACATTCATATCAAGTGCTTACCAGTTTGACTGTTGCCTTGTCCCGAAAACGTGGAAGACCAAGCCGTGGACGGCGTACAGTTCAAGGGGTACTCCTCTAATTAGTGTGGTCGTCGTTGAGGGATTGACTACTGGTGCTTGGGTCCCTTCACAGGGAAGATTAGTAGATTAGCAAAGTAAATAATCTATGCAAAAAATTCACCCCATTGGGGGCGAAGGGTCTGGGTGATGGTGTTAGAGGGGCATTAACCCCTTAGTGACCAGGCTTTTTTGCTTTTTTCCATTTTTGTTTTTTCCTACTCCCTTTTAAAAAATCGTAGCTCCTTTATTTATCTATCGAAGTGGCTGTATGAGGGCTTGTTTTTTGCGGGACGAGTTGTATTTTTCAATGGCACTATTTATTGTACCATATAATGTACTGAAAAACTTTTTAAAAATTCTTAGCAGAGAGAAATGGAAAAAAAACCGACATTCCACCATCTTTCGGTGCGTCCTGTTTCTACGACGCACAAACTGCAACAAAAACGACCTGATATTTTTATTTTATGGGTCAGTACGATTACTACGATACCAAACTTATATAGTATTGTTTTTGCTGTAGTTCTTGTATTTTTTTTTTTAAGATATTAAATTTTTTTCAATTATTTTCTGCGGTCATTTTGTGCGCGCGATAACGTTTTTATTTTTCCATCGACGTAGTTGAGCAAGGGCTCATTTTTTGTGGGATGTCCTGTAGTTTCCAATAGTATCAATTTGGAATACATACGACTTTTTGATCACTTTTTATTGCATTTTTTCTGGGAGACAGGGTAACTAAAAAAATGCATTTCTGGCGTTCTTTATTTTTTTTTTCGGACCACGTTCACCGTGCAGAAAAAATAATGCACTACTTTGATAGATCGGACTTTTACGGACGCGGTGATATCAAATACATATTTTTATTTTATGATTTAGATTTTTTAATAATAGATATGGCAAAAGGGGGGTGATTTAAACTTTTATAACTTTTTTTTTTTTTTTTTTTTACAATTTAAAAAACTTTATTGATCTTTTTTTTTCACTTTACTTTGAAGTCCCCCTGGGGGACTTTAACATGCGATGCTTTGATCGCTCCTGCAGTATGACGTAATGCTATAGCATAACGTCATACTGCTTTTTTACAGGCAGTCTATGAAGCCACCCTGTGTGGATGACTTGATAGGCAGTCTGCTAAGGCAGCCCTGGGGCCATTCATTAGGCCCCCAGCTGCCATGACACCTGCACGGATTCCCCGATCTCACCGCGGGGGGGCCGTGCGGGACCCCCAAACAGCGTTCGGGGGATTTAAATGCCGCTGTCAGAATTGACAGCGGCATTTAAAGGGTTAATAGCCGCGATCGGCCGAACGGCCGAGCGCGGCTATTGCCCGCGGGTGTCAGCTGTAATAAACAGCTGATGCCCGCGCTGTATGGAGGGAGATAGTGCCGCTACCTCCCTCCATACACGTCCTGCAGCTGCAGGACGTAAAAACACTATGGCCCGGTCGCTAAGGGGTTAAGCAGTGTGATTCCCTGAAACTTTGTCTCCAAAATATGCCTGTTTTGGAGACCTACAGTCCATATGAGTAGGGTAAGGGCTTGATTGTGGTGGTGGTCTGCTTGTTATAGGCTAATTGTGCTTCACTATGGTGTGTAGACCCTTGTTGTCATGTTCTCATAACATTACAGTATTAAACCAATTTAAATGTAAATACTGCATTAGACTAGGGCTAGAATCAATTTGGTCACTCTGTGGCTTGCAGTTAAAGGGATTTTCCAGGTAAATGCTATCGATGACGTATCATCAGGATAGGTCAGCAATAGTTGATCGGTTGGGGTCCGTCACTCAGGACCCCAATCGATCAGCTGAGCGGGCACATGCTCCAGTGCCGCAAATACACAGAGGTCGGAGCTGAAGCTGCGGAAGTCTCCCTGCTGACCTCTGTGTAGTAGCCAGCACTTGTGACTACAGGTTCAGGTCTCATCGAAAACAACGCGAGCTGTATCTGCAGTTACAAGCATCGGTCACTACACAGAGGTCGGAGCAGAGACCTCTGCTGCTTCAGCTCTGACCTCTGTATTTGTGGTGCTGGCAGCTGACTGGTCGGGGTCCCAAGTGACGGACCCCAGCTGATCAGCTATTGATGACCTATCCTGATGATAGGTCATCAGTGGTATTTCACTGGAAAACCCCTTTAACCAAAACGTGCAGATAATTAGAAATGTGCCTTTTTTGGATTTCGTGATATTTGCCAGTCACATTTGGGGCTACTTGTGAGTCACATCATGACCATATTGGCTTCATTAAGATTTTGAGGTCACAGAGCTACAGTGATTTTTGGATCCGTATCATAGTAAAGTCGCCATGTAACTCTAACATTAATGATGTTTCCCCCATCTTGAAATGTTCTGGCATATAGTTGCTTCACTACCACATTTGAATAAGTGTATGTATCATCATTCGCTTAAGGCCCTTTTACAAGGAATGATTATAACCGTTCAAAAACTCATTTACATGATCGAAAATGAACAATAATCGTTGAGTATGTCAACAATCAAACGAGCAATAATTCGATCGGTTGTTCATTTCACTCAAGCACGAAAATCATCGCTGGCTCATATGCTTATCATTCGATTTTCATGCTAATCGTTCAGTTGTGCAGGGTGCTAAGGCAGCAGCCTGAAGCTCTCGCTCATGACCTGAAGGTTAGGAGTTCAATCCCCACATGGTTCAGGCAGCCGGCTCAAGGTTGCCCACCCCAGCAATAATAAATTACCTGAAAGCGCTGCGGAATAAGTTGGCGCTATACAAATGAAATTTTATTTATATTTTTTTATTTTATTCATTCACTTGTGCATTAAATCTGAACGATTTGGTAACTGACCCGGCAAACTATTTATTTATCTGCCTTTATAAACGGAGTTCGCTCGTGCAGCCTGACATTGTTCCTTCGAACAATAAATCGATAGGTGTAAAAACGCCTTTACGATGAAAGCTTTCTCATATTTACTGCAGCTTTATATTATGGGGATTACTAATTAAATCTGTATCCTCTTACAAAGGTCAAATTCTAAAGGATGGACTGCAAAGGATGCTGTGCAGACTGGCAGCTTGGACAGTGATCAAGATGCAGGTGAAATTAACCCCATCATATCAGATGGCGCTTCGCCTTATCCAGATGAAGGTAAATGTGTTTGTCTCTCATTTCTCCTCCCTTCTCGATTTCACTTGGCCTATATTTGTCATGAAGGACTTTATATATGCATTGTATGAATATGTGGGTGCCTATAGTAATGATGCGGGGGATAGGATTATTGGCAGTCTCCATTGTATGCTTCAAACCAATATTTTCAACCTATCTCAGTAAAATCAGCAGCGTGTCCCATGCCATCCTCAGGGGCATACACATTTGGTGGTAGTTATAATAAAACCCATAGCAGTGTAATGGAGTATAAGGCCTCATGTCCACGGGGAAAATCCATGGAGAATCCGTGGCAGGTCCCTCCTGCCCCGCGGACATGAGGGCTGAAAATAAGAATTACTCACCTCTCCGCACGCTCCGGAGCTTCTCTTCTTCGCGGCCTGATCTTCTCTCCGTCACGGCCGGATCTTCTTTCTTCGGCCCGGCGGATGTGCTCGGCACGCCGGCTGCGTGCCGCGCGCATGCGCCGGGCACATCCACCGGGCCGAAGAAAGAAGATGCGGCCACGAAGAAGGGAAGACCCATACCGTCCTGAGCAGGTGAGTTAATGTCTGGTGCGGGTCTCACGCGGATCTGGACGGCTTCCATAGGCTTCAATAGAAGGCTGCGGGAGCCGTCCTTGCTGGACTTGCGCACCTAAATGGAGCATGTCCGGATTTTTTCCTGCACGCGGAACCCGCGCTTGCAGGGAAAAATGACATCCGCAGGTATTTAACTACCCGCGGGTGTCTAATGCATCCCTATGGGGCGCAGATGCGCGTGCAGGAAAAACGCACGGGGTTTTCTTTCATATCTTTGCCTGTGGACATGAGGCCTAACTAATGCAAATGAAGATTAAAACTAAACATCTGAATGGCTGTCATAAGCACCACCATTATCCTTCTTGCCTCTTCCCCCAGATTTATGGGTTTCTTATTCTTTTATCTGTCTTAAAATTCAGGATAAATTGAGATTTTTACTTACGGCCCATATACACGGAGCGATGATCACTCAAACCATGGTTTGAGTGACATCTTTGAGCGATCATTTTGCATAAACTATTAGGTAACTACTTAAGAGCAATGAAGTGTGCAAATGAAGCCTTAGCTGAAAGCAGTTTATAGCCCAAGGGCTCTTATCAGCTTTCAGTTCTTTTGTTCTCCAGTGGGAAACAATGCTATCAGTACTACCCGCGGAGAACTGATAAGGCAGTTTAGGTTGGACTGAATTTAATGATCAGCTAGCAATTGCTGTGCATTTAGACGCAACGATTATTGCTCAAACAATCACTTTTTAGCGAATTTTCTTTTTTCTTTCAGTGTAAATGGGCCCGTAGATATGTCTCACTGATTGTGTTTTATGGTAGCTGACATTAGATTGTTGAGGAAAAGACCACTGGATGCCTGCTGTTATGCCCTCCTCCACCCAAGCTGTAAATAATAGGGAAGTTTGTATGGGGCAATGGTCCAGCATGCTTGCTGATGCTGTAAACCTGAATTTAACAACCATTTCCATAACTCCTAGAAGAGAAGGATGTGTCCTACTGAATAGTTCTTTTGGTATGTTGCTTGATGGTATAGTTTTTTTATACAGCTGTTAGCATTGGGTGTGGCAATATATAATACCCGTAAGGCTGCCTGCAGATGGCCGGGTCGGATGCCGCTGCCAGAATTCTCAACCCGAGCCCCTTCAGGGACCAGCGTGGCACTCGCCTCTCCCGCAGCTACAGCTCCTTGATCTGCCGGCCAGCCGGCGCATGGGCAGAGCGGAGCCGGCGGCCAAGGAGTGACATATTTCTGTGTGGGGCTCTGCGAGCCCCCGCACAGAAGTTGTCCATGCCATGATTTGTTTTCTGCGCGTGATTTCGCGTAGACAAATTGCGGCCATCTGCCTAGGACTATGTCTTCTAACGCAATGCTATGGTAGTTTCCACGGGCAAAATTTCTGCTCGTGTGCAGGAGGCCTAAGCGTACGTCTACATGTTGCGGAATTTCTGTAGTGGAAAATCTAATGTGGATTTTGGTGCAGATCTGTCAAAATCCGCATGTTCCATTTTTCACTGCAGCTTGATATCAGTGTGTCCATACTTCAGTTTATTAATCACTTCATCATTCTTCGTTTTCTGTTTTTCCTCCCCACTTAAAAGCGTTATGATTGCAGTAAGTAGGACAAGGAGCATGTTATCAGGCGGAGTACAGAGGGGTTTGGTTTGGGCGATATGGTGTGCCTCCCTGAAGAGGTGCATTTTTAGAGCACGCCTGAAGTTTAGTGTGTCATTGATTACCCGGATAGTTTGAGGTAGCGCATTCCAGAGGACTGGTGTTGCTCTGGAGAAGTCTTGGAGGCAGGAATGAGCGGTTCAAATTACAGGGGCACCTAGTCTGATTTTGTTAGTAGAGCAGAGGGCGCGGGCTGGGTGGTGGATTGAGATGAGGGAGGCAATGTAGGGCGGCGCAATGCTGTGGAGAGCTTTGTGGATGAGGGTAGTGAGTTTGAATAGAATTCTGTATTTAACGGGCAGCCACTGCAGTGACCGGCACAGGGCAGAGGCGTCCGAGTAGCAGCTGGACAGGAAGATAAGCCTGGCTGCCGCATTCAGGATGGATTAAAGGGGGAAGAGTCTGGCGCAGGGGAGGCGGGATAATATGTTTAATACCTGGAATAATTCTAGTAGTTTCCAGAAGTAGTCTTCACGTCTTCCCCCACCTCCATTGTGAATGCTTCTGACTTTACATTAAAGCCCCAGCTTTAGGAGAATACAGTCGGCATGATGTGAATCACAAAGCTCTCAGTAGGCATTTTTCAACAATTGCTAACTGCATCTATTGTTTGTTCGCTGCTTCAGCTACAAAAGTGTTGATTTTAGTAAGTGATCTCTAATACAAAAGTGTGTTTTATTTATTTCTTGCTAAATCACCTATTTTTCCACCCCTGCACTCATTTAAATTTCCGTGACTGACGTCTTGTAGTATAGAACTTGTATTAAGGTGCCAGCATCCATCCCTATCTGCTGCATGTGAAAAGTGTGTAGGAGTTGGCATTTAGAGAAGGTCTTTCAGTGACATGGTATAAGAGACGCTGTTCACGCTTAGTCACTGCTGCGTGATGTTCTACTGTACCATTCCCTCTCATTTACAAGATTACCGGATTAACATTTTCACTGCTAGGACTAGGAATTATTATACACTCATCTGCAAGTGATAAACATATGGCGCTGCTGCTCTGTTCACTTCTTTATTATGTCTTGTGTTATCTGATTCTGTCTTCTAATCCTGTTTAGTTTTTCTCTCTTCTCTCCACAGGTTTATGCTCTAAGCATGTTCTTCACATTCTGCCAGGAATGAGTAGCGACAGTGACATTGAGTGTGACACTGAAAACGAAGAGCAAGAAGAAAGTATTACCTGTGGCAGCTTTAATGACAATTTCACAGCACAACCATCTGGTGACGGTAAGTTCCCTCTTTTTTAGGGCTATGCCATCACACCCACTTTCCAGTTTGCTCCATTGTGTTCCCTATCCGATCACACCTGGAACACAAAATACTTCTGTGCAGGGAGGATTCTGCACCTGGATTCACTGTTAACCATGTGTGTATTACCAGGGGGTCTCTTATTGCTTTATGTGGTTTATAGTTCTCCTTAGATGCCTAAAGAACTTTATTTAAGGGTTCATGATTCCGATTTGAATGAAGGCTCTCCATGCCACCTTGTGGTTATGTGGTGTACTGCAGATTTACCTTCTTGCTCACTCAGTTTTGCTTGGGGAAGTCCAGGCAATATTTTCAATAATTACACACTGACAAGGGCTACTGCAATAATGGATCCAAAATTTGCAACTTTTTTTTCCTCTGTATATCTTTTTAGTACAATCTCTGTTTTGGAGGTTGGTTATACGACAGTCCTCATTCTGCTGATGCTGATTTTATATCTTTGAAAACCAGATTTTCATTGCCTAGGCTGTCTTATTTTATTAGCTAGATCTTCTTTTTTCTTGGTAATACTTGTCTGTGTTAAAGGCTTACAATGATTACACTACTAGTTTTCAAGGTAGCTGAAAAGTTGGTGTCTTGTTTTTTTTCAACTCTACGTTAAATAGTGGAGTGTAAAAGACGGTGCTGTCTTTTGTACAAAATTTTATAGATGACCCTAGGATTGGAACCATTTGGCACAAATATTTGCTACTTTGAATTTGTTAGTCTAAAAGTTGCTCAGGAGCTTTTCGATGACCATTTGTATAATGTGTGTTTGCTTTAGAAAGAGAACCAGATACGGACAGTTAATTACAGTATTTAGAATACATATTTTGCCTCATTTAATCACTGATGCCTCTGAAAGGAAATAGTGGGGGGAGGGTTTGTTTTTGTTTTGTTTTTTTATCCCTGTATGTGATGTCATGGCTAATTTGTATGCATTATATACCGGTAGGTTTGTAAAATCATTTTCGCTGCATATTTTTTCATACTTTGTCAAAGTAGGTTTTTGAGCGAAAAATACCATAATGACTATGCTTCTGTGTCTTCATGTAAGCTAAATATTTGGAGCCCTCACGCAAGAATTGGTGCATTCTGTAGCTTTAAAGTTTTGTGTGTATGCCTAAAAACGGTTTTTATTGGTCCTTTCAGTCAGAAGCTGGGTTTCACTAGAAGCTGCTTATTTGGCATTAGAAGAGCTGGTGAAGTTCCTTGGCAAGCCATTGGAACCCAGGCCATGCAGAAAATATAAGTGACTGTTAAGGGGTTGGCCACTTAATTTTGACTCCATTCTAATGTTGGAGGCAGGAAAGTAGATAACTTGCCTACGTATATTAGAAGTTCTGCACAGTTTTTTAGCTGTAGAAAGCCATACCCTTTGTTCTGAAAAGCCTTCTATCCCGTCAACAAGCCACTCGCGTCCATTAAAGGGCTACTCTGCCCGTGGACATGAATAATCACATGATCATCAATGTGCGCATGCTCCTATTGTCTTTTACTAGTGTAAAGGCCAGCATTTGCTACTCCGTGGCACAGACCTTGTTCTTCCTTGCCTGATGTAGCTATATATTTAACCATTATTACTAACGTCTTAAGTAGCAACTGCTGGGAACTCCATTTTTATGTTGCTCCACTTCTTGTTGAGTTGCTGGTTCTACTATCTGTCCGTAGGGTTTCTGAAGGGTAGTGGAAATGTTATGTTTTTTTTTTTTTGTTCGGTTCTGAGTGAGAAGAGAACATAATATAGCAACTACAATAAGATAAGAGTTTGTCCATTCCTAAAGGTACCTTTACACAGGGCGATCATGGCCTGAATAATTGCTTGAAACAGCAATTTTTTGGCGATGGTCATCCCGTGTACAAACAGCCAGTGACAGGGAACGGAGTGCGAAATTGCTGAGTAGACACTTTGTTTCAATTCACTGAAAGGAAGCGACTATTAGGTAACTTCTCACTTCATGTTAACAGGAGTTGTTCAGTCCTGTTGAATGTTAATGGAGGCAGGTGAGCATCTGTAAGAAATCTCTGGCCCGCTCTGCCCCCATTCATGGAATGACTATCGCTCCTGCGTGATCGCATAGCAGCAACACTTGTTTAGTGTAAACTTACCTTAAGCCCATCTACCATATTCAAGTTTAGAGGAAACTACTTCCACTATAAAGCAGAAAGTAATGTCAGCATGCCTTATATGTTCTACCAGAGAACAGAACATCCAAGCACATCCTTAGAGTCTTCACTTTTGCATTTCGATAACCCCGCCCACCAGAGGCGTAACTTGAAGCTGCTGGGCCCCTGGTGCAAAATCCTGTACTGGGCCCCTAACTATGAAGCTTCATTGACAGTATTGGTTTACTAGTTACGCCCCTGCCGCCCAAACAAGTCATGTATGTATTTAAACATATTATTTGGAAACACCATTTCTTAGTGAATCCTTGGGCACAGCTGTGACTACGGGCAAAATGTTAGTAGCCATTCATATTTCATTCCCAGGATTAGTTGTTTTTTTCCCCTCTTTTTATGATTAGTACACTTGTCTGTGCTCCTATGGTAAAATGCTGTTTTCATTATGTAGATCAAGGCTGTCCTTTTTCAGATGACAACAATATAAGCGCAGAAGACCTTCATTTTGCTACAGGAGACAATGGTGGAAGGTAACATTTATTTCTATTCCTCCTATTCTCCTCGAGTTGAGACAGCTGTATATAATAGCCATGAACTATACATATTACTAGCTGGCATTTGCAACTGTAACATCACTCCCAAGCCACTCACTGTCATCAGGAATGGTAGAGGAGGATATTTGCTATAGAAATCTTCATTAACAATATGGTGGTCAGTCAATGGGCAGGGAGGCATATACCCCCTGGGCCACATACAAGTGCTTTAGGCCACCCTGTCCTCGCTCCTAAAAGTCCAGCCATCTGTAGAGCTTACAACAGCAGATAACATGCATGGCTGATCTCTGATGCAATGTGTGCTATAGCAGAGCATATTCTCGCTCGGTCACTAGAGCCGGGGTAGAGGAGCAGCCAGATTATGTTTTGCTATAGTGCGCACTGCGACACATCAGCTTTGTATGTGTGCATGTCATCAGCTGCTGTAAGCTCTACAGATGTCTAGATTTTGTGATTCATGAAAAAAGTGATATTCACTTAATTCTTATTAATAATTAGGATTACAGAGGAGGTTCTATAACTTATTGGGGCCGCAGGAGGGCCATAATGACATTTGGAGCGACAGATGGGCTATTACTAGTGGAGGTAACAGAGGGGAACCTACTACTAATTTAAGTCAAAAAAGGGTCACTATTAACTGAGGCCACAGAGATGTCACTATTCTAACACACACACCAAAAATACACATATATGCAATGAAAATTGTGCGTTTTTCACAGACTAAAATTGCATATGCCCATTCAAATGAACACTTAGTCTGGCCACAGCACATACACTATTACTTAGTAGGACCACAACAGGCACATTATTACCATGGAGGGTGCTGATAAGTTAATTAGGGGCTGCAGCAGCAGGATGGGGAGTGTGCAGAAACAAGTCACGGCAGGAAGAAATCTCTATGGTAGGCTGGACCCAGAGAGAAGAAAACGGAATATGGAGGACTCCAAAAAGCGACAACATCACATGTGATCTCTTGAGGTAGCTGTATTGTAATCACTATCCATGCATAGAGCTGGTATTCGAGTAGATAATCTGGTAACTGTAAACTGACAGGCTGTGTCACTTGCCTGAAAATGCCCATATAAAAAAGAAATTTAGTTTATGGTTTTGGTGCCGTATTTATGTCAGGAGTTTGGCTCTGGTGCCGTATTTATGCTGAGTAGATAAAACAAGTTAAGAATGGAAAGACATGGTGCAGCTGGCCGCGGACAGCCACAATACACCCACCTGTCGTTGTCAATGATTGCACAACTTTGCCAGTGATTTGCGTGGCCACAGCTGCCTGGGTGCTGGCAGCTGCACCATGTGTTTCTACCCTTTGAGTGGACTGTGACTCATATGCCAGTGCTGTGGCAAATTTTAGCCAGGGGTAAACAAGCACAAATAGCCTTTAATGAACATCAGGTATTATAATCAAAATGTTGATCCTATAGCAATTAAGCAGGACCAATATGGATTCTACAAGTGAAAGTTAGAAAATAAGGAGGCTCACAAGTACTACCATTTTGTGACTGGCATTGAGGAATTGAGAAATTGTTTGTACATTGCAAAGAAAACTGCTTCAGATTTAATTAAATGAAATGTTCTGTGTAGTCTGTTACTGTGACACCTATGATTATATTTTGAGGAAATGTATAAATCAGTGACAGCGAATGGGTATATGTATGTATTCTCAATGTCTTTATTGGACAAATGTGTATTAGAATATACCACTCTTTGTAGTGGTAGGGACATGTGGGGAGCTTGCACTGCCACCCGACCTTGCCCAATTGGATTACAGAATTTAATGGTAATAACAGCTATGATGTTTGTTCTGTCTTTCATGTGTTCAGCTCTTTCAAGTGTGTGTTTTTTTTTTGTAGGTAATCGGTGAGAAAAGTTAGACCTCTCCAACTGAGCTGAAGACCTAAGCCACTAAACTCTGGGTTACTTAGGACTACATCCAATCTGGTGTCAACATTTACTGCTGTAATATATATAACCAAGAATGCCGTTCAGCACTACAAACAAGTCCATAATAAAAAAGGGTTCATATACAGTAAATATGCAGAATTAATGGGAACCTATCATATGCTGTACCATAACTGAAGCTATGGTGCATATAGGACAGGGAGCATGGAATCAGAGGGTGTACGTCTTATACTTACCTGGCTACCTGTTCCCTCACTGGCCTGTGAGTGTGGTCCTTTTTCTTCAGACAGTTTGCAGGCGCTCCCATAGAGATCATTGTGTGCACACACTGACTGACCCTGTGCCAACCTACAGGGCTGACGGTGAGGGAACAGGGAGCCAGATTAGCATAAAAAGAACACTCCCGAGCTCCTCATCCCTGCCCTATAAGCATGATAACTTAGTTTATGGTGCTTTATAAGAAAAACACTGTTTAAGAGGGAACCTGTCACATTCGATTATTCCATCATAAACTACGGAGAATGGAAACCAATATTCCATTGGAATGTACATCAATACATGCAATTACTGTATGTACAAGAGGGGGAAAGTCACGCTGATCTAGTTTTAAAGGAGTTTTCTGAGTCATGTATTAAAAACTGACAATGTAGAAATGCAATAAACTAGCACCGTGCTGCTCCAGCATGGTCTCTCCATTCACCCCGTCAGGTCTGTTTTAACCAGCTGTAGAGTCGGACCTTAGCGGTCAGCCATTCCTGTCAGACTATGTTTGGCAATGGGGCTTGGACTGGCAAGTATGGGCTAGCTTATTGCTTCTCTGTACGGCCAGCATATTGCAGAGATCTAGATAGAATTCAGAAAACCCACTTTCACTGATATAAAGAGGAGACAAACATCTAATAAGTCCCAGCTGCACTAAGTTGGTTATATATGAAAAAAAATTGATTGCAGATCTTGCCTATGGCATCTAGTCAGATACAAAACACTGCTTTGTTAAACAGAAGGCAAACATCTGTTTCGCTGCAAGGGGCTATACACCATATTTTGCTTTGCACTTGTTTTATGAGACTACATCTTCAGCAAGCTCTGATGAAGTAGGTTTATTGAGCTAAATGAATACACCAGCCCGGTCGATCTATACTATGTCATGTTTGTTCCGACGAAGAACTATTCTTCTCAATGACATTTAAAAATTGGCACACACAATTAATAACAATGGTTGGCTTTCCTGCCTAGCAGTATGCTAATCATTAAAAACATCAGTTCTTTGAAATCTGCATGGCTACTGCGGAAGTGTGTACTGTATTGTATTAAAAAATGTCATTTGTATGTTTTTTGTGTCTCCAGGCTTATGGGGAAGGCAATAATGAGAAAAGTAATGATATAATGGCATTCTAGCTAGACAGGTGCTAGAAGACTTCAAGCAATAACTACACTAACAGCCTAACGGTAGAGCCAGCATGATTTACAGTATTCACATAGCTGACTATATAAACCCTTCAGGTCCACACTTGCCAGGTTGTTTGTTCCAGAAAGACTTATTTTGCTGAACTTATATGCAACTGTGCGCCTTCACATTTGAGCACCTAAATACTAAAAATGAAGACCACCTGAGCAGGTAGAAGGATCCAGTCCACAAGGGTATGTAGCAGCTTGTACATGGCAAACTCCCTTGTTTGTATAAATTAAGGTAATTGAATGGAGTATGTGATTTGCTAATATATGTTCTGCAGCAATTCATTTGGTCTCTAATTAGTAGATTTTTAGAAGCCTGGTCTACAATGATGCACTTTGTTTATATGCATACCTCTAAATTGACCAGTTTACATCTATGGACAAGATATCTATACACGAAGCTAAACACATATTGATCTCCTTGAAGCTGTAGTCCCCTGAGATCATCTTTCTGAGACCCAATTACTGCAAAAGCTATATTACAAGCTTTGAGCACATCCTTTAAAGTGCCCATACACCTGAGATTAAAGTTGGCCATTTTGGACAATAGTTTTGAAGAATCCCTGCAGATTGTTTCCAATGTCATGCTGCAATCTACCAAAATTGTGATCCATCATGCTGGAAGATGTCACTAGTGGTGGGCCAAATTTGGCGAAAAATAGTGTATGGTGAGATCACCAGTCAGTCACCACTTTGCGCAAGTCCAGCATCTAAAGAAAAGCGTACATTATTGGCCAATTTAGTCTGGATGGGTTGCTGGTGGGATCACTTATATGAACTATCCTGCAGACTATTGAAGGGCAGCTTTATTCCTCTTGGTCACCAGGGGTGCTTCTGCAACAGACACTTATGCAATGTGGGATTTAGATACCCCATTACCCCACCAACTGATCACAAGATCAGGGGTCTATTGTGCCCTCAGTCCTCGTTACAAGCAGGGAGCAGAATGGCAGAGACCTTTGTAGAGTCTTCCATCCATGCAGAAAGAACTCTCCACTAATTTATGGGATCATGACTTTTTTTCCCCCCCTCTGTTACAAGGTTGTAATGAGCAAATGGGGTGTGGAATCACCTTTTTTTTGATAAGTAAGGCTTAACGTCATTCATACAAACCGGGAGCGTCCCTTTAACATTGGGAGCTATGTTACTGTTCACTGCACTAAGAAGAAACCTATAAATGTATATTTTGTACTCTAATCGGAGCTGAATATTGTATGAATTGTTACATTTTCTATATCTGCAATATATTAAGAATGTGTTGCCAATAGTGTCCCCTGTAGACAGGCCGTTGTCTGGGTGTGGGTTGACACAGATTAGACCTATTAAACTTCACTTGTATTGTGATTCATTTGCAGCATCCAAGAGGGGGGGGGGGGGGGGACACAATGTCTGCTTCCAGCTTCTAACTAAATGGGATGATATATCTTGTACAGCTCCGTCACTGTATTGAAACTATTAACCTGTTGTCACTACATTTCACAGGCCTTCACCTCGTAAGGCTTCCAGTGCAATTACAAATAGTGCATAAGATACTGAGACCACTTCCGTTTATGTAGAGCGTACCTATATAAATGTACTATCCACCATCAAGGATGAGAACATGCGTGTAACAGCTGTTAGATACTGACCTCCGCATCTACACGCCTTCAGCCTGGTTCCTGAATTACTTTCCATTTGTATAATCTTCTGCTTCATATTTTCATCATATAAAGTAGACGCAGTCAGTGGTTACAAGTGTCACCAGTAGGATTTTAAGTTGTTTTTAATTTAACATGTTAAAGGCAGTAGAGATGCTTGTTCCTCGCAGACCAAGCGAGCGATGACATTGCCAAAGCTGTTGCTGCTGTTTCTAGCTTTCAAGCTGCTGTTTGCATTGTTATTATTGCCTGAAAGAACTGGTACTTGTATAACGAAGTCTGATTTATGGGTTATTTAAACCGTCTGGTCACGTTCACTGTTCTTTTATTTGTCTGTATGTTTTTTGTTTCTTTTTTTTAATCTGTTTGTTTCGAACTGAATGAAACTTTGTTAATAAAACTAAGACATGTAACGGTTTGCTCACTAGTAGAATTAGAAAGCGTTTTTCCTGTTGTCTTTAAGTGTATATATTTATAATAAAGTAATGTATCAAGTTGAAAAATTAAACTATACAGATATAGTAGAGCTGACTTTTTTTCTAATGGAGGGGTTTTTTTTTCTTCCATCTCTGCTGTTTTTAAGACAGCAGACTATCTTGACATTTTTAGAAGGCCATAATAACATACATTAAAAGAAGCATGAACCGCTGAGCAGTTTCATCTCTATAGTTACCTGTATGTTTATCCCATTTTGAAGATTTCAAATGCAGAAGTAAAAACAAAATTCTTCATAACAACCCATACTTTCTGGCTCTGATTTGTCTAAGGCGACTGCATCCATAATATGGCCTCACTGTATCTAGAAATATGGTGAGATGAATGGATACATTGATTTGCACTGGTTCTGTAATCTTATTGGGGCCTTACGCTACACATTGAAATACACAGTACATATCAAATGGTATTAAAATGTGTATATAGGGAAAATGCCTAGTAGCAGCAGTGCAGAAACATGGCTACTAAGGGTGCTGGCAACAAGATGTTATACACGAACAGAGTGAACAGAACGGGTATGTGCAGACATTGCAGAGTAAATTCATGTGTGGATTTTCGGCACAAAATTCAGTAATTGCATTAAATTTAAATTTGTATTGAAAATCAATAACTTTTCTATGAGGCCTGTTTTCGTGCTGCTAAGCAACAAGAAAACAGCGCTACTATAGTGCTGTAAAGATCGCATGAAGGGGCTACATTATGTAGCCCGATCACACGATTTGAGGTGCGTGCTTTCAAGGCTCCCATAGGAGCCCATGGAAAGCCCACAACAAAGATAGGACATGTCCTATCCTTACACGCAGCTCTGAGCCAACATGCGAGTTTGTATTTGCATGTCCTATCTTTGTTGGATGCGCTGAATCATCGCACCTAACAATCGTCCATGTGAATGCTTCTATAGGAAACTACTGGTTCCTATAGAAGCGCCTTCTGTGTGCTGCTTAGCAGTGCGAAAATAGCACTAGTCTGAATGAGTCCTGATAGTAATGCTGCTGGTTTTTCTCACTGTGAGCCCCATTCATTCACTTATATTGTGCTGTATATTTGTTGTAGAATTTTGGCACACCTTCCACAGCCATAATTCTCAAAAAAAAGGAGTTGGCGCTAATGTGAAGATTATGTGTATGACAATCTTGGCATGGCTGCAAAGATCAACTGCAGCTAAAAAACATTTTCTGCAGCGGTTTACACATTGGATGTGCGTTGGCCAAAACTGTTGATTTCAATAGAAATCTAATTTCAAGGGACGTCTCAACCGTCCCATTATGGTAGTGGAGAGAAGGGTGGACAAGTGGGCATGTTGTATTTTAACATGCCCAATCCTTTCTCATGTGAAATAAGTCTGCTGCCAGAAAAAGCCAGCTATACATATGTGGGAAGGCTGGCCTCCTCTCTGGTGAGATATTTATAATCAAGACTATGGTATTTTGACTCCTCCACCCCAAACAGTTTAGCTCTGCTACACTGTCTTCCCTTGCCGGCTTACCTCCTCTCTCTCCTTCCCTCTGGCTGTTTGCAATGGGAGGAGGCGGAGCTAAGCTCCCACCCCCTCCCATTGCAAACAGCCAGAGGAGAGAAGGGGGAGGGAGTTTATCAGTCACGCTGCTAAACTCCCTCCCACCTCCCTTCTCCAGCCGCTATCATTGATTCCTATAGGACTCTATGGCAGTGGCCGTAGTCCGGCCAGGAAGATAGTTCCAGGGCTATCTTTCCTGCCTAATGTAAAATCGCCCGGCCAGGCGGTTCTACGCTGCAGGAATACACCTCTGTGATCTGATGCATTGGAATCGTAGCGTATATTGTCTGGCCGTGAAAACGGCAGCCGATATATATGCTCGTGTTTAATAAGCCCTCAGGCTGCATTACTGAGCTAATATAAATCTATTTACATGGCCAGATTTTAAAAATGCAGAATGTGATATTTTGGCTGTTTTTGCCTCCATATTCAGAACTTTATATTTGACATATATGGTTCCATATTTGCTCAGTCGAAAATAAAACTAAACTGCTAGTATGGAGGAAAATACAGATCTAACAATTATTACATACTAATGACTTGCATTAGTACATGGAGGGATCTCGCCTTTAGGGTCGCTGAGGATTGTGAACGACTAAATGGCCAACAAAATTGACGACCTGCATAATGTCATGTGTAACACGTCCCAATTACGGATCTGCCTTATGGACGTGTTACAATACAGTCACATGAAACTGGCCTTACTAGGCATTTCCCTATAAACATTCTCTTGAATAGTATTTGATACATATTGTGTAAGACGTAATAAAAATGTTAATTCTATTACACTGGTAGTCTTGTCTTGTTTTTTCCATTGTAGGTTTTCATATATGAATCCCATATGGGTCCATACAAGAAAAGTGTGGACCACTTTAGGTTGTACAGAGACAGTTGCACGACAACTCTTTTATTGAAGCGGTTTTATGACAACTTGCTGTACAGCTAACCTTTTACTTCAGGTCTTTCTTTTATTTAGATATTATTGACTTTGCAAATTTTGAATAGTTTCACTGTAACGTTTCATGTCAAGTGTGTACCTGAGCCCTATTTTTTTTGGATCCTCCCTTGGTTTTATTTTAAATATGCAGACCAAATAGGTCCCCATTAGATGGCGGTAATACTACTTTCACAGTGCGCAGACACTGCAGTCTGAGGTTTCCATCTTCTATTCAGGAAATCTGAACAGAACCATAGTGTTTAAGATGTGCAACAGTTTCACTACATTTCTGTTCCTGTCCTCTAAAAGTACAGAAGTCAGACATTTTATAATCAGCTGAAAGGACTAAGGCCTCCTTCACACAGGTGGTTTTGTACAGCGTTTAGCGCTGCGCTAACCGCTGTACAACGCTCCCATTCATTTCAATGGGGCTTCTCACACAAGTCTTAAAACGCAGCGTTTTAGCATCGATGCATGTTCTATCTTTGCAGGTTTTGAGCATTGCTGAAAACGTGGCACAACTTTGTACTACGTTTTTATAGCGTTAAACGCAGGTTGCTGTGCCAGCAAAAATGGAAAAAAAAGAAGTTTTCAGCTGCGCTGAAAACGCAGTGAACTCACCGCTTTAAAAACGCAGTGTTGTTGCAAACGCCTGTATGAGGGAGGCCTAAGGCTAGTTTCACACGGGCAAGGGTGATATTGTGCCGTGATTCACTGCTTAATATCACCCTTACCATAAATGTAAAAACCCCGGGGATGCGAGGCATTTTCATGTGAAATTAGGCTCGCATCTCTGCAGGGAATCCCTTCATACCCCATTGCTTTCAGTTGGGGGCTGGCGCCATTGATAGCATTGAGCGATCTCGCGGGAAGATGGAACATACTGCAAAGTTTCTCGCATCGCCATGCAGGAAAACGTGTGTATTATGTGTATAAAGCCATTTAAATGAATGGGGTTAATATTTGTGCATCTCACAACGCACAAATATTGCGCAATTTTCTTGGCCACGTGAAACCGGCCTAACTGGAGTAGAAACCACAAAAGGTCTGTCTCACACATTAAGCACTATGAGGGAAATTTACGAATACCAGCAATTTGAACTCCCAATCTTGGTAAAATTTCACCCAACCCACCTCTGCATCTCCATGGCCTACACAGAAATTATGCCAGCTCGAATCTGGCGTACATTTCTAGCACAATTTATACATAAGTCTTCTCGTCTCTGACAAGCCACACCCAGTGACAAGCTAAAACTAGCTAACTTTTGCACAACTTTTTTTTACAATGTGAAAGTATTCCAATGTAGCCAGTTAGCTTGTGTACAAATAAAGACATTAGAAAATATCTAGTTGACAAATTTTGTTTTATTACTGTACTGGTCAAATCCCAACAATAGTTTATTTGAGAAAACATCTCGCATTTAAGGTAAACACAGATCGGTATTTTTTTTTTATTTTTAAAACAAGACTATGATTTTAGTCCAGGATTCTTGGTCTTGTGAACATGTAAGTGAAATGAGCATGTAACTTCCTAAAATATGGTCAGAAGAGGAAAAGGAACAGAAGCCATTATAATTCATTTTAAAACACATGGAGTCTGGAAACACAATACTAGGAGAAATCCACTTTGCTTATAACTTATGAACACACATTAATTAATTTTGATCTAGAAGTAAATAAAATTAAATTTGATAAACACTAGGTAAAATCAAAGTGAGTTTGGGGCGTCATCTGCCTATTATCCATAATGTTATATGAAACCAGCACAAAGCATTCATCATATATACCCTGCAGCGTGTGTGTGTGCAGGATTTACTTAAGTGTCAAAAGGTGGGAATACCTCCTTTTTGAATTCACTAATTATGTATCCACAGGATACACTATAAATGTTTGGTAGATGGAGGCCTCACTTGAGAAACTCACACCTTTTGTGTAGAATAGGCCCTGGCCTGGGAAGCTGAAGCAGCTTTCTCCATGCACTTCTATGGGAGTTATAGAAGCAGTTGAGCAGCTTAGAGGTGGGACCTGCATCTATAAAACATTTATGGCATATCCTGGGGACATGCCATAATTGTTCAAATTGGGACACCTCTTTGAGGGGTGGTAAGGGCCTGAGTAGTGTTCCTTATCAGTCATCTGAACAAAGCTGCAACAAATAAATTTTGCCATACTAAGACATTACAAACCTATACTATGTATATAGCTAAGCCATAGCATCGCTGGTGGTCTAAAGTAGGAAAGGGGGTTCTGGTAAGATTCCTGGTGGTGAACAGTTAAGGGGTTATAGTAAAACTTCCTGTGCTCTAAAGCCATCGTTATTAATATCTAAAACCCTTTGTGGTGTAGGACAGCGAGGGGGTTTAATGTTTGTATACATAGATGAGGTCACTAGTTCGTATCTGGTCTCTGGTTTGCTTACCCCTTCACTATAATCCCTGTACCACTAAATTCAACACTGAGCATTTAACTTCCGTTTCCCTCCATGCACTGCTCTAAAGGGAAGGGGCAGAGGGCTGTACAGCTGTTATTGAACAGTTGTACAGGTCTCCCTATAAATCAGGATTAATGCTTCATGAATGCTTTGTCTGAGCAGAAGACTTTTTAAGCTACGTAAGTTAAGGGGTACAGTGCTGCAAAGATGTTACCTCCTTTAATTATCTCCAAGTGCTTATCTTCAGTATCCTACATGCTTTGCCCCCCTTTTTCTGCCTTGCTGACCAGTGAGTGTGAAGTACACTTAAAGCTATGCGATTTTGTGGTCTTCACTAAATGTTACTTTTGTAGTGGCTGGGTGTAATTAGTTGCTGATTCCTGTAATATACTTTTCGTCTTTCCATGAGTGACAGTCGAGAGCAGAAGCACTATACTTTTCAGTTTATAGGCTCAGTGTGACCTCACAGTCTAATATTTAGAAACAATGTCATTCTCATCCATGCCGACCCAAAAACGTGCATTACTGGTCAATTATAGCATGCTGTTGGTTGTATGAAGCTTTCCTTAGAAATGGCAGTGCTATTGTCCATGTGTCCAGATAGTGCAGCGCAGTCCCATTCAAGTATCCAGGACAGAGCTACTATTCGAATGATCCCATGGACAAAACTAGTGCAGTTTCTACACACAGTTTTTGTTTTTTTTCTCCATACTCCATTACCTATTTTAAAGAGGCTGTTTAGGCTAGGTTCCCACAGAGTGGAATCCCGCTGGAAATTTCACGGTTTGACCGCATTGAAAAACCATGAGATTTCCGCCAGGAAAGCGCTGCGTCAAACCCCGTGGCACTTAGCTGCATGCTTTTCCGTTGCAGCCGACTCTTCCATAGAGGAGAGCATGGCCGCAACAGAAAAAATAGGACATGCTGCGGCCTGGAAATCCGCGCCGCTGTGCCAGCTTTGCCGCAACGGATTGGCTAATCACGGGCAAATCCGCCCTGTGTGAAGCCAGCCTTAAGCTTAGAAAAACACATCGGCCCTGTCGATAGATTGTCCGATAATGCAGTTTGGCTCCATTTATATGGATGTGTCAGAGCTGCACTCCCGCACATACCCTGTTGATTGTTGAAAACCCTGTTTTTGAAAGAAAAGAAAAAAAACAGCCATGTTTTGGCATGGACCACCTCTTTAAAAATGTGTTGCCCCTTCCAGTTACTGCTTGTCGTTTACATTGCACCTGTTCCTGGATGCACTGCCCATAAACAAAGGGCGGTCTATGAAAAAAAAAAAAAACCACTACACTCAGGATAAGCGCTGTGAACCTGAAGGGTATATATGAACACTTCTATCCTGGTTTCAGAGTCTCCTCATAAAAGACTTCAGCATTGCAATCTGAACTTTTGTTTATCTGCCAAAACGCCACCAAATATGCTATTTAATAAAAAATGCATTTCCTGCATTTTTAACATATTAAATACTGAAAAGTAACTCATCCTGTGTTTAACAAAAATAAAATGAATGGTTCCATTAGATTAGTGGGTGAAGATAACAAAAGTGACTAAAAATGAAAACACAACTAGAATTGAAATAGCCATTTTCATTTGTAATTCTATTCTCTGCAAGAATACTGATGGCACTTCTAGGCAAATAAAATATTTACACATGTATAATAATAACGCATCGTCCACCCATCGCTGATCCCAGCAGAGGGCGCCGGTGTGGAACCCTTAGGAAGCCACGTTAAGATGTATAATACAAGCAAACCACGTGGTTTATTTCCAACTCACAGTGAAGTTTTCAAGCGAGTTTTGAGCAGTGTAAGGTCAATAACTTGGGGGTTATATGTCATAACCACTACTACTCTTACGTTGTCATTTCCACCAGATGTTACAGGGATAATCCAGTTCTTAGCTGAATTATGTACAGAAATATTTATAGATTTATATATATTTTATTTGTAACACATCAGCACTACCAGGAACACGCTAAAAGTACAGAACACAGAACCTGAGGATTATTCCTCTGCATTAACAAGTAAATACAATGTTATATAGTTCCATAATGGTCTAATAGTTTGTTTTTACATTATCACCAAGTTATACCGTCATAAATTACAATATACAGAGATGTTATATATCATTAGTTATAGGGGTAGTTATTGCTTACATCAGCAAGCAGCAAATTAGGGCACAGATTTCTAATCACCAGTGGAATGAAGAGAGAACACTGTATTTCACAAAGAACTGCTTTACCTAAGCTTAGATTCCAGAGCAGTATATAGATCAGACCAGTAAACCACTACTATATATATATATTTTATACTGAAATGTTTCATAGTCACATTAATGAGATATGGCAAGGCTAGTGCTTATAAGCAGCGACACAAACTTCCACTCAAGGTCCTTACGTTGTAACCCATTCTTGGTCCAATAGACCAATCCATTTTATGTACTGTATATCTCTCTGGTTCTTCCAGTTTTTCTAATTTTGGTTAAACGCTATCTTTGAGTACATGTTACATACCCAATATCATATGTTTGTTAAAACCGCATCCTCTGCAGGATAGCTAAAACAGGATATGGTCAAGCGCTCAAGTTGCTACCATTGCAATCATACTAGCTTTTGCGCAGAGGTTTCTGTGTGTTGGGTTTATGTACCATTTCGTAACCAATTGATGCCTTTTGCACAACTGCTAGCAAGTAAGCCTTTAGTTCTAATATCATGAAAAGAAGTGCTGAGACCATTGCTGAGGCAAATGGCCAGCACCTTACAAGTCTGATTGAGGAGACTGGACATTTGCGCATTGTAAGTAAAGGTCCAGATTGCAGTAAGTTTTAATAGTCATGGGGTGTGATAATCCAAAGTTTCCTGCCTGATGTGTCCTCCTTAATGTGCATTCTTCTTCATTATTTTTCTTGCTAGTTGACACCTACAGACGCGTCCTGTATTCAGAACTTGGATATCTAAGGTGTGGAATGACATATCTGAGCAATACAATGTAGCACAAGCCTGTTGAGACACAGTGTGCTTTGTATTTCAGGTAATTCGATGAGTAGCCTACATACTAAACATGTTTTCAGCTACAAATGTATATCAGTTCAGTGGGTATGCCTGCAATTTCAGGGAATGTAACCAGCATGTATAAAATATAAACAATCACAGATACACTGTTAGTGCATGAGTTAACTTTCTATAGCTCAGTAGTTCTGATAATTTTATACAACCCATCTGCTGAACACAAAATGCATATATTATAGATAAAGCAAAATCTGTTTTCCTCCATACTTTTCTTATGCTATGCCCCATTAAGAAAAAAAACCTCACTAAAGTGACCATTGCATACTCCCTCATATGGCTAAATAAAAATACAGCACCTAATTCTGTGCACATTTCTACTTCTCCCTCACTGCTACATTTAAAGTATCCAGACAATATTTTAGCGCTGTACACTGCCACAACATATGACTAGTAAGCAGAAGGCACCCGACTCTGGCTAGTGTACACTCCAAAAATATTGTACCAATCTATACAATGATTAGGTAAAGAAACACGAGGAAGGACGTTATTTCTACACTCCATTAAACAGTTGTACAAATGACACTGTCAGTGCCCTGTTGGAGGCGGAGTACACACGGGCCAATAGTTGCCTGTAATCCCTCATCTCAGCAATTATTTGGGCAACGATCAACCCGCATAATTAGGTTAGATTATTCCCAATGGCAATGCTAGTTTTTCTTAAACATGGTTAGGGTTAAGGGGGTGTAAAAAATTGAAGAGTAACTTTTGCAAAACTTTTGATATGTTGTAGCGACGTGTCAGGAGTTTTAATCAGTGTGGGTCCCGATTGCTGAAGACAATGGGTAACAACGCTCAGGTGAGCGCTTCTGCCCCTTCATTTCTGCGATCAGTGAATGTCTCAGCACCAGGACCCCTACTGATTAAAACTCCTGACACGTCGCTACAATATGTCAAAGGTTTTGCGAAAGTGCAATTAGGCCACTCTCACACGTGCCGTCGGCAAACCCGCGATTTTACTGCTGTTGTATCCTGCCTCCGATAGCGGGTTTTAATGCACCCCATCATTCTGATAGGTGATGAAGTGCGTTAATCACGGCAAGATAGAGCAGACAGCGCTTGAAAATCAAGTGCAGGTCTGTGGGGCCCCACTGACATTAATGGGAGCCTTGTACCACAATTACCGCAGTGTTCAAAACGCCGTGGTAAAAAGTGAATGTGTGAGAGTGGCCTTACTCTTTAACATGTCTCCTTTTTCCCTGCTCAGCCCTATTCACAGACATACCACAGGCAGCCCATAAACACTGAGTGGTGCTGTTTTTGGAACTTTTTTTTTTTTTTTTAAAGAGACTGTATCAGCCATCATTTTTGTAAGTAATTAAAACCAGATGGTGAAATATATTCCATTTTTATAATCTGATATTATTACCTGTTTTCTGTACATAACTATGGGGGATGCAGCTAACAACATTTAGAGATATGCAGCCTCATGGACCATAGTCACAATGTACAGAAGGGAGCTATTGGCTTCTATGACCTGTGAAGAAGGGAGAGAAGGTGAGCTGTGACCATCACCTATTGGGAATGGTGGATCCAGTGTTATTTATCTGTAGGTGGTACCTTTCATTGTAATCCTGCCTATAAAAATGATAATGAGATAACTATGGAAAATATTACTCTACAGAACAGGAAGTATCTGTCTTCTAGGCCTAGGCTTAATATGAAAGCTGCATGATTACGGTATATTTAAAAAAATACACAAGATTGTGACATTGAAAAATAAATATTCACCATATAAATTCTGTAAAAATATTATTAATCACTGGGCACATTTTCATTTAATTCTGGCTCCATAAAAAAAGTGTTATTTAATTTCCAAACATACCAGTTCAGACAGCAAACTGTTGTCTCCTTTTTGCCTTGTTTACCTTAAAAATTACTAATGGGACATGTCTTATGCAATGTACGGGAATTTTGAACACCCCTCTAATGCAATAGGTCTGCTATGAACATGCAAGTCTGTACAGTATAATGGTATAATGGACACAGCAAAAGGTATTGCTTATTTATCTGTATTTTAAAGAATACAATATATTCTTGGGTGCATATTTCACTTGAGAGGTCTTGCATTAGTTTTATTTACTCTACAAGGCACATATAGCTGATAACTCAGGGGTCTAGATGATACAATGACATTAATTACTATACATCATAACTGCCTAAGGTTCTATTCACAACTAAATTGTATTTAATTGTCTATCACATGATAAAATAGGGATACATGACACCTAAGCTTAACTGCACAGACCCCATTATAAGGTAGGGAGGTCTATTGGGCGCCACTGGTTCTGCCATGTGATGGCCCTGGAACGTCCTTATGGTGGTTACCGTTCTAAACAGAAGCCACAAGACTGATGTGAACAGTCCTACCTGCCATATGATTTTAATTAGTGTTCTCGTGCTGCTATGATCACTTATAAAACAACCCTCTTTTATGGAAATAGAATACTACAATATGTAGAAGCAGTGAGTTACCAACCGAGGACATAATAGCTGAATGGCAATACAATTAATATAAGGTCCCCTTCACACAAGCGTATGTGCGCGTACCTGAGTACTGTGGATTTGCGGAATTAACTATGCTCTTTTGCACCCACTAAAATGGCTTAGGCCCAATGTCCACGGCCAAATCTGATTTGCGGAATCTGCACGGAAGATCCGCAAATCAAGCCACCCATAGGGAAACATGGGCGTCCGCACATGAATTAATGCATGCAGATTTATTTTGCAGCATGTTCCATTTCAGTTCGGTTCCTGCACGGGCGGCTACCATTGAAGTCAATGGAAGCCGTCTGATCCACGGCCCTCGCCTGTGGACATGAGGCTTTAGTCTGAGTTCCAGATGTGTTCCTTTTTCCTGTGCAATTACACAGTGTTTCACACATCTCATAGCGCATTTTTTGCCCATTTGCACATCCCCATTGACTTTGGGCTTGCAGGAAAATAGAGCATGCTGTTTTTTTATTTTTTGCGTGACCGAAATGTGCAGGAAAATACATGCATGTGAACAAAGCCATTGAAATCAGTAGGTTCTATTCTCTGTGCAGTGCGTGCACAAATACACCTGTGTAAAGAGGCCTGAGTAGTGAAATATACAAGCAGCACCCAAGTAAGGAGTCAATAGTGTATATGTAAAAAATCGTCAGCACTCCAGCCATATGTTACAAGCATCGTCAGCTCACTTCCCTGAGCCTCTTACATGCCCAAGAAGGTGAGCTGAAACGATGCTCCTTTTATTCATCCATATCTTAAAAGCATTTATTTCCACTAATTCTGAAGTGCTGATGATTTTTCTATACAAGATCTTAATGTGTGTGTGTTTTGTTAGATATCTGGTTGGGTCATAGCATAGGTGATAGCAGTATTAGTGCACTAATAAATATCACTAATATACAGTGCTGTGAAAAACTCTTGTCTTCCCAATTTCTGCTATTTTTGCATATTTGTCACACTTGAATGTTTCAAATCTTAAAACGAATTTTTAGACAAAGATAACTGAAGTATAAACAAAATGCAGGTTAAAAATGATGATTTTTATTAAAATGCTAATCAGCCCTACCTGGCTCTGGGAAAATGTAATCACCCCCTTGGATAGTCAATCAACCAACTGTGATGTAATTTCAAGTCGTAGGTATACCCCTTTAAGGTCAATGTACAGAATTATACAATAAGAGAGACACAGGGCAAAAATGGCATATATGGGGGAGCTGCAAGGTGCAAACCACCACTGACCAAGAAGAACAAAAAGGCTCATCTTACATTTGACAAAAAACACCTAGATGACCCATAAGACTGTGGGGATAATATTCTATGGACTGATGAGTCAAAGGTTAAAATTTTTGGAAGCCATGGGTCCCATTCCATTACAATACATTTCACAATGAGAACATCATACCAACAGTCAAACCTAGTGGTAGAGTGATAAGTCTGCAACTTACAGTGGGACAAAGTTCCTTAATAGTGACTTGATTGCAGTTTTCACTGTGAAGGACTGCATAGTCAGTTATTATGTAAAAAGTAATTGCCCCCTCCACCTGAGTGATAGAGGTTGTTCAGTAAATGTTTATCTACAATAAATAGAATGATCTTTTAAGAGCTGCATTTTGTGATTACTTGTGCTATCTTAATTTTATATTAAAATTAGTTTGATGATCTGAGACATGGGAGAAATTAGAAAAAAACTGAAGAAATGGGGAGAGGAGCAAACAGTTTTTCACAGCATTTTAAATGCAAATATCTTTTTAAAGGGCATCTGTCATCACCTTTCAACTCTATAAATTATGTTATGTAGTTCCAAGCTGAATGGACAGGGGGTCCGGGAAGCTGCTTCTTATACTTACCCGGACCAAGTTCCAGCACTGTGTCCCCAAGAAATCAATGTGCACACAGCTTGACTTTTTTCACGCTCTCCTATGCATCTCTATGGGAAAGCGCACAAATAGCCTTATGAAAAGAGTCAAGCTATGTCCTTTTGTTGATTTCTAGGGGGCACAGCGACGGAACTGGGGACTGGTTGAGTATAAGAAGGAGCTCTTCTGACCCCACATGGGACTCAAAGGTGATGATAGATGCCCTTTAAATTGAGGCTTTATATAAAGCTATATGTGCATGATAATCGTACTTTGGCATTAATTTGCTGCCTCAGGGTAACCAAGCTATTGTTGAAGTCACATGGTGATACTGCTGTATAAATATCCAAAACCTGTGCATTTACTCTTACAAAGTGTCTGCATCTCATACTGAATTATAAAACAGCCTTGAGTACCTGTTCCATTATATAACTTGTGCTGAAGTTTCATGCATCGAAAACCAAGGTGATGTATCAATGTTAAAGACACGGTCTGGGGACAAAACCTTTGCTTTTGCCTATGAAAAAAGAGTGTACAGATAATATTGGAGTACTATGGATACACAGTTAACAGTATAGTGGATCACTTGTATCATATGTTATCATCAATTTGGTATTCTTAATGCTTTATTTCATCAAAAATAGAATTACAGTTTATCAAGCTGGGTTAGATTAATGTATGCATGCAGATGCAAAGTTTGGGGGGAGTTACAAAGTTTTATAAATGAGGAACATGAATTTGGGGTTTATAAATTAGTTGTTTTTTTTAATTGAGAAAACCATTCTTTGTATAACTATTTAAAACACGTCTTTCCAAAACAGATATTATACCATCTTTTTGAAAGGAAAGCTGATGAATGAAATTAAGGCCGCCTGAAGGTCAATGAACCCATATGGAAAAGAACATGCTGTGCTGTATAATTAAATATACATGATGTGCTAACACAGTAATAACCCCATTTCTTTGTTTGATTAAATATGATAGTTTGGATGCTAACACGTCCACGAGTAAATGTCCTCTTATTGTACTTGGAAATGAGAGGTGTATAAAGCTGAACTTGGATCGGGTTTCTTATGGCTAAACCCACTTCCATGGGGTAATGAATAGTGGATTGTGAACTTCTATTTAACAGATGGAATGGTTTCTATAATGTTAATATTGATTTAATGGCTTAATACCTGAGTTTTCTCATGCTGTAGAGGTTGGCTTATCCGCAGGAATTGCTCAAAATTGGCTATATCTCACTGTACTCCAGCAGTGCCTTATTGCCATTATAAAGAGTGACATCTATCTAAAACTATAAAAATAACTGCTAGTAATCTCTAAGCCTTTGTGTATAAAGAATACTTAAGAGGTAAATATACAGTTGTAATAGTAGTTCCAGTATAGAATTGTTGAAGGCGCCAGTTCATAATTGACGCCACATGATTCTTTCCGTAATTACCTGGTTCCATTGTTTAACATTGATCTAATGACTGCTAGAACCAATGTAGTTATCAGTGAAGGTTAAACCCTTTATAACAACCTACAAACTGCATCACTGGGCATAGCAACCTTTTCAGCTAAAGGCCAGGACCACAATACCACAGGAATTCTGAATACAATTGTGAGACACACGCACACACAAAAGACGTCTTGGGTAGGGTTGACAGTTTGTACTGCATTTGATAGAGGTTATGTTGTAGATTTTATACCATATGCATATACATTTCCTTCTAGTCGTTCACTTACAGCACAGGACATTGCTCGCTGTTTAATACAACCTACATTGTCCTTTATCCCCTAATTGCTGCAAGTGAAAAGGGAAATGTTAGAATTGTTACGCCTTCTTTTATCAACAAAGTCAAGATGACATTTCCAACAACTATGGGAATGCCCATCTGTATGTAAATAGAGTACCACACTGTGAACTACTCGGGTGAGATCAATACACTAGGAGAAGAGGATGCCATTAAAGTTGAGGGCTATCTAACCTATTTCACTGGAACACTACAGTTATATAACACACAAGGGAGGTCAGGTATCCTTCTACATTTGATAGATCCTATGTAGGTCTGCCAGTACTATACAATTGTTCTCTTTTAACAATGCTCTATTCATCAAATGACCTCTAAGATTACTTTTCCTAGAAGCTAGAGGACAATGTACTGATATCCTATGTTTGCCAATGCTTTGCACTGGCACTGATAAAGTGGACCGTGCTTTGTGAGAAGGCTTTTGGGAAGATAGGAGCTTTGGAAAGTTTGCCTTGGCTTTAGTCCCACCTTTCCTCTTTCTGAAATGTACAGAAGATGCATGTGGTGGACCATTCATGACTCCTTTCAGACATTCATCCTTTAACTCCAGAGGGCAGTGTAAGCTCTCCTTTCTGGGCATCAAGATATTCACATATCCCAAGCCTTTATTTCTAGATATACTTTCATCCCACTCTTTCTCTCCACAAGCAGGTGGACTTTCTAAAGTCTCCTTTCTCACAGATTCTTTGCTTCCTTTGGCTCTCTTTGGTGAGCTAGCTCTGGATACTTGAGACCATGGCAAACATTTGGCACTATACGGTTTGCCATCTCCTCCGTGCAATGGGTCTAAATAGTCTTGTTTTTCTATAGCCTGCGCTTCAGGACCAAGGTTTAAACTAGTTCTATCTGTGAAAGAATCTCTCCCATCATAACCTCCTAGATCAGCTGGGGCTGAACACTGATGAAGAGGCCATGATCCTTTGCACTCTCCTTGATTCTCCTTGTCATCTCCGTTATCTTCCTGTCCCCCATCAAAAGCATTCTCAGCTTGATTACTGTCTTGGCTTGTATTGGATGTTGGATTAAGGTCCTTGAGAAACACCACAATGACTGTGATGTTATCACTGGAACCAGCATCACGAGCAGACGCCACCAGTTTATGGGCAACCATGCTGCTGTCTCCATTGTTTTCCTTCAGGTGATCAGATACAACTTTCACAGCCTCATCTGGGTTTACTGTGTCATAGAAACCATCACACGCCAGAATCAGATAATCTTCAGACCCATCAAGAACCAAAGATGTAGAGTCTGCATCACCACAAATATATGGCTTATGCTCAGCATCCCCTGTATGACAAAAAAAGAAAAAACAATGTATTTGTAAAAAATTCAATGATTTCTTGAAAATTCAAGGCCATTTCTTTACCATAATTTCTAGGCACAGTACCAATATACATTGGATTATTGACAAATTTCTAAATTCAAAATCTGACTCTTTTAGATGACTACTTGATAATATTTTATAGCAATTAACTCTGAATTTTACTGATGCAGAATCTTGCAGTATCATTATAGCTGACACCTGTAGAACATCACATGTATAAGCCATTTTAATCAGCAGCCACAAAGTAGAACCTATCAATCCAGCAAGATTAGTGACTAAAGATTGCTAAAAATATGTCTGCATGCAACCAATTTGCTGCGGATTTTCCTCAGCTGAAAAAATGTGCAGCAATTGTGCACCAAAATCTGCACGATTTGGTGTGGATCCACAGCAGATTTCAGCACTTCAAGTGAAGGATGAAATCTGCAGCACATATACAGCAAAATACAATGATGCAAATTTTGACATGGATTTGCTGTGGATTGTCTCAGCTGAGGAAAATCCACGGCAAATCAGCTCTTTGTTTTACATACCCTTAGGGCATGTTTACACGGGGCAGACATTCAGCAGCATTTCTGCATACAAAACATTAAGGCCTTATGTCCACGGGGAGAAGAAGAATTAAAATCCGCAGTGGATTTTAACTCTTCTCCCGCCCGCGGATCCGCACCTAATAGGGATGCATTGACCACCCGTGGGTAGATAAATACCCGCGGATGCTCAATAAAAGTGAATAAAAAAAAAACATGGAGCATGAAAAAAAATGGACATGCTCCATTTAGGTGCGGGTCTCCGGCGGGGACGGCTCCCGCAGGCTTCTATTGAAGACTATGGAAGCCGTCTGGATCCGCGGGAGACCTAAAATAAGAATATAATTCACAGAGGCAGAGGGATACAGAAGAAAGGCTTTCTCAAAATATTCACTGGGTATATCCCTTAAAATATAACTTTTATTAATCAATAAATATAAAATGATTGGGCCTCACAAAAAACAGACAAACTGGAACTAACAAACACAGAGCAAGAATTTTAAACCCTGGAAAAGGACCAGAGAAAATATATGCAATTGACACCTCTATTACAATGCAGAAGTATCCTGCAACGTGAGACACTCTAATGCACTCTTTTTCAGTCACCATTGGGGATGGATGTCACCCAATAAAGATTAGAGGACCATATTAGGATGCGTCCTTCACAAAAAGATGAAAGGAGGATGATCGTTCCATCAAGGTAAGTGGTTTACGGAACACCTCCAATGGTGACGTACATTCGGGCTCCTATTGTGTCTCATCAACAAGGATCAGAATTATTAGAGGTGAAATGACAAGAGGCCACCAGGCCTATGTCTTCTTAGTACACAAACCCTCTTAAATAAGAGATAAAATCTGGTTCTTGACCAGGTAACTGCCCTATCTGGATAATAGCACCGGGCTAAAGATGCTGAAACAGTAGGACACCAGCAGCAGCCTATGATAGGTCCTTGTCCGTGATGAAAAAAGAACTGTATATAGTTTCGTTTAGAATGGACAAACCACAAGCAAAGCTTCTTTTTTCCCCATTTCTTTTTTTCCTCCCCCCTGTTTAAAAAATCACAACTTGTCCCGCAAAAAACAAGCCCTTATATGGCCATGTCAATGGAAAAATGAAAAAGTTATGGCTCTGGAGACGCAACTGCAAAATTAGTTGAAATTCAATGATTAGACCATTTTAGAAAACCTGCCCTGGTGGGTCTGACAGGGTGGTAGGAAACCCGCCACTCAAGGGGTTAAGAGTGTGGTCCCGGCCTACTTTTCCATGGCCCATCCTGTAGATGCTATGGGGATAATGAGTGAATGTGAGGCACAGCATGTAGTTACATAATGCATCTACATGAGGGCAGCGCTGTTTTGATAACAAACTGCTCCACATCAGGCTAAGGCCTTAGTCAGACGGGCGTTTTTAGCCGCGATTTGCGCATGCGTCCGGCGATTTTATAAAACCATTGCTTTGCAATGGTATCGGACACATGAGCGCTTTTTATGCGCTCGTCCGATAAATTATAGAACAAAAAATCGCAGATCGCGCCTATCTGCGATCTGCGATTCCTGTTCTCTACTGTATATGCGCTCAATGGGGCCGGCGGCAGCAGCGCCGACCCCATTGAGAACATATAGAAGACAAATCATTCTTCTCTGCCACAGCTGTAACAGCTGTGGCAGAGAAGAACGATGTTTGCCCATTGAATTCAATGGAGCGGCAATACAGACGCTCCATTGAAAGCAATGGGCTGCCGGCGTGCGCGGGGTGAATTGTCGGGAAGGGGTTAAATATATAAGCCCTTCCCTGCAATTCATCCTAAAATGTGTTAAAATAAAAAAAAATTGTATACTCACCTTTCCGCTGCAGCCGGAGTCCAGCCGCGGCCGCTGTCAGTTCTCCTGAACTGCTTCTCGGCACTATTCAGCCGGCGGGGCTTTAAAATCCCCGCCTGCTGAATGATCTTCCTCTGATTCATGAATGGGTGAGTGACTGCTGCCTCTCAGCGCTGAGCCAATCAGGGGCAGGTCTGACTCACATCCATTCATGAATTCATGAATGGGTGTGAGTGAGGCATGCCTCTGATTGGCTCAGCGCTGAGCCAATCAGGGGGCAGGTCTGACTCACACCCCCTTCACACCCACTGCAGGACGGCCGAACGGAGCTTCGGCTGCCGGGAGAAGGTGAGTATACAATTTTTTTTTATTTTAACACATTTTAGGATGAATTGCAGGGAAGGGCTTATATATTTAAGCCCTTACCGACAATTCATCCCGGGCTCGCCCGCAGCGCATTGCTTTAAATGGAGGCGGCTCTATTGCCGTCTCCATTGAATGCAATGCGCTGTACAGCTCCGGCCCGTTTCTAATGAAACGCGGCTAGGAGCAGATTTTCGGGCGATTTGCGGGCGACTTGCGCGCACCGGTCACGCGATTTGCGGATGCGCATCCGTCATGCGATCCGCAAATCGCGCGAAAAAACGCCCGTCTGACTAAGGCCTAAGATGTATATATTTTAGACATCTTAGCCATATACAGTAGATACAACCCAGAATGTTAGCCTAGATCTCAAATACATTATTTACTTTAGTTAATAGAGTCTAGGGCTTTTGCAATTTAATTGCATCCTAGGTGAGATGAATCTGGATTTCCCAGTATAATTTATCTTCTGTTTCATGTTTCTTTAGCTTTCTGTATGTCTGAGATCATCAAACACTTAATTAAAATCAGGGCCATAAGGAGACAAAAGAAAATGCGAAAGAATTAATTAAAGTCAATCTCCTACCAATAGCTCTAGAGACAGACAGGCTTCCATTAACTCTCCATGCACCAAACCAGACCACGCACCCTCCAAGAGCCTCAATGCGATGTTTCTCATCCTATAAATAAGGAAACAAGATTTGTTGCAGTGATTTGAGGGTTTCAATGGATAAAACCTTAGCAGTAGTTTGACTTGTAACAATACTTGAGTACTAAAAGCAGTATGTGTTTGGCAGGAAAGTAATTGCATTATGTGAACGGTCTCTTGAGTAATCTGCAGGCATTTATTGCAGTTCCTCCGTGGCTGATCACTTTGAGAGGTGTCAAGAGACTGGAACCCAAACTGAAATAGACACTTCTACTCCCATAAAGTCTTTCTGTTGTAGGAAATCAGCTGCACAGAAGAGACACAACAGACACAATAGATACAATACAGCAATATCTAAATCAGTGCTTCTCAAACTGTGAAACTGCCTCACTGGAGAGCAGTGGCCCTACCCTAGATGTGGTGCAACACACCTCCTTAGGCCGATCTCACACTAGCGCTTTTTACCTGCAATGGTGCCTCTCACACAGCGCGCAAAATGCATGCGCACCAAAAAAAAGGACATTATCTTGGCGCATATTACGCGGCAAGAAAGTGTATGTGGATCTGTTGGCACGTAGCAATACGCAGTGTACTCTGTACTTGTGCGTGCTTCCCGCATGGGAAATATGCGCTCGGCAAGTGCCGGCGCACACTAGTGTGAGAGCGACCTAAGTGTCCAAAATCCAACAATACAAACCCACTTTTTCATGATATGACAATATCCTGGCAGAAACCACCTATCAAATACGGTTTAATCCAATAAGAAACTTTGTAGATTGTCAGCTATTGTGGGCAGGGGCTTTTCTCCTCAAGTATCAGTCTGTCACATTTAGTTCTTGTTTATTGGACTTGCCTTTATCTCATGTAATGTACTTAAACCATATATACAGCGAGGTGCAATTAATGATGCTTTAAAATAACTAATTTTGGTATATAGGAAGAGGAGGTTACAAGTTTGTTTGATTCTTCCAGTAAAAGAGGCAGTAGTCCATAGGAGGTAATGCTGCATAAACGATGGATAATAAGCTGATCGCTGATCGCTCAGTGTAAATAGCAGCCGTTCAGGATTGAAAGGCCACTATGTTAAGTCAATGTAGAGGGGCGGGGGAGAATGAGGAGAGAAATCTCCTGCAGCCTCCCCACTGTGAGCCAGCGATACTAGCCCCTGTGCAGCAGCATGAGAGCAAGTATGTGCGGGGACGAGTGTCAGGCATCGTTTGTCTGACACTCGTCCTGTCTAAATGGGCCTTAAGTGATGCATTGCATGAGCACAGAGTGTCTGGTACTGGTAGCAATCTAAATTAACTTCTCTTGGCATGGATTTAGACTGCTGGGGAAGCCCCACAAAAGTATAAGCCCTGCTGTAAGTTAAACATCTATGAAATATTACTATGCTTGGGGTACTAAGCCATCTTTCATGCAAATTTCTTCACTGGGTATTTTGGATCCCAGCTATAGCTAAATTACCATATACAAAGTACAGAACCTGTTTTAGATATTCAGAAAACATAGCTTTAAAGGGGTTTTGTCATAAAAAAAAAAAATGCTATACTTACCTATTCCTCGCCAATTAGTCTTCTTATTGCATCTTCTACTCACCTATTTCTCCTGGCTCCTGCAGTCTCCTGGGTTACATAACCTCCAGCCGCTGGATCCTCTACTTCCTGTGACGAAGCGTACATCGCTGGCATTCTGCTTTCTGCAGGGCAGTGTACCCGGTCACTAGTGACGTAGCATTCACTGCCTAGCAGGGAATGCCGACTCCTCGGCAGCCTGCTTTAGTGAGACTGCGCAGGTGTGATGTCTCAATGCTAATGTTTCATATACTATGCGCACTAAAGCAGGCTGCCGAGGATTCGGCATTCCCTGCTAGGCAGTGAATGCTACGTCACTCGTAGTGTTTACTGCCCTGCAGGGAGGGAATTGCAGATAGTGCTTGCTGCAAAACAGGAAGAAGAGGATCCGGCTGGCTGGAGGTGATGTGACCTGGGGGACTGGAGGAGCCAGAAGAAGATTGGGGAAAAGAAGACTGATGGGGGAGGAATAGGCAAGTATTGATTTTTTTCTCTAATGACAAAACCCCTCGAAGACCTCCAGCCCTATGTAAGGGATATATCAAGTACTTTACTGAGCTCCACAATAGTGATCCCATTCTACGCTGTAGCCCTTCTAAAGAACACTGCTGTATACAAATGGAGACACATTTAGATAAAGATGGCTGTGCTAGTTCCGTAGTCCTCACCTCTCTGTCAGGTTTATGTGGCTTCATTAATTCCACAGCTTGCCCCCTTCGTACCAGCATCACCTGCGAGTCTCCCAACCAAGCCACATGCAGCATGTTGCCTCGGATAAAGATCACCACACCAGTTGTACCGCAACGTAGGTTCTAGAAAAACAAATGAGAAGATGTGTACATTTCCAGGCTATATAAAAATGTAATATACAACAAAAATCTCCTGGTGCACCTATAAGTAAATCGTTAATAAGGAAGAAGTGCTGTGCTCACATTTTCTGGTCACCTCGTGGCCAAAACTCCCACCACTTGCTAGTCCCTCTAATTCAGCATAGATAAAAAGCAATCAGCTTGTCCGTCAATCAGTAGAGATCCACAGGCAGTTGCACAGAGAGCTGCAGCACATACAGTAGCTCTATGAATAGGGTTCTAAAGGGTTAAAATATATTTTTTTACATTTTTACTTCTTATTCCTGAGGGTGTGTTCACACGGGGAGTGCGATAATGCACTTGCAAATCAGCAATTTTTCATGTGAGTGCGATGCGTCGTTTTGCGCTAAAAATGCATCACATTGCTGCACATGTGATTTTCAATTCAATAGCAAAATTGCATCGCACTCGCATGAAAATTGCATTTACATGCGAGTGCAATTTTTTTTTTTTGTTCCCATAAGGAATAATGGGAGATTCCAGAGTTTCCCAAAAATAGGACATGGTGTGATTTATCTATCTCAGAGCAATAGGGCTCCTGCACTCTTGCGTGCTTCTTTCATGCGGTATCGCTGCGTTTTTTTGACGCGATTGTCAATGGGACTTTCTAATGTTAAAAACGAATCACACAAAAATCTTCAAGCACAAACTTGCGATTTTTGTGTGATGCGTTTTTAACATTAGAAAGTCCCATTGACATTTGTGTTAAAAAAAACACAGTAATATCGTGTGAAAAAACGTGCAAGAAAAACGCAAGTGTGCAAGAGCCCTCACTGAGAGAGAAAATGTAAATACACCCGTTTCATAAAATAATGGGTTCTACTCATGGGCAATTTCTATGCATCTTGCAATGCACAGAAAACGCATGTGAAAATCGCCTGTGTGAATACACTATGTATTAGGTCATGTATACACAGGTGAGTTCCATCTGACTGCAATATGGACAGAACATGCACAAGAAAATTACGCATTATTTTATACGTCGTCGATTTTTCTCACAGACCAAGAGTCTAAGGTAGAATAATCACAGCATGTCCTATTTTTTGGGCAATATTATCAATTATTGTCTAAGGGGGCGAGATAAAAAAATTGCATTTGAATGCAGATGCAATTTTCATGTGAGTGCAATGTGATTTTTTTTCTATTGAAAGAACATGCAATATTCACATGATTTGATGTGTTTTCGCAAAACGCATTGTAATCACACGTAAAATCCCATGTTTAGGAGCGTAACATTGGTCTGAGTTTCTTAGATCAATATTGTTTTCACCCGTGTAAATAGGGCCCAAAGAGAAATGGGTGAGATTGTGTGTGATTGAGGGATGGCATAGTCCACAACACTGTTGCAGAATATTCCATCCCATGTAGAAAGACGCCATCCAGCAGCTCCTGGAATCTGTATGGGTCTGTATTGTAATACAATGCCATGTGCATGGACTCTGAGCTACAAGTGGTCAGGCTGCAGTCATGTAAATGCTTCCCTAACCACCTGGTTATTAACTAAGGTTATGTGGACATATAATAGGTCATCTTTGCTCATAAACTTAGAAGCTAACCAAAATCCAGAGGATCTGAGATAGGAAGAAATATTATTTATCATCAGGGAATAAGTGTGGTTGTCAGATAATACAACTGGATGCCTTCCTTCCCAGAACAAGTCCTTCGGACCCAGCTGGTGCGGTGCAGGGCACATCATCTTGGAGTACACTGACAGCTCAATGCTGTTTTGTTTCTGTCCAATGTCACCTTGAGCTTCATGTCACTGTGATAGATATCTCTGTCACACGCACATCTGCTCCAATCTGAGAGAATACGGCGCGTGCACAGAATACTTTTGCAGCTAACCCCTCCCTCGTCTCCTGCCAGTTATTGCTAGGAAAGGAATTCACTGCTTGAGCACCAAAAATCATCAAACTGTTTAATACCGTGCAAGTATACACATCTCTCCTAAATGGATCGATTGCATTTGTTTGTTCAGGTGAAAAATTACTCTGCATTTATAGAAACTGCCTATTAAAATCCATTCCCCCACTAGATCAGCAAAACGTATATATGGAGACATGAAAGTAGTTTATACTAATACATTAAAATTCAGAGTTTGGGATCTCTTCTTAGGACTTTGCCTGCAGTCTTGCCAATTTTTTTTTTTTTTTAACAATAATTTTTATTGAAAAATTTTCCATTATATAGAAGTACATAACAGCAAGAACTGTGATATGGCGTATTATATATGAGTTTTCATAGAGCAGTGTATAATCTAGGTTGACGAATACAAGGTTATGGTGTTCCATTATAACGAGATTTTTTCCCCGCCTTTCGTTGTATTTCTTGTAGAAGCAATTTACTGAAATCAATGGCCTGGCCAGGGCCAAGATATAGGTCAAGAGGGGAGAAGGGGGGATATTCCAGGGGTTCTTCTCTCGTGGCAGTGACCCAGAGCAGGAAGGATGGGTGGGGGATTATAAGGCTATCTTTTGTTAATTGCATTTATAGAGAGGTTGAGGAACCAACCCCGTTACAGGGAGGGCATAATCTATCCATGGGCTCCAAATACTCAGAAATTGTTCATACCTGTCTTCTATTATCGATGTTAGTTTTTCATTGATCAAGTACTAAATTATGCGGCGCTTAACCTCGGAAAAGTCCAAGGAAGCTTTTCGCCAGGTATGAGCATTAGTTTGTTTTGCGGGTAAGAAGAAGAATGAGATAAGTTTTCCGGAGAATGGAGGTATATTTTCAATCCGCTTGTTCAACAGGGCTTCCCATGGGTTTTCACGCAAGTTATGATAGGTTACTGAATAAATTAGGGAATATGTCCTAATCCAGAGTCGTTTGACTCAAGGACAGGATCACCATATGTGGATCATGTCCCCAGGGAGGACCAGCCCCAGAAGCATGCATTAGAGTAGACAGGAACCGCATGTGCTATTCTAGCGGGAACTAGGTACCAGGGAAGTTGGATTTTATATGATATTTCCAACATTAGTGTATTATGGGCACCCCAATTGGTTGATCTCCATATCTTGAACTACTCGTCCTCTTCCAGAGTATTACCTATGTCCCATTCCCATCTAGATATGTATGAGAGTTGTGTGCGGTATGAGGTATGTATGAGTCTTGAGTAGATTTGTGAGATGAGGCCCCTTGCTTACGGATATTTAAGACAAAATGTTTCAAAGGGGGTTATGATTAATGGGGAGTTTGTGTTCCAGAGAAGAGAGGATATGAAATTCTTAAATTGCAAATAGTGGAATACTTCAGAAGGCGGTAGGTCATAATTCTTTTGGATGGTGGAGAATGTATCGATGCTATTCAATGAGAGTAAATGGTATATTTTGAAAATACCTTTTGGAAAGAAGTAGTCTGAGTTTACAAAGGAGTGGGTTATAGTTTTGTGCATATACTGTAACCAGGTATAGGAATTTGTCAAGTTTATACCCAGATAGTCCAGCAACCTAGTTATCCACTTAAATGGGAAATTCGATTGAAGTAAGGAGATCATTTGTGAGAGTAGCATGAGGTTAAAAGCTTTAGACTTTGCATTATTAGTTGTCAGGCCAGAGAATAACCCGAACCTGCACAGCTCCACCATAAGGTTAGGGATAGTGGTTCGAGGAGAGGATATTATTGCCAATATCTCATCTTCAAACATACTAATTGTATGGTGGATCGAGGCAATTTCAATTCCCTTGATGTAGGGGTTATTACAAAGTTTTATTGCTGGTGGCTCTGTGGCTAGAATAAACATAGAAGAGGAGACAGTGGGCGTCCCTGCCATGTACCCGGCTGGATCAGGATATTATCTGAGCAAAAACTTTTATAGCAGATAAAGGCTTTAGGGGAGGGTATAGGATCCATAATTATGTTAGAAATTCAATAGGAAACTTCTAATGTTCCAACACTGAAAAGAGATATGGCCAATTTAGGGTGTCAAAAGCTTTGTAAACATTCAAGGACAGTAACATTGCAGGAATGCCCTTGCCAAATTATTTTTTATTATTTCTAATTATTTTTTAGTGTTTCCAGATTATTTTTTAATTGTGTGCTGAATCAGTAGAATTTCCTGATAATCAAAAGACAAATTAAAAGAAAGTACCTGAAAATACTATAAACTTCAATTACAAATTGCCATATTAGTAACGACCTCTCAGAATAAAGTTACCAAATCATTTATACCACACGGTGAACACTATAAAAAGATAATACAAAAAACAATTGCAAATTTGCTGCTTTTTGTATAAAAGTTGTTCAAGTCATTATATGCTGCTGAAAATGATGCCATTAAAAATATGACTAATCTAACAAAAAAAACAAAACCTCATACAGCTTTGCAAAATAAATAAAATGTTATGGCTTTCAGAAGGTGGTGATTTGCAAAAGAAATTGTATTCTTAAAGGGTTCAAAAAAGAAGTGCAAATTTATCAAAGGCCCTATAACATAACAAAATTTACTGGGACTAGGTTTTAAATGGGTTGTCCGAGTTGTAACATCAGTGTACAACCCTTTCCACATGTAATAACATAACAAATAGCGATATACTCACCTCTCCCTGCTCCCCCTGTGTACCACAGTGGTGCTCAGTCCTCCATTCCGTTCTGTGTTTACAGCCGCAGTCCCACCCAATTTACGGGAAGTCACATGGGCTGCATCCAATTACAGAGCTCAGCAATCAATCGGGGTAAGATTGACCATATTTGCAGGGTATTACAATCGGAAGATCAATCAGTGTATGAAAGACATATAGTTATATCAGTCATTATCTGTATCATTATATATGTCATAGTATATTAAATAGTATATAATTGATAGCCTGCAGAATACATAACTTGCAGTAGTTGCATTTTATGATGGAACCTGAATTCTCCAGCCGCTGAATTAGAAGGGCTGTTTTATAATCTTCTTGGAGAGTTGAATTCTGCACAGTATTAATCACTCTTGACATCTAAGATATAATTAACTGCTACGCAGAGGATAGAGCGACCGAGAGCTCTTTAAAGAAAATGATAAATGAAAGAATTAGGACCAGTCGGAATTTATTTTCCTCCTATAATCGTTTGTGGACTCTCAAAACGGAGACACACTATTAATATCCCCGTTGCTCTGAGCTATGCAAGGACTTGAAACTCAATGACAGACTATCAAAGTTGCATCAATGAAGGCTTAGTTTGGAGCCTCCGGCACAGATTCGTCTCAAAATCCCGGATGGAATAGCCAGACACATTTCTTTAGATTCAGAGGGTTCCATTGGGTTCCATTCCTTTCCATCATAGGATGGATCCAGCTTTTTGGATTCTTGCTCCCATGGCAGAACAGGAAAACAGCAACCTGAACAAGATATGAACCCAGTGTGGCTTTACTCAAAATATGAATACTTAGGGCTGCCCACAGATTATGGAATATTCATAGCAGATTTTGGTGTGGATCTGATTTTGCCGCGGACCCCCTCATTTGAAGCTGAAATCCAGTGATAATCCCTAGCATAATTTTACATACATGAATTTAAAATCCGCACCACAAGCCAATATAGGCTGCAGATTTTTTTTGCCTAAGCTATTCCATACAAGGTAAATCGACCCAACAGATGCCAAATGAACACTATTTTTGCATCTGTTGAGAAAATGGGGCCCTATGGATACATTTGGTATGTGGGTACATGATTTCTCTGTATATCATTTTGTATAATTCTAAGGCCTTAGTCACACGGGCGTATATACGCGCGTATATACTCGCGTATATACGCGCGTAAAAAAAACGCGTGACCATGTCCATTGCCACCAATATGTTCTATCTTTAGCAGGTGCGTTTTTACGCGCGTATATACGCGCGTATTTACGTCCGTGGGTTTTTACGCGCGTATATACGCGCGTATTTACGCCCGTGTGACTAAGGCCTAAGAGTGTTTTCACACCTGCACTGGAGATTCAAATTTCTTGCTCTGACTGGACGGAACCGAAGACCGCTGAGCGGACCCCATTGACTATGATGGGGTCTGCCCCCTTTCCGTCCAGCGGCCCAGTTTTGTGACAGAAAAAAAAGTGCTGCATGCAGCGCTTTTTCTTCCAGTGTTTGCAGCCATATCTGCGATGGAACCTCCGGTCAGAGGTTCCAACTCAGATGTGAAACCAACTTAACATTAACTAGTGTGTAGTAGTGGCCAACGCCAAGCAGACATTGTGGAAACTAAAAGACTGATTACAAGCTTAGATTTCCTGTTCTTTTTAATAGCTATGTTTCTGCTGTTAAATCAGGCCATAGACAGGAGTATGCTGTGGGGCCAACACTTATATGCCAAAAACGTTTCTTTTCAACTAACTCCCCCTAAACCTGCGTCTTGGACAGCCAAACACCACGGTGGGACTAAGAGAGCATTTCCACACCGTTTTTCACTATGGTGTGGGGTTTTATCCCAGGTGACGAAAACAACACTGTGTCGGAACCACCAAACAGAAATGAACAATTAATCACTGTCACTATGGTAACACAACGGATACCTCGTGTCCATTTGACAGGGTTTCTGTTTATTTCCATTATATCTGGAGTACAGAAAAATGTACTTGACTATATGATTTTACTTTAAAATGTTTTTATTAACTTTTTTCATAAGTAGGGTAAGGCGTAGATGCATGATATACAGTGATTAAGGTACAATAAGATACTGGATTCTTTAGTAATCATTTTCAAGTATTATGGTACATATATCTAATTCTAAGCATTCAAATTTAGTTTATAACAAATCTTGTTGCATCTTAATAAAGAAAGAGTTTTCGGGAAATGTTGGAGGGGGGAGGAGAAAGGAAAACAAATAAGAGGAAGGAGGGAAGGGTGGATTAAAAGGGGGTGGATGGGGGTAGGGAGGAAGGGAGGTATGAGGTCTTGTAACTAGACCTCTATAACAAATATCAAACTTTGTTGGCTTCATGAGTAATTTAAAGTTAGTTTTTTAGAGTCTCTCTCCTGCTGTATCGCCCCAATGGGGTTCGGATAGTGCCCATGGGTTTTGTGTAGTGGTTGCCTATGCGGGATCCTCCCCACGCCCCTAGGATCACATCAATCACAAGATTATTGGGGGGGTTCCCTAACTGTATGATTTTATACGCCAATAATAACACTGTTAAACAAAAATTTTGTAACCGATAAGCAGATAGGCGGCTTATAGTAACTTTAGTGTGTTAAATTCAAATATGATATCAGTTTTTTTCTGCCACGTTAAGTTTTCCAATTATGGGGAAGAATGTAATCCAATTGCTGTTGTATTGTATTTTTTTGAAATATTCCTATACAATTAATCCAGTCGGCTCGCCATTAACCTTGCTTAATAAGAATAACAAAAGTGATTGTGCAAGTATTTCACAATCACCGTTACCCTCCATGTGCTGAGTGAACACTGTATGGGTAGGTTTATGTGACATATAGGGTTTGTTTCCATGTGGCGTAAACACTGCGGATCATCCACCAGTAAGTTGTAGTTAATGAACTGTGTTTTTACAGGTCATTGGTTAGACTAAATAAAAGAATCAAAATCGTAAAACAAAGATACATGTTTGGTATCGCTGCGTCCATGAAAGTCCAATCTATCAAAGTAACACATTATTTACCCCACAAGGTAAGTGTCTCCAAGAAAAAAATGCAACAAAAAGTGATCAAAAAGTCATATGTATTCCAAAATGATACTAACGCAAACTACAGGACGTCCCGCAAGAAATGAGCTCTTGCATAACTATGTGGACGGAAAAAGTTATTGCGCGCAGAAGATGGCAGCAGAAAATAATTTTTTTTAAATTTAATGTCTTTGAAAAAAAAATAAAACTACAGCAAAAAAAAACTATAGAAGTTTGGTATCGTAGTAATCGTACTGACCTATAGAATAAAGTTATGTCATTTTTGTTGTAGTATGTGGGCTGTAGAAACAAGATGCACTGAAAACGCACTGGAATTTTTTTTTTCATTTTACTCCACTTTTAAGTACATTATATAGTACATTAAATAGTACCATTGAAAAATGCAACAAAAAAAATGCTTGGTCACTAAGGGGTTAAATAACTTGAAAATGTGACATGCTGCTATTATTCCGTTTTACCAGTGTAATCAGCAGGTTTTAATTTTACAGAAACATATCAATTACTTTCTGTTACGAACATTTTTAAAACATTTGTTGCACAGTGTAATTAAGAGGAATGGAAACTTTGTCAAACGGACACCAAAGTGGCATCAGTTTCACTAATGACAGTGAATAATTGCGTTTGCTTCCATTCGGGGATTCCGCTTTAGTGCTGTTTTCAGCACCTGTGATGTAACCCCCTGACAGAATCCCACATCATAGAGAATGCTATGGGAACGCTCCCTGACATACTTCCATAGACATTAGATTGTCCTCCAGAACTGACCAGCTTGAGTCTTTTCTAACACTGCCACAATTTTAGTACTTTCTGTATTTTTACCGGAAAGAACAGCATGCTGTTCTATCTTTTGCATTCTTGTCACAAATGACAGATGGAGAAGAATGCCTTAGCAGTACATGAGATCCACTCTAAAATAATGTCGGGAACAGACGTAAATAGAGAACTTATAATTGCAAAGTTATCGAGAAAGACAAAACACGATTTGTACAAGAGTGCCTTGCAAAATCTCTGGGCTGAATGTGAAGTAGTCGCTCTCCATATTAAACTGCTAGTAAAATACTCTCATTTGACAAGAAAAGTGTATCCTTTTGTATATAAAGCGTCATAAAATCCCTTAGGAAGGAAAATGACAAAGTAAAGGCATACAATGATGTATACAGGGCTTACATGACAGCTGGTGGCTTTACACGGATTTCTCCTTTTTTTTTATTCAGGGTCAAGGGAGGTTCCAGAATGGACTCTATGGGTTGCCATGGTAATTGGTGAACGTGAGTTAATAGGGGGATTGTTGGTTATTCTTAGACATGTAGAATACATTATAACAGTAGAGAGCTGCTGCATATAGTATGTGCTGCACTTAAATGTATTCCTATAAAATCTAAGGATACTTTTAGACATAGTAATAAATCATTCCCCGAGTAAACAATGACACAGTTTGCTCAGGCGGTTAGTTTAACCCTTTCCAATCCACTGTCTGACGTCTGAAGACATTCTGATTTAAGGCTGTAGAGCTCTGATGTCGGAAGACTTCGACAGGGTATTCTTACTGTAGATTACTGGCCGCTCTGTTGTTGGGGGCCTCTCCAGCATGTCCCATACAGCAGTACTGGCTCTAGCCAGCAGATGGTGCCATTGTATAATGGCAGAAAGAGAAAGCCCCCTAGGAAACCCTGAATCCAAAATTGGATTGCAAATGGTTAAATACAACAAGATCGTTCAGTTGTACAGTGAATGAGAACGACTGAATGATCGGTGTTTAAACCAAATGATTAGCGAATGAGCCAACAATGATTTTAATGCCCACGTAAAATGAAAGATGAGCGAAGGATAATCGTTCCGTGTAAAAGCACCTTAATTCGTATGACTGTAAGAGAAGAGTGGTGAAGGGTTTTTTCCAAAGTAGGCATCGATGATTTGTTAGTGAATTCTCTTTTTATACCTTACATACACATAGAATCCACACAATACAATCCACAGAAAAAATAGTATTAGCATGCAGAGCAACATTCGCCATTTTCCAGATTATTATTGGAAACAGCATTCAGTGTCCCTTTGCCAGCATTAGCGTGCCTTCACACGTGGTAGAAAACTTTGCCACAGACAAGTCCACACTGAAATCTACACATCTTACATTTGGATTTCGACATACATTTGCAGCGAAATTGCTTCAGATTTCCTCCTTCTACCACATCTACCACAATTCCATGGCAAATTTACATCAAAATCCACATGTAGGACATAAGGATTCCAGAGAGGATTTGTCTGTGATAGAATTTTCGGCCACATCTGAAAGCACCCTAAAGAGGTTCTCCAGAATTAGAAACAACTTAGCTACTTTCTTCAGAAACAGACAACCCCTTTAAGTGGATCTGCAATACAGTGCTGAGTTATGTAAAGTGCATCTTAATGGTAAAAAAACCCAAAAAACAGCTGATTCTCACCTCTCCCAACTTCTCACTTGACCCCCGCAGGTGGCTTCGGGTCTCCACTGTGCTGCTTGTTTACAGGCTGCAGTCAGCCTATGATTTCCTGTGAACTTGCCACTGTAGCCAATGACAGCGCTCAGCGATGGCTGCAGCAGCTTGTTTGGAGATGGCTCAAGCTTACTGCAGTGTCTGAAGATGATGTCAGAAGGGAGACCAGAAGCCACCAGTGGTGTTGTTATTCTACACCATGGGGATCTAATAAGATACACTTTACATAATCCGAACAATTCCCATGCAATCCGCGGCCCATCCACAATGTCAATGGAGGCCGTCCGACCCGCAGCCTATATGCAATTAACATCACACATGAGCCACAGGTACCCGTGTGATCACTAAGCGATGGCATGGGAAATACAAAGTATTGAGAAAAAAATCTGTATTACACATTACCAACGCTGTACCGCCACGGTCATATGCATTGCAAAAATGACAGATACAGGGGGTCACTCGCCAGCTTTAAAGCTGGAACCCGCTGCAGGGTCTCATATGTGGAATCTGACCTGGACGTGTGAAGCCAGCAAATAGAAACATGTGACATGACAGCTGCGGTAGGGGATCCAGCTGCCGGCATCCTGTAACTGTTTTTCAGGGAAGGGCTTTAAATATAAGCCCTTCCCTGAAAAACAAGGAAAAGTAGTGATAAAAAAAAAAAATCATACTCATCTTCCTACAGCTGCCAGGGCTCAGCCGCGTCCTATCTGCGCTGTCACCGGCTCCTCAAAGCAGTTCTTTCAGCAGGTTTTAAATACCCGCCTGCTGTAAGAGCTGCTTCTGATTGGCTGAGGCACTTAGCGAATCACAGGCAGCTCTTGGCTGTCAGTCATTCAGCGAGAGCTACCTGTGATTGGCTGAGATGCTCAGCCAATCACAGACAGCTGCTTCTGATTGGCTGATCACCTCAGACAATCACAGGCAGCTCTCGCTGAATGAATGATAGCCAAGAGCTGCCTGTGATTGGCTGAGCTCCTTAGCTAATTAGAAGCAGCTCTTTCAGAAGGGGGGGGATTTTAAATCCCCACCTGCTGAAAGAACTGCTTTGAAGAGCCGGGGACAGCGCAGAGATGACGCGGCTGAGCCCTGGCAGCTGAAGGAAGGTGAGTATGATTTTTTTTTAAATTTTCAACACCACTTTTTCTTGTTTTTCAGGGAAGTGCTTATATTTAAAGCCCTTCCCTGAAAAACAATTACAGGATGCCGGCAACTGGATTCCCTACCGCAGCTGTCATCTGTGACAGCTGTTGTAGGGAATTCTTTATTCCCCGCAGAGATGAAGAATTCCTTTGCTGCATCTGTCACAGATGTGGCAGGTGCAGCAGGGAATTCTTTTTCCTCACGGGGATGAAGGAAACATCTGCTGCGTGCGGCAGGTGTGTTCTTCATCCCCGCGGGGACACGGCAGCGGTGGACAGGTAAGTTTTTTTTTTTTTACACTAAAGATCTTGTTTTTCAGGGAAGAGCTTATATGTAAAGCCCTTCCCTGAAAAACAATTCAGGGGTGCCGGCAAAGCATTGCCTTCAATGAAGCTGCTGGCAGCAGCCGCGGCTCAATTGAAGGCAATGTACGGATCTTCATACACGCGTGTTTTTGCACATACATGGGTGCGCACCTATGTACGCACAAAAACACCCTCGTGTGAAGCCACCTTAATGGATGAAAAGAAGCCTTGATTTCTTAGCCCAGTCATAGGAATAGTTGATTCTGTAATATATTATTGAATATGGCTAAGTTATGTGATTGATTTGTATGGAAAATATTATTTATGGTATTAAGTTGAATAGAAAGAAAAAGCTATTATCGGTTGTCCAGATCTTGTGATCTCTTTATTAAAAAAACAACAAGTCTGTTGTAACCATAGACATTTGATAATGAATAAAAGGAAGCGCTACCATAGCACAGGCATCACCATCCGATTGGTGGAGATCCCCATGATGCCAGACGCGTTAATTTCTGGCTTGAATTGTCTATTTAAATGTTCTCTCATTCCCTGCTTTTCTAAGCTGGTCTGACGAAGAAGTCTCTCCGGCTACGTAGCGTGAAGTCTAATAAAAATTAATGTTCTCATTTATTCTGGCTCCACTCATCAAGGACAGCAGTGTCATTCCTCCTCACCTTTGGTAATCTATCTCATAGACATTTGATAACATGAAATGCTGTCCTGTCAAAAATGTGGTCTATGTACACTGATGAGCTTGTCACTCAGCATATTATATTGACTCCTACTGAATTCACTGGAAGTTGTGCCTGAAATACCAACCCGGCCGCTGCGCTGTAGTCAGCGCTTTCTGCTCCCTGCATTGTCCTTACTGACAGCACTTCCAGGGATCCCAAGTAGTGGATCTCCACCCATCATCTATTGATGACCTGTCCTAAGAATAGGTCATTAATAGAACAATGTGAGAAAATGCCTTAAGTTTGAAAGTCATGGGTAACGACATAAACTGTTTGAAATATGTAGGAAAATAGGAGTTTTATCCTTTGGTGATGGATTTTTATACTAATTATTTTTGGGCCTGATCACTGGTACTATAAGTGGGCTTGCACTGATATGACATTTGACTGTTCATTAAATTCTACTACTGGAAAACCAGTACTGTGCCAGGATTAGGTAAATAGTACTAAATACATGTTATTTAACATCCTACATAGTGTATAATGTGTTTCAATTTGGTTACTGAGTCTGGAAGGGTATTGTTTCTCCTTAAGGTGAGAAGACTTAGAATGACATCCATGCTCCTCTGGGAACTATGCAAATGGGATGATGGAACAATACATCTGCAGCGCCACCTATTGAAAGGCAGTCTGTGTATGGTTATTCTGGCTTTTGCTTACAATTTCCAGTCATTTTTACAAGACTTGTTTAAAAAGTCTAACATTGACCTGCAGGAATGCTGCTTCCAATAGGTGGTGCTGCAGAGGTATTGTTGCATCTTCCTATTTGCAATATGGTTATTAGGCATGGATCTTGAAGACTACAACTGCCATGGATGAGAAACACAGATTCCCATACAGTCCTCATGCATTGACATTGTGCCTGTAAATAAATATTACATGACTCCATCTCATCACCCTTCACTGTCAGTTCTGGACTTTTAACTGCAAGACCAACAGAATAAACCCAACCAATATACTTCAGCACACTGACCTCGCGGGCTGCTTTCTTTACAAAGCTTTCATCTGTGATGCGGAATGCTCTACAGAGGGCTTCAGCCGGGTCCTGTGGGAACACTTCTTGACGTACCAAATTCACGTGCAGGTGGATAGAAGCGTAAATGGCAGCATCTACTCCTCCGTGTCCGTCAAACACAGCAAAGTAAGCTTGTTCCTCTTGGTCCTAAGGGGTGTTAGAAAAACAAAGTGATAAAACACAAGATCCACACAACTATTTTCCTTATCCTGCTTCGACACTCAGCATGTACATTGGATTTCTGCCCTCGGTGTACAGATATTAGAATTCAGTCTCAAGAAGATGAAGTTGTGAGAGCATACACTTACCAGATACTTACATGTGAATAGGAGTGTGGAACGGAGATATTTGTTTTATTTTACGACTAATATTGTATGGGGATTAGAGCCATTATATGGAGCATTATGGCTGGTGTTACGTGAGTGCTATGGTTGGTGCTTGTTTTTCTTAAAATTATTTTAAAGTCATAATTCTGTCCATTTCACCTCCTTTGTAACTACTGATGGAATATTCACGTCATACTAGCATATGCTATATGCCATAGTATGATACTATTAAGGAGAATGGAATAACACTGTGTGAAACTGCTACTGCTATGAGAGGCAGTATATGGCACCCATCTGAAAAGTGCATTTAGGATGAGCATTGTGAGGAGATGATCAGATTCCTGCTCTCAGCCAATAGGCATTGTCAGTAGTGTTATTGGTTGGATGCAGGTACATTATAAGGCCTTTTAGTATAGTGGCAACTGGAATAACTCACCCAGATGCTGATACACTGTAGGGAGGGGGTACGAATCAGATGATACTGTCTTCACAGAAGGGATGTTATTACTTTGTGGGGCCACATGGGGAGCGCCAGCACTTTGGGAGGGTCACAAACATGTTCATTGGAGGTAGCAGCAGGACAGGGAGTATACACAGAGACAAGTTGTAGCTGGAATAAGTGGTTTTCGCCCAGATATAGAAGAAAAAGGACAACTCCAATCATAGATGTCACCAGTGATAACTGGAGTAATCACTTTCACTGTGTAGAACTGGTATCTGACTATTATTTATAGGTATACTATTACTTTGAGAGGGTCACTAAGGTGATCTATTACTATAGAAATCAAAGGGCATCGGCTAACGAGAAAAAAATTTGCTGCGATACATAAATATATATGTTATATGTGTATAATATACACTCATTGTAAAAAAAAAATGAACCCCTTAAAAGAAGTTGTTGAAATCGAATGAAATTTTCTCTGTGTGATTGTAACGTTGATATAAGTAAGTGATTACACTATCAGAGCATAAAAGTAATTTATTGCTATTATTGTACTGCCTCTAGCTTAGATGTAAGATGTGATACAGGCGGGCATGGAGACTCTAGTACCCTGTTGTACTGCCTCTAGCTTAGATGTAAGATGTGATACAGGCGGGCATGGAGACTCTAGTACCCTGTTGTACCGCCTCTAGCTTAGATGTAAGATGTGATACAGGCGGGCATGGAGGCTCTAGTACCCTGTTGTACCGCCTCTAGCTGGGATACAAGATGTGATACAGGCGGGTATGGAGGCTCTAGTACCCTGTTGTACCGCCTCTAGCTTAGATGTAAGATGTGATACGGGTGAGCATGGAGGCTCTAGTACCCTTTTGTACTGCCGCTAGCTTGGATGTAAGATGTGGTACAGGTGGGCATAGAGACTCTTGTATCCTGTTGCACCACTTCTAGCTTGGATACAAGATGTGATACGGGTGGGCATGGAAGTTCTAGTACCTTGTTGTACTGTCTCTAGCTTGAATGTAAATTGTAATACAGGGGGCATGCAGGCTCTAGTACCCTGTTGTACCGCCTCTAACTTGGATAAAAGATGTGATACGGGGGAGGGCATGGAGGCTCTAGTACCCTGTTGTACCACCTCTAGCTTGTATACAAGTTGTGATACGGGGGAAATAGAGGCTCTAGTACCTTGTTGTACTGTCTCTAGCATGGATGTTAGATGTGATACAGAGGGTATGGAGGCTCTAGTACCCTGTTGCACTGACTCTAGCTTGGATACAAGATGTGATACAGGTGGGCATGGAGGCTCTAGTTCCTTGTCGTACCGCCTCTATCTTTTATACAGGATCTGATACAGGCAGGCATGGAGGCTCTAGTTCCCTGTTGGGCCACCTCTAGCTTGGATACAGGATGTGATGCAGGCGGGCATGGAGGCTCTAGTACACTGTTGCACCGTTTCTAGCTCAGATACAAGATGTGCTTCGGGCGGGCATAGAGGCTCTAGTATCTTGTTGTACCATCTCTAGCTTGAATGCAAGATGTGATACAGGTGGGCATGGAGGCTCTAGCACCCTGTTTTACCTCCTCTAGCTTGGATGTAAGATGTGATATGGTCAGGCATGGAGGCTCTAGTACCCTGTTGTATTGCCTCCAGCTTGAATGTAAGATGTGATACAGGCGGGCATGGAGGCTCTAGTACCTTGTTTTACCTCCTCTAGCTTGGATGTAAGATGTAATATGGTCAGGCATGGAGGCTCTTGTACCCTCTTGTACTGCCTCTAGCTTGGATGTAAGATGTGATACGGGCGGGCCTGGAGGCTCTAGTACCCTGTTGTACCGCCTCTAGCTTGGATGTAAGATGTGATACAGGTGGGCATAGAGGCTCTAGTATCCTGTTGCACCACTTCTAGCTTGGATACAAGATGTGATATGGGGGAAATGGAGGCTCTGGTACCTTGTTGTACTGTCTCTAGCATGGATGTTAGATGTGATACAGAGGGTATGGAGGCTCTGGTACCTTGTTGTACCGTCTCTAGCTTGGATGTAAGTTGTAATACGGGGGGCATGGAGGCTCTGGTACCCTGTTGTACCGCCTCTAGCTTGGATGTTAGATGTGATACGGGGGGGGGGGGGGGGGTGCATGGAGGCTCTAGTACCCTGTTGTACTGCCTCTAGTTTGGCTACAGGATGTGATACAGGCGGGTATGGAGGCTCTAGTTCCTTCTTGTACCGCCTCTATCTTGGATACAGGAACTCATACAGGCAGGCACTGAGGCTCTAGCACCCTGTTGGGCCACCTCTAGCTTGGATGTAAGATGTGATGCAGGCGGGCATGGAGGCTCTAGTACCCTGTTGTACCGCCTCTAGCTTGGATACAATATGCGATATAGGCGGGCATGGAGGCATACAAGTTCTGTATGGTATCCTGCGGCATATCACTCCACAATTCGCTGTAACTGAGCCGCTAGATCATGTAAACTCATCACCTTCTATTTGTGTCCCAATACTTTTGTCAGCATAGTGTACATTCAACTCAACGCAATTTCCACTCATTTAGCAATCCTATGTGACTTACCAATTTAGTAATTATGTGATCGACGTACAAAGAAATAGATGCTTCATAGAGCGCTGTTATTTTAATGATAATTCAGAATTGAACATAAATTGCACAGATAGAAGGTGGACCCTCAGAATCAATTCCTTTTGACCAATGTACCCCAGTCTGACACTGAATATATATTATAGTTTATCATGTCCCATTTTGTAAACTACTGCTTTATTTCTTTGGGGACAGATCCCAAGAGAACAAAATGTTTTGGCTTTGTAAGGAACGCAATTTTGTACTGCAATAAAAAGTAATCTTCCATCATATTGATTTTCTGATTGGAGTGCTGAAAAATTATTTTTCACCAATTACAATCCATCTTTTAAGTCTCTTATGATGACCAATTGAAAAATATTTCTAAACAATACTTACAATTGATTTGCATATAGTACATACAGTTTGGGCAGTTAGTTCTTTGGTCATACAGTTGCAATCAAAGTTATTTAACCACTATTGTAAATTAGATTTATTTGCCAAATGCATGCAAAAAAAACAACAATCAAACAAGAATTTAAATAGTTCAACACAACTAATATAACAGATGTTTTCTCTGAGTTCAATACAAAATGAGACTTTTAATGACTGATGCAGTCTCAGAATTATTCAACTCCTTTATGACAGGAGTCTTTAGTACTTAACCCTTCTTAATCTACTGTGTGACGTCTGAAGACATTATGATTTAAGGCTGTACAGCTCCGATGTTGGAAGACATCCGTCGGGGTTCTCTTACTGTATATTGCCAGCCTCTCTGCTGTTGGAGCCTATCCTACGTGTCAGCTCATGCAGTACTGGCTTTAGCCAGCATATAGCGCCATTGTATAACTGCAGAAAAAGAGTAAGCCCCCTAGGAAAACCAGGATACAAATTGGATTGGAAAGGGTTAACAGAGCACTTGTTTGCTGTTATAACCTGCTGCAAATGTGATGCATAGCCAGCTAGCAGCTTCTAACAGCCCATTCCTCATGGACAATGGCCTCTAATTCAATAATATTCTTGGGTTTTCGTGCTGCAAATGCCTTCTTCACATCCTAACAAAGATTTCCTATGGGGTTCAAGTCAGGTGACTGTGATGGACATCCAAAATCGTCCCGGACTTCCAAAACCAAGCCTTGGTGGACCTCTTAGGTGTGCTTGGAATCATACAAGTGTTAAGAGTTTTGTTTTTTTTCAAATATCAAAATGCAAAGTGAATTAACAACAGAGAAATCTAAACATCTTGGAGAACTAACCACAGATCTTCTGTGGATGTAGCTTGCTCAAATCCTTCTGTTTCTTCATGTAATTCCAGACTGACTGGATGATGATGAGATCAGGGCTCTGTGGGGCCAAATCATCACTTACAGGACATCTTTTTTCCCCTTACCCTGAAGATAGTGCTTAATGACATTGACTGTATGTTTGGGGTCGTTGTCCTGCTGCAGAGTACATTTGGAGCCAATCAGAGAAAAAAAAATCTTACTTTGCAGCATTTGATCCACAACTGCCTCAAACTTTTGCAGAGTGCTATAGGTCTTGAAGTTCGGGCATGAAGTGTTTAGTTTGTGTCTTATTATGCAAACAGAAGCCTTAGTGTCTGCTGCCACCGAATCTTGCTGTAGCTCCTTTGCAGTCACTTTAGGGTTTTTGACCACCTGCTTCCTTAAAGGGGTTGTCCCGCGGCAGCAAGTGGGTCTATACACTTCTGTATGGCCATATTAATGCACTTTGTAATGTACATTGTGCATTAATTATGAGCCATACAGAAGTTATCAAAAGTTTTATACTTACCTGCTCCGTTGCTGGCGTCCTCGTCTCCATGGTGCCGACTAATTTTCGGCCTCAGATGGCCAAATTAGCCGCGCTTGCGCAGTCCGGGTCTTCTGCTGTATTCAATGGAGCCGCTCGTGCAGAATGCCGGCTCCATGTAGTTCCGCCCCGTCACGTGCCGATTCCAGCCAATCAGGAGGCTGGAATCGGCAATGGACCGCACAGAAGAGCTGTGGTCCACGGAGGGAGCAGACCCCGGCGGCCATCTTCAGCAGGTGAGTATGAAGACGCCGGACCGCCGGGATTCAGGTAAGCGCTGTGCTGTTTGTTTTTTTAACCCCTGCATCGGGGTTGTCTCGCGCCGAACGGGGGGGGGGGGGGGGGGGGTTAAAAAAAAACAAAAAACGTTTCGGCGCGGGACAACCCCTTTAAGAATCTGGTAGCAGCCGGTGATAGCTTTCTCTTTCTGCCATGTCCAGGTAGTGTAGATGGTGTTCCTTCAACTTTAAAGTTGCAAACTATGCTTCCAGCTGTATCCCTAGGACTATTCTGTGACTTTGCTATCTTTTTGTATCTATGTTTTTGTTTTTGCAACTCAATGATTTCTTCTGCTACATTTTTTAGATAATTCTCTTGACCTAGACTATATTTCTAACATACAGTCAGCTAAGCCTTAGGCACTCCAGCTATTTGATGTATGTTATCTGAAGCACACCTGACGGAACTAATAAAGCCCTTGATTATTTGCATCAGGTGTGTTTAAGACAACATCTGTATTACAAATATGTGCTAATAGAGAAGACAGAACAATACTACTGTAGTTCCACCTATTGGAAGGCAGCATTCCTACAAGTTAATCTCAGACCTTTTAGATAAGCCTTGTAACAATGACTGGAAATTGTAAGCCAAGCCCCTCATCAGTGTACAGTAGGTTTCTGGCTTGGCTAGTGAGAGACCTATAGACATGGGTTAGGAAGGGTATCATTTCTCCTTAAAGAGAGCACCTCCCAATGGGTATTATTGTATCTTCACGCCACCAGGAAGTCCTAGAGGAGTCAAGACTGATGGGGGGGGGGGGGGGGACGCTCCCTGTACCTGATTGGCTGCAGCAACAGCTCCCCTGCAGGTCCTAGCAGTACAGTATCATTCTGAATTTGTTTCTCCCGTCCCAGCTGTGATGGAAGGTCCTCACTGCTGCCGTCAGTCTGGCAAGCTCCCCCGCAGTTCAGTGTGGTTCCCGATTCAGCTGTGTGTGGTTGGCACTTTGCGGCTTGCTGTCCTTTTAAGTGGGGCGCTATCGGCGTTGTGCCTCTTCATGCAAGGCAGCACAGACAGCCAGCGGTCGCCAGATGTGTGCGCTCCAAGCGTCTGTGCAGCTCCTCAAGCTGTGTGGCAGAAGGCAGAGGAGACACCTGGCTGTCCCCACATATGAGCACTGCTGGTGGGCCGCGCACACTGCTGGTGGGCCGCGCACACCACTCAGAGCCGATGCATGGGCCCGGACAGTATTGGGAGCAGTGGCCGCCTGTATGCCTATTATTGTATGTTGACACGCAGCTTCCAGGACCTTGTGGAATGCAACCAATCTAGAGCTAGTGCCGTCGGTGCATGGAAGCCCTGTCAAGCCCCTAGCTTCCGGTGGCGTCAAGATACAATAATACCCTCCCAATGTGTGTGGAGACACCTAGAAGGTAAGTAAAAAAAACTTAAAAGGCCATCTATGCTCATCTGGGAAATATGCAAATAGAGAAGATGGAACAATACCTCTGCAGCGCCACCTATTGTAAAGCAGTATTCTTGCAAGTCAAAGTCAGACCTTTTAGACAAGCCGTGTAACAATGATTGGAAAGTGTAAACCAAGCCAGAATATGATACACAAACAGCGATTTTGGGGGTTTTGCCCCTCATCAGTGTGGAGTAGGTTTTTGGCTCGGCTAGTAAGAGGCCTATAGACGTGGGTCAGGAAGGATATCATTACTCCTTAAAGACAGCACCCAGAAGGTATGTGAGGAGACACCTAGAAGGTGAATACTATTATGAGGAGTTTGAATAATTCTGAGACTACAGCAGTCATTAAGGCCTCTTTCACACTGGCGACAGCGATATTACCGCGAGAAAATTGCAGCGATATCGCATTGGTGTTCTGTGCAATATCGCTGCGTTTTCTCGCAGTGATATCACCATTTTGAGTCGCACAAAGTCGTGCATAGTGCTATAAAGTCGTGCGACTTTGTAGCTCTCTTTTGCTGGGATTTTCGGGGGCCTTGAAATATAAGCCCTGCCCTGAAAATAAGCCCTAGGTGCATAGAAAGAAAATACATCACCTGAGAGGCGCTGTCCGGCTCCGCCACACGTCTCCTTAGGTCCCTGCAGACTTGCTTGTAGTTTTTCCCTCAGACAAGCATTTTTAATGCTCTCGTATCACGAGAAAATAGCATGATTTTGTTGCCTGTGTGAAACTGGCCTAAAAGTACCATTTTATGTAAAATTTAGAGAAATACTTATGTTAGTTCTATTGAGCTATTTAAATTGTTCTTGTTTGATTGCTTTATGCAAACAGGTAAAAATTTGTAAATTTGGTAAATAAGCCTAATTTGCAGTGGGCGTTGAATAGATTTGATTGCAACTATAGATACTGAATCTACATTAAACCCTAATTGCATTGAACGTCTACCTTATTAGTATATCTTCCAAAATTCTTGATAACCAAAATCAACAAACTTCATATAGCATATTGCATGCATAAAGCAGAAGTAAAGTATGCATTGTAAAAAAAAAACCCAAAAGGAGCTGTCAGAATGTAACATTGATATAAGTAAGTGATTACAACATCGGAGCAAAAGGACAACTTATTGCGGAAAATTGAACACTTTTAGGGAGTCTCTAGTATCCTGTTGAGCCGCCTTTAGCTTGGATGCAAGATGTGATACGAGCAGGCATGGAGGCATACAGATTCTGTATGGTATGCCGTAGTATCCACATTTTCTGTGACTGAGCCCTAGGTCTCCAAACATGAATACAACGGTCCTCAATGCCTAAACTAAACCTGGATTCGTTGCTGAAGACAACCCAGTTCCACTCTGTAGCAGTTCAGTTTTGTTGCTCATGACACCACTGCAAACGGAGATGACAGTAGGTGGGTGTCAAAGCCAATATATGTAATAGGTGTTGTGAGACGAAATGTCCTTCAACAAGGGGTTCTGAAGGAGGGTCCATATAAGCAAATTTGCTCAAGTGGAGTCAAAGATGGAAATGGCTCATAACCATAGATGAAGTAGTAGAAATGACAAATTTGGATATATCCAAACGCAGTATATGATGGCAGGGAATATTTTTCAGAAAGCGCAGAAAATGCTGGAATGCCACATGAGCGAGGGGCTACTAGGTCACTACATTCAAATAGGTTAGCAGAACTCCATGGCCTTAGCATTTGATGGGTAAGACTGTCTGGTATGAAAGAGATGTACTGAGTCTTTTGTCATTGTATTCCTTGGACTTTTGTTTTCTTCTCTGCCATTTATATGCCCAGAGCATACTCAGGACGCTCTCCCACCCATGGGATGTCATTGAGACCGGCGGATCCCCTTCATGATTGATCAACTGAACCAGTTCTTGAGCTGCACGACTATTTATTATAATATCCTTTTAAATTGAACGACGTGCCGGGCCGACCTTGGGCTACCCGGTCACCCTTGGGTGAACCCCTATATTCACACCCTTTGATCCCCCACCTTCTCCTCCTTGGAGCGCCGCCTATCCAATTTTGTCCTATAAATGATTTAGATGAGGGAATTGAGGTGGAAGTGATCAAATTTGCAGACGACACAAAGCTAGGAAGGATAGCAAACACTAGCGAAGAGAGACATGATTCAAAAAGATCTGGACAAGCTTGAACAGAGGGCGGCGACTAACAGAATGGTATTTAACAGGAGGAAATGCAAAGTCCTACATCTGGGCAAAAAAATTCAAAAACATATACAGAATAGGAGGAATTGGGCTAAGCAGCACATGTGAGAAAGACTTGGTTATACTAATAGATCATAAACTGAACATGAGTCTACAGTGTGATGCAGCAGCAATAAAGGCAAACACAATTCTGGGATGTATTAAGAGAAGCATAGAGTCTAGATCATGTGAGGTAATTATCCCCCTCTACTCTTTCTTAGTCAGACCTCATCTGGAATACTGTGTCCAGTTCTGGGCACCCCACTTTAAAAAAGACATAAACTGGAGCAAGTTCGGAGAAGAGCTACCAGGATGGTGAGTGTTCTGCAAAACATGTCCTATGAGGAACGGTTAAAAGAGTTGCGAATGTTTAGCTTGCAAAAAAGAAGGCTGAGAGAATTAACAGCTGTCTACAAATATTTAAAGGACTGTCACAGTGCAGAGGGATCAGCCCTGATCTCATTTGGAAAAGGAAAGACTAGAAGCTATGGGATTAAAGTGAAAAGGAGGAGGTACAGATTATATATAGAAAACGTCGTAGATTGGTAGATGGGTCAAGGTTAATTTCTGCATGTAAGGATTCCAGTGTGGGCCATTTGTGGGCATTAAGTATCTTGAATACCCGTATTGGAGTCAGTTTACTCCAGAAGGCAGATGGGAACAGTCTGTTGTCGATAAAGGGAGGTACTACATTCAAAGAGGCAAGGTAGGATAGAAAATCTTCTTGTATATCCAAAGCGTTTATGTGTTGGCAGAATTTAGGCAAGCCTCTACATAGCTTACTTACTGAGCTATGATTATGCCCACCCACAATCTCACATTTTACCTTCCCCTTAAGGGTGACTAGCCACTAGCGTTTTTTTTCCACAGGCAAATTCGCAGCGTTTTTTTTTTTCCAATTGTCAATGGGACTTTCTAATGTTAACTCCTTAATGACATGGCCTATTTTGGCATTGAGGACCAAGCGATTTTTGGTATTTTTCCATCTCCATTTTTCAAAAGCCATAACTTTTTTATTTTTCCGTCAACGTGCCCATATAAGGGCTTGTTCTTTGCGTGGCGAGCTGTAGTTTTTATCGGTGCCACTTTTGGGTACATAGACTATATCGTAAAACTTTTATTATTTTTTTTATGATAACAGGGAGAGAAAACACATCAATTCTGCCATAGATTTTTTTTTTTACAGCGTTAATCATGCAGCATAAATGACACACTAAATTTTTTCTGCGGGTCGGTACGGTTAAAACCATACCAAAATTCTTATATTTTTTTTAGGTTTTTACACTTTTTTGCAATAAAACCCTTTTTTTAAAATCTTTTTTTTTTGTCTCTATAGCTGCATTCAAAGTCCTGTAACTTTTTTATTTTTCTATGTACAGAGCTCTATAAGGGCTTATTTTTTGTGAGACGAGCTGTAGTTTTTGCTGGTTCCATTTTGGGGAATGTACGGCTTTTTTGATCACTTTTATTGGATTTGTTTTTAAGCGTTTTTTGTTACGCTTTTTGCCGTACAAAATAAAAACTGTGTTCAACTTTTTGTACACGTCGTTACGGACGCATCAATACCCAATATGTGGGGTTTAAATTTTTTTTTACCTTTTTTTATGCTAATATTAGAAAAAGCATTAAAAAAGGGGTTTTTTACATTTTTTTTTTACATTTTTCTTTTTTTTACATTTTTCTTTTCTTTTTTCTTTACAGTATTTGAGTCCCTCTGAGGGACTTGCAGCACTATGCCTATGATCGCTGTCATAAGGCATGGCAGAGCTACTGCTCTGCCATGCCTTATCGCTTATACAGCGATAATAGGCATTGGCAATACAGGACGCCAGTGTCTGGCATCCTGTTGCCATGGTGACATGCCGGGCTCTTGCGATGAGATCGCGAGAGCCGGCCGGAGTCACAGAGGGAGCGCGCTCCCTCTGTGAACTCTTTCCCTGCCGCGAACTACTTAGATCGCGGCAAGGAAGGGGTTAACAGCGGGGGGCGCATCTCCGATGTCCCCCCGCTGTTACATCGGGACGCTGGCTGTGACTGACAGCCATCTCCCGCTGCGGGATAGCGCTGGATCATATGTGATCTCGCGCTATCCCCAGGACGTACTGGTACGTCCTGTTGCGGGAAGGGGTTAAAAACACAATGCACCAAAAACGCAAGTTGCGTTGGGTTTTTAACATTAGAAAGTCCCATTGACAATTGGAAAAAAAAACCCGCAGCGAATTCGCAGCAGAAAACAAACGCTAGTGGGTAGTCACCCTTAGGGTTCATTCACATTAGCATTTATCCTTCATTTTAGCTTTTCATTTCTCTGTTCCGTTTATGGAGCAGAGAGACGTAAATAGACACTTCCGTTTTTCTCCAAATTGATTTCATTGGTTAAAAAAACAAAATGGAAACTCTTAGTTTGCTTCCATTCTGTTAGATTTCCATTTTTTGAATGAACAAATAGCAATTCAGTCTGTGCTATTTGTTTGTTTTAAAAAATGGAAACCTAAGAGAACGGAAAAGATCTGAAAGCTTTCCATTTGCTTTCCCTTTTTAATAAACCCCAAAATCAATGGTGGTGAAAATGGAGCTGTTTAGTTAGATTGTTCTGCTCCAAATACGGAACAAAGAGATGGGTCATTCCAGGACAAATCACCCAAGGGGTAACACCTGACCATTTCTGACGAAACATTGCACATGTGTTCATTACTAGAATGTACATAAAAATCTCAATTTTCAGACCCATCAGATCATAGGATCAAGAAATACAGGAGGGTCAATTTTCCAAAGGTCACCAAGAGCCATTATTTTTGATAAGTCATATTTTGGAAACTATTGGACTTATGAAGGTGTGCAAGATGTCATTCTCTTCATAATAATATGTATTTGTACAACATATTCCTGATAACACTGTAATTCCAATACAAGTTAAAGTAAAATTGGAACAAAAATTAAAGATATTTTGGAACTGAGCCACTCCAAAGAGAATACTGAAAAATACATGGAGTTTTTGTCCGTGACTACGCTGCATATCCGCAGACCCAAACTACAGTTAGTCCAGAAAGCCTTCATTTTTTTAAACATTTTATGTTGTAACCTTGTGCAAATAAAAAAAAAATCTAGTTTTTCCCATCATTCCACACTCAATACCCCATGATGACAGTGAGGCTATGGAGTTTAATTTCAAGTGTCATACAAAAATGTCTGAATACTTATGTCAATGCAAAATGTAAATTTTTCATTTTTTTTTAATTTACAAAGATTTATAATAGTCTGTCTTCACCTTGTTATTATGGGGTATTGAGTGCAGAATTATTAATTTGCTTGATTAATTGAATGTTTAGCTGAACACATTGCATGGCCAAAAGCAAAATTCTTACCGAATTCATGACATAAAGCATATTCAGGTGTATTTGGTTAGATTTGACACCACTAAAATGGATGTCAATATAAAGGTAATCACCATCTCTAAAGTGGCTCAGTTCCAAAAAAAATACTTACATTTTTGTTCCAATTATACTTTAACTTGTATTGGAATTACAGGGTTAGGAAAACTAAGTTATAAATCTAGAGGCAGAAGTTAAAAAAGATCTCCTGCGCTCAGGGTGCAACATCGTCAGTGTTGTGTTCTAAAGGTGACACTTACTTTAAAAGGTCAGGTAGATACCCATAGACACCCACCTCACACGGTCCAAGCTGCCAGAGTGTTGTAAACAGATGGTGGAGGAGTCCAATCCAATGAGGATTTGGGTAAAGTCCAATGTATTGGTAAAAACACAAGCAACATGGTTACAAATGCATAAGGAGATTGGCAGAGGTGCTTTTCTGAGAACCCGTTACTAAGTTGTAAATCTACATATTATTATGAAGAGAATGACATCTTGCACACCTTCCTATACCCAATAGTTTCTGAGAGGAGTTTTCCAAAGAGTTATCAAGAATCATGGTTCTCGGTGGCCTTTGGAGAGTTGACACTCCCTGTATTTCTTGACCCCATGAGCCAATGGGTCTAAAAATTGAGATTTGTATATACATTCTAGTAACAAGCAAAGTTTCATAAAAATCGGAGATGGTCAGGTCTTACACCCTCGCTAGTCACGTTTGATTGTTTGCATAGGAGTCATTCAATTCTACTTCCTACTCATATTTATCCATACCATCTTGGATAGCTCTAACTCTCAGACTCACTGACTGTTGTTTGCTAGACTATATTGTTTTTGTTTCCAGGTATATCAGCTTTATTCTAAAGCAACATTGATATAGTATTTGTACCTTTATTTGAATAATCTATAAAACTTTGTGCATGGACAAGTGTGTTGGATTTCGAGGGTAAAAAGTAGATATTTTTTTCTAATTTCATACAACCCCTTTAAGTTGCTAGATCTATTTTTAAAAGAAAAGTGGGTGTCTGTAAGATACATGAGTTGTCTTTTTCATTCTTTAGCTAATTTTAACTGTTATTCTGCAGACTAACAATGATGTGAGGTGAATTATTACTTCCAAGCCTATCACTTGTCACATATCCTCCCAGACAGTCTGTGCTTAATACGTTGATTATATCTTTCTTGAAACATGCATGTATTGTCAAAATTGAAATGTGTATTCAATGATGTGATTAAATGTAATATCTGCAACATTTTAAGCAAAGCAAATAAGCTCTAATATTAAAACAGTGAGACATCCCATTTCCCATAAGTGTATTTAGATTTTTAGAGTCTAAACAGAGTGGGTGCTTTGGAACTCTTTAGCCCTAAGGAATACACAATCTAAGAATTTAATCTATCACTAAAATGTGTTTATAGAGAGAAAAATGACAACTTTACATGATGACATAAATATGCAATATACATACAAAACGACTTAAGATAATCATGAACAACTTCCCAAAATCAAAGTTTTTTTAATGTTTTCCGTGATTGCTCTTAGGGGGTTTTAACAACACGGTTTGCATTACATCAGGGGTTCTATCATGATGTATGTCTGAATCCACAGAAGCAGAGTTCGTCATGGAACCATTACCACCACTGATGAAACCTGATGAAGGTCAATAGGTCTCCGTTGAAGCAACTTTTAGTTTGTTTCCAATAAGTTGAGCCAGAAAGCATTGAAAAAATATTGCAATTCCTAAATACTTTTTGTGGTATGGCTGGGTATCAATGACCTTGTAATCATGGGACACTATCATTACTAGCATTAATTAGGGGATCTGAGTGTGAATGTTGATTATATTCAAAAAAAATGGACACAGAGGTTTGAACATGGACACAGTATGCCCAACTTCAGAACATATTTGGCCTATTTAACTAATTAGTACAGTTCTCTCATATAAGTGCCCTGCAGTAGACAAATTCTTGAAGAACACCAAGTTACAATTATAAAATAAAGGCTATACCACAGTATTATATAATGTCTCATGCAATATTTTCACAGTAAATAAAATGCGTCATATTCTTTAATGTCACATAAATGTTCAATACCTCAAGGTTGAAGAGAATGTTGAAGTCTGGGATGCAGACATGTTTGTCCTCCATCTTTCTTCGCATGTTTTTGATAGCATGGATTGATGTCTCATAATACAGATGTGGTTTTCGGCATAAAGGAAAGTCTTTCACCCAGCTACAGCAGATCTCATGCAGCTTGCTGAATACTGCATGGGCCAGTTTCACAGTCTCTAGCTCTAAAAAGCAAGTATAAAAAGAGCTGGTTAAGTAAAAATTAACAATAGATATGATTACAACATAAAGACAAGAACAGGATTACAACATCTTCCAGTTTTTATAACCAAGTTGTGGTCAAAAATCACAAAGCAAAAAATAAACTATAGAGTTGCTTCCAAATCTCACAGGAAGCAATTAGAGCGCTCAACTCATATCCATTAATTACCATTATGCTCTAGGTCTACAGGTAATCCCAAATACCTAATTTTACCACCTTTTTCAGTAGCAGACTAATGAATCGATATTGACCTTAGGGCCCTTGTAGATGGGACGATTTATCGTGTGAATGAGAGAACAAGTGAACAATGTCAGAGTACACTCGTGCAGCCTGTTTATAGAGACAGATATATTGTTCCCTCATTCAAAAAAGGAATGGTTCATTCTTTCACATTTGCTGCTTCTCTGACTGGAATGAGAGAGGCAGAATGGTTATTTCAACGAATTGTCCACCATTTAGGCGGTTCTAATCAAGCTATTAGGAGGTGCTAGGAGCAATGATTATGTGAGGGCATGGATGTCACAGACAGACTACCAGTATAACGAAATTATTTGATCCTCCGACAAGTATAAGCAGATTCAACTGTTTCATTGTCCACCATCCAGACACAGGTGGCACCCTCATTACAGACCCCTGTCTCTGTTAGGACCATTTCCAGGTCACAGTGCCCATTACATGTCCTGACATTAAAACCTTAACACAGTTGCCCTTGTTTGCAGTGGTGTCATGAAAAAGAAACCTGAACTGCTATGGACTGGAACGGTATCATTTTTAATGACAAACCGAGCTTTTGTTTGGTAAGGCATTCAAGTTCAATATGGAGGCCTTGTGGTGAGTGCTTCAATCCTGTCTTTGCTGTGGGTGCAACACATTACCCCAAATGGTGGTATGATAATCTAGGAAGCTATCGCATAGGACAGTCAGGCACCCCTAATAGTGATACGAGGGACACTAACAGCTCAGTGATATGTGCCACAAACCCTGCGGCCACATGTGCTGCCAGCAAGGAGTTGCCTCTGCCAAGTTGCCACAGTTCTTTGGCCTGCTCGGTCAGCAGATTTATTGTCAATCGAGTTTTCATGGGACCAGCTGGGACGCCAGCTTCGGCAGTTGACAAATGTGCAGGATCTAGAGGCCTAAGTGCAAGACCTGTGGGCAAATGTGCAACAGGAGCCTGTATGCCTCTATGGATAACCATATCTCATAACGTATCCAGGTTAGAGGTGGCTCATGAGGGTACTAGAGCTTCCTTTGTACAGTTTGCCCCAATAAACGTATATTTTTGCTCTAATATTGTAATCACTTACATATATCATCATCGCATTCACACACAAAGTTTCATTCGATTCCAACAACTTATTTGTGCATTATATTTTTTTGCAAGTGAGTGTATATCTTGAAATGCTTTGAATTGACCAAAGACTAAATTTCCAACACCTCAACTTAGTTAATTTATTTGTCCCAAATGTAATACAAACTTAAAACCAGTCCATGTATTTGTACCTGCCACATCTGTTATTTAAATACAATACAATGTCACATACACCTACATCAAACAGTAAACGTTTTGACATTAAAAATATATAGCATTTTCTATTGTACATTACCATTTTATATTATAGTTTGACCTACTGATGCAATGCTAAATAAAGTCAATATGGGCAGAATTTTAAAATGTATTACACCTTCTAGGACAAGATAGAATTATGATGTAAAACATCAAACAAGTGAGCTTATGCCAGGAGGCATTTACGGAAAAAAAGGGAGTTTGGTACCATGTTAGCCAGTAGAGGAATGTGTGATTGTTCTCAGTGAGAGAAACCAAGTAATCTTATAGATATGATGCCTTTAAATGGCTAACAAAAATACATGATATTACAGCAAGCTTTCGGGTCTTTTATCAACCCTTCATCAGGCTAAAATGAAACTGGTCCGGAGCGGCACATATATAATATACAAATGCAGAGATGACAGCCCTCTTGATTGAAATGCAAATGTTCACATTCAGAAATTTGAGACTGTTTTGTAATTAAAACTTAAAACAACAGACAAACTGAGCTGCAAGATAAATACTTAATCGATAAATACTTAAACAGTCCACTGAGCTCAGGAATGTGACAGTTTTATGATTTGTCTTATCTCTCCTTCAACCTGCACATGGAAAGAGATGCAGCACCACCTATTGGATAGCAGCATTCTTACAAGTCAAGTTCTGAATACTTTCTTCTTCATAAATGTTCAGCAGTGTATGGAACCTATTGGCATCTGAAATATATATTAATATAGCCTCTGCAGCTATTGAATGCATGATCAGTATGTCTTGGTTAGCTGTTGGCCTTGATATCCTTCATAAAAGACGAGAGACATTGTTCTTATTGTAGCACATGAACTGCATCCTGCCTTGAAGTTGAGGTGAAGTGTTTTTCTTAACATGAAATTACTATAGAGGAAGGCGGTGCACTGTTGGAAGGTTCTAGTGAACTTTTGGATAAAGGAGACTAAGTACTCAGATGTTAACGAATGGAGAAGGTGCATAATACAGGTTCTGCAGTTGTTTGCTCCAGGAACTACATTTGGTACAGCTCTGCTTAGAACGACAGTATAAACATTTATTATTATGGAACTCAGAAGCCCAACACTGAAAATGGTAACTTGTCTACTGTTATGGAAATAAATCATATTCCAGAAGATTTCAGTGGTTTGCTCCAGATTGGTTATAATGAGAAGCTTCATGCATGAATATATGTATTTGAACTCATGGATGCTCTCCGTCAGCCTCCATACCCTTCTGGTTTATTTAAAGAAAGTACAATACAGTTATACTGAATATGACACCCCAATTACATGCATACCCCTCCCAACATCATAACAACTCATGATTGGCCTAGTATGTAATGACGCTAATGATTAACATATGTTTACGCCCCAGGTGTATGTTGCTATGTGAACATGTAATTCCTATATACCCAAGTAGCATAGACTTCATTATTATTCCAATCTGGACCAAGGAATCAAAGGAAGGAGATAAGGAGCAGCCCCCCCTCTTATGAGCGGTGGGCATTGCAGGTCTTTCTCATAAGAAGCACATCTGTAGACCTTGTTAAGTCCTAAGAAACTGTGTGTAGGAGTGCTGGAGATACTGCACAAGCAGGCAACACACACACAGTGTACAGTATTGAACCAGTTAACCATTTCACTGCTAGCTATTTTCTATGAAGGTGGATATATGTGTGTGCGTGTGTGTGTGTATATATATATATAATTTTTTTTTTTCCTTTTTTTTTTTTTTGCATAGGCTGATTTAAGTAACACATTTATATTATTACTACGACACTACTATTGTGGAGAACTGACTCATTAAAGCAATACATTCTTTTGTATTCAAAACTATCAAGATTGCAGACAAAGTTATATATGACTTTGTCTGCTATTGCCAATTTTCTTCTTGGAGAAGAAATACAAGACTGAGCTAACCTGAACCACAATTGGAGAAACACTGCCCCATGTGGTTGTCCAGGACTTTACTACTGATGACCTAACCTCAGAACAGGTTATCAATAATTGATTGGCGTGGCGTGCCACTTGGGATCCCTGCTAATTAGCTGCTGTCATAGTGTCAGAACCAGAAGCAGATAGCTCTGTCCCTAGTGCAGCCGCCTGGTTTGATATTGCAATTGTAGCTCCCACTAAATTCAATGGGAGCTGTGTCTGTATTCCCAAACTGGGCCACTGCAATATGGACAGAGCTATCTGCTTCCAGCTCTGTCTGCAAAGACAGCTGGCCCGATATCAGCTGATCACCAGGAATCCAAAGTGGCAGACCCCTAACAATTAACTATTTATTCAAAAGGATAGGTCATCAATAGTAAAGTCCAGGACAACCCTTTTAAAATGTTTAATTAAGACAACCATAGTCCATATCCCGAATGGACATCATAGAGGGAGCTCAGAGAGCTCCAGGTATCCCATAACTGATGATTGTAAGGGGTTAAAGGAGTAAAATTCTTGGCAATCACATGATTACCAGACTAGCCTCTGTTTAGAAAGGGTTTGTTTTACTGAGACAACCCCTTTAAGCTATTAGAGAGCGTTAGGGATGTCTACTCTCCCAGACCAGACTTCTTCATAGTCTGAGTCAACGCCATTTCCCATCACTGCAGTATGTGGAAAAAAATTGTGACAAGGAATCCAAGTAAGTTGTCATCTTTTAGAACCCTAAAAATTTCATCTTGCGCACCCTCTGTGGCCCCAGTTATAGATTCATCTGACCAGGTGATGTTTTTCCACTTCTCAGTAATCCAATTTTTGCTCTCTTTTACTACTGGATTCTTGTCTTTCTGTTACTTTTAGAAAGCTTTGGAACTGGAACTGGTCATCTGCTGTTATAGCCCATCCGTGGTAAGGAATGATAATCTGGGTGTTCATACACGTTAGTTGGAACATCTGCATTGTATTCAGCTGCAATTTGCTTGACTGCACATTGCCTGGTCCTCAGAATGATTCTTGATATCCTTCTTTGACCCCTTTCGTCAACAAGTGACTTACATTCACAGGATCTCTTTTGGCTGGATGTCTTTCCTTGATCACAGCATTCTTAGTATACTCTAGACACTACTTCATGAGAAAACTCCACAAGGTTAGCTAGTTTAGCACGGATGACAATACTTAGGGGAAGTTGCTCAGATCACTCAATTTTTCTCCTTCTAATGTTGATGCATACTGAAACTGATCCCCCTAAAATTTAACTTTCTCACTTGATTTTATACTGTGGTTTAGAATCATGTGTCTGGTTTCCATACAGGGAAAAGGCAGGTGTCTTTAATAAAGTATCCATTCATTGTATATCAACGAATTGTTGTACAAACTATTCCCTTATGTAAAAAATAGCATGCCTTGATATTCTCGGTGGGGTTCATACCTCATTTTCTATGTCCTTTGTTCTACTCTATCGTAGGAACTGAACCACAAAAATAACTGAAGTGCTGAATCTAACCCATGTCACGCAAGAATGGTGCCCAATGGACCCCATGCTGCCCAGAATTTTCTCTGCCAAAATATTGCAGCATGCTGCGCTATTTTGTCTGGGAATTTGTGCCAAGCCTACACCAGAGGCTATGAACCTCTGATACAGGTGTGAATAAAGTCTCAGCTTATTTAGTCATCGAACAAGAAAATAGAGAATCAAGAAAAGTCTAGAAAAAAAAATTAAACTTTTAATTTCAGCCCATAGCACTCAGCCCTACTCACACTATGAAACAATAACCATCTCAATTTAAAAAACAGTAAATGTAGAAAGAACATATTAAACCTGTTACATTTACCGTATATTCCGGCGTATAAGGCGACGGGGCGTATAAGACGACCCCCCCCAACTGTCGCCTTATACCCCCGGAATACGGTGTAAAAAAAAGCAGTACTCACCTCCCCTGGTGTTCTGCGGTGCTGCTGCAGGCTGTCGCTCACAGCCAACATTGAATGGCTGTGATTGGCTGACGCCCCGTGAGTTAGCCAATCACAGCATTAGCTTTCTGGAGGCGGGGATTTCAAGCCCTGCGTCCAGAAAGCAATGCTCTGTTGGGGACGAGGAGGGAGCAACAGGCTGCAGCAGCGCCGCAGAACACCGGGGAGGTGTTTGGGGTTTTTTTGACACTTTTTTTTTGTATAGCCGGCGTATCAGACGACCCCTGACTGCAGAGCAGATTTTTCGGGGTTTAAAGGTCGTCTTATATGCCAGAATATACGGTAACTATGAGAAATATATAAGGGGTGCATTCACATGTAGTTGATTTACTGCAGATTTTGGTGCAGATCTACAGCAGACTTCACAGTTTCAATTAAATTCAAACTGAAGAGATGATATCTTCTGCAACAAAATCTGCAGCAAATAAGCTACGTGAGAACGCATCCAAAAACTACCCTACCATTAAGTGCGTCCCAGGAAATCTGCCTCCTTTCTTCTTACAATTGTTAGGGCTCAGTCAGATGAGCGGATTTTTCATGCATGTGTAGGGGCAGGGAAAAAAAAAAGACGCACATTGTGTGTAAAAAAAAATCGCGTGACCAGGTACATTTGCACTCACATGTCCTATCTTTTACAGGTGCAAATTTTAAGTGCTTGTAAAAAATGGACGTGTGACTGCTTTCAAAAGCATTGGTTCTAATAGATCCGTTTTGAAAACGCACCTATACATGCGTGAAAAATTCGCTCGTCTGACTGAGCCCTTAGAGCAATAAATATGAATCCATTTTGTATCTTGTATTGATCTTGTATGCTTCAGCCTGTCATATCATATTGTTGACATTTTCCTTCACGATTTTCAGATGTACATTTAGTACACAACCTTCCTCGGTCAGTACATTCCGTTCTGTTCTGTACTTTGAGACAAGAGAACCAGACTACACAACCTTGGTGCTGTCAGTGCCTGTTCTCCATGAGAAGGCCATTTTACAGAAGTCTCTTGAGACATAGTTCCAACCAGCCTGAGAGATGTGCTGCCTGACAACCAAGACGTCATTGTTCTTGCTTAGTTTTAATAATCAGTGATATTAAATTAATTATAATAAATTATGATTCTTACAACTGAGGCATGTTTTAGCCTCGTTGCAAATGTTTTTTTTATATATATCAATCACCTCCGATGTGTGTGTGATTTGAGCTCAAATATAAACAATTGATTTGGATACTTAAAAACATACCAATTAGCAAATATTTATTTGCGCTAACACAATGCTGTCTCTGGCTGTCAGGTAACTGGATAGAGAAGGAGACTTCTTCCAATGCTCAGTCTGCAGTTGGAAATCAGGTAACTACACCTATTAATCTGCCCCTCTGTTGTCTGTCAGCCAAAATCGGGACAGATTCTGTGCAAGTTTTCTACAAACCTGTTTGCTATAGGGACATACAGAACATCATGCAGTTTGACAAAGACTCTAGAAAAGTTTATGTCTGGTTTACTATTGCTTCCTTCATTTCTAAGTTTAGTGCTTCTTTAAATGTAAGCCGTTATGTATGCAGAACATTACTGATCTGGAGTTATAAGAAGTGTCACTGTAAAAGCATGAATAGAGCTCTCCCAAAACAGAAAGAAAGGCTGATTGTATAATGTGTGGATGTGACCCTGACACCTCCTGCCAAGGACAGGCTTATGTACTTCTCTTATTCACAGTGGGTCCTTAACGTTAATCCATGTTTGCCACAACAACATATAATGTAATAATGAAGTTTATATCCTACTTCTCTATTGTTCGGATATTTGGAATGGGTAATTGCAATCTGTAATGAAATGGCAGATCCTTGAAATCTACCTTATTGTTGTATAATACCAGACATGAAATGTAGAGAGTGATTTTAAAGTGAATGTCATCAGAAAAGGTCTTATTGTTTTGTTTCTGTATATTGTGGCTGAAAGGTCACTTATACAATGAACAGCACAAGACTGGTGAAGCTTCTTCCGGTTCCAGAGCTGCGGCACCTGGGGCATCTGTGCCAGACTATAGGGGACCGTTGGCTGGTAAGTAGAGCTTATTTTTCATCTCAACCCACTCCCTGCCAATAGAAATTGTCTACAGTCAGAAAATCCCTTTATGGGTAACACTCACACGGGTGTTAAAAAAAATTGCACCCAAGGTTCTTGTCTCATCTGTGTGCTGTCCAATGTGTGGGAGATCACACATTGACATGTACTATTCTTGTCGGAAAGCCAGACAAATATAGGACATGATGCAATTTTTTACGTAGACTATTCATACGATTGAAAAAAGCTTGTGTGCATACACCCACTCAAATGAATGGCTACTATTTCTGTCTGATTCTCGGTTTGAAAATCAGACATAAAAAAGCCCCTGTGCATGTACCCGAAGACCACTTTCAGACTAGTCTATTCTTGCTCTGTACCAGGTCCGTGATTAGGAGACCGTAATATGGAGCTTATTTAAATCTATGAGGCTAAACACACTGCTAAACTCCCTCCAACCTCCCTTCTCTGGCCACTGTCATTGGCTCCCATAGGAGCCCATGCAGCGGCCGATGTATTCCGGCCGGAAAGATAGTTTCAAGACTATCTTTTCGGCCCGGCGTGAAAGCGCCAGGTGCTATATTGGCCAGGCCAGGTGCTTTCATGCTGCGGGAATACGGCCATGTGATCTGATGCATTGGAATCCAATGCATTAGATTGCACGTATATCGGCTGGCCGTGAAAACGGCGGCTGATATACGCTCGTGTGAAAGAGCCCTGAGATGTATTGCGCTTTTGTGGGGTTTGAAGTCTGGTACACCAATACCTCCATGCCTCCTATGTTTGAGTAGTGTTGAGTATTTGACTCTAGGACCCTTTCTCTGCCAAATAAATTTGGCAATAATACATTTCAATTTAGTAAAAATGTTTTGGGGGATCTCGATAGGTAGTATTTGCAGTAAGTAGAACATTTTCAGGAGGACCATCATTTTTGTTAGATTTTTTTCTACCAAACCAAGAAATGTGCAAGATTAAATCCTTTTCTATTTTCTCTAGTATGGGAATGAAATTCAGGTTGTAAAGATTGGAAATTTATGGGGCATTTTTGTCCCGAGGTATGTTATGTAAGTGCAGGTGTTTTTAAAGAAGATGTTTTGATTAATGTGGACCAGTTTGTCTTATTTATGTTTATATTGAATAGTTCAGACTTGGAAAAATGCAGTTTTAAATTAGGAATTCGGCTGAAGGTTTCAAATTCCTTTAGTAGTGTATTTGTAGGGGTTGATGAGAATTAATAACATGTCGTTTGTGAATGATACTACTTTATGTTCTCTCTGTCCACATACTAGGACCCTAATATGTTTGTTTTGCCTTATTCTTTCAGTGAAAACTTGCATGGAAAGAATAAACAAAAGTGGAGAGAGAGGGCGTGCTTGTATTGTACGATTGTTTATATTAAATTAGGGTGGAAGCGAACAGTTGATTTTAGCTGATGGTTCTTTCTATAAGGCCATTATCTTGTCAATATCGAGAAAATTAAATTTTTGAAAGCTCATTTTAAGAAAGCGCCAGTTCACCCTATCGAAGAATTTTTCAGTGTCCATAGTGAGTAGAGCCAATGGAGTTTTTGTATGATTATGATACCTGAAGGTAGTAAAGCCCATTTGCTCTGCATTAATTAGGTTGGGCAAGAGTGTTGTAATTCTATTTGCAAGGATCTTTGCGTAAAGTGTTAAGTTGTTATCAATTAATGAATTTGGTCTGTAGTTACTGCAAAGGGTGACGTCCCTCCCCTCCTTAGGGATAATCACAGAGTACAGATCCGCGCCACCACACATAAATCCAAGGTATCAAATGGGGGTTTTTATTACTCACCTCGTGCAAAGCGGGATCCCCATGTTTGGGGAAGTAACCCGCTTGCACCAATGATCCCCGTTAGCCTGTAGAACTAAAGATGTTTCTTTATGCAGGATCCCCGAAAATCCTTGGTCCAAGGAGATGCAGCAGTAGGAAAAACCCCAATGGGTATCAAACCAAACAGTGGGGGGAATTACAATATAAAGGAAGTAAAAAACTCCTTCTGCGCTCTTCTTAGGGGTCTTGCAGTCCAAAATAAGGAAACTACCAAGTCTCCACCATTTGCAGCAAGGTATATTTAATTGTACAATTTGTACATCAAATCATATAGATTTGCAACGCGTTTCGGCACTATTATAAGTGCCTTTTTCAAACATAACTATACACTGTCAATGATCGCTTTATATAAGGTTTACTTACATTCCACGAGGACGGAGTCCGGGGCTTGCAGTGTGGGACGCCGGTGTCTCCCTCGCTGAAGTCTACATCACGCGACGGGATTTTAATATGACGGCTCTAAGCTAGTGGAGTTACGTAAGTTACGTAGCTACGTAAAAAACTTGCGCAGTTTACGTATCTTTGTCCATGCGCATTGAGCTCCGAATACCGGCCGATGGAAGCACAATTACAACTCCGCTAGTTGCGGTATACCAAAATTAAGACAAATACAATACATATACTCTCAACACACTGATCATTATAATGTTAATACATATATATAAAGAAATTAAAAGAAGTCATTTAACAATATCTAAAAGTTGATTGCCATAAATGTACTTATAATGCATAAGAAGGGAATTAAATTAATATATATTTTTTTCTTAAAAGAGTACTTATAGATCAATCCTGAAAACAATCCCATTTCTATCCAGATAAATAATATACTATATATTCCTATCTAATAAATAATGTGTTTAACCAAAAAAAGTGTGTATGTGTTTCTGTTCTGGTGTGGATTTCTTATATTTTCTCTAACACTTCATTTAATCCAACAGGCACTAACGAGTTCATCCCGTAGATCCAAAAAATTTCTCTGGTTCTAAGTTTGGAAAAGGAATGAGTACGGATAAGGGAAATATGAGCAGTTAGAACGTCTTTTAGAAAGTGGTTAGTATTGTTAATGTAATTAAAATAATGATGAAAGTAATGGAAAACAGTGTTTTTAAAGGTTTAATAGTATATAGAACAGAATTCGTCTAGACCTGGGCTTTTACCCATGGGAAGAAAATTACTAGCGACTTTGATTTCTAACAGGGTGATTGGGTTGATTATTGATAGTTTTTGAGATTCTGAGATCTGTGGGTGCGAAATTGATCTAGAATTTTTTGGATTAAAAGAGGTCTGTGGGGATCAATGTTACACGGTTTATGTAAATTATATAGGTCTAAGTAATAAGTAAATATTTTTGTTATGTCTCCGGGGTTGTGGTGTAGAAGATCATTTTTATCTTTAATTTTGGTGATAAAGGTTCTGAAGTTTTGTTTTTTAATTAAGGCTGCAAGTCTTTTCCCACATTTGTCTGAGAATGTGTAGTGTTTGAATCTAGCATAGAAGAGATATTTCTCTGTTTTTAGGTTGAGGAGTTCTTTTAGTTTGATGCGGAGATCAAACAGTTCTTTTTTATGAGGGGTAAGTTTGCTTTTATGTTCTAAGGTTCTTATCTAATCTAGGAAGAGTGCATTCCTCTCTTTCTCTTTCCTTTTTCCTTCTCAAATAGATTTTAATTTGGAGGCCTCCAATTATTGCTTTATGGGCTTTCCACAGAATTGTGGGTTTTATTGGGTGTATTGTACATTCTTTAAAGTATGTTTCGATGTTTTGTTTGACAAATTCAATATCCTCTTTCTTTTTAAGGATGCTATTAGAGATGAGCGAGCATACTCGTCCAAGCTTAATACTCGTTCGAGTATTAGGGTGTTCAAGATGCTCGTTACTCGTGACGAGTACCACGCGATGTTCGGGTTACTTTCATTTTCTTCCCTGAGAAATGTACGCGCTTTTCTGGCCAATAGAAAGACAGGGAAGGCATTACAACTTCCCCCTGCGATGTTCAAGCCCTATACCACCCCCCTGGAGTGAGTGGCTGGCGAGATTAGGTGTCACCCGAGTATTAAAATCTGCCCCTCCCGCGGCTCGCCACAGATGCATTCTGACATAGTTCAGGGAAAGTGTTGTTGATGCCGGAGCTGCTATAGGGAGAGTGTTAGGAGTGATTTTAGGCTTCAAGAACCCCAACGGTCCTTCTTAGGCCATAGAAATCGCAGATCGTACCTATGTGCGATCTGCGATTTCTGTTCTCTTCTCTATATGCGCTCAATGGGGCCGGTGGCAGCAGCGCCGACCCCATTGAGAACATATAGAAGACAAATCATTCTTCTCTTCCACAGCTGTAACAGCTGTGGCAGAGAAGAACGATGTTTGCCCATTGAATTCAATGGAGCCAGCAATACAGCAGGTTCCACTGAAAGCAATGGGCTGCCGGCGATCGCGGGATGAATTGTCGGAAAGGGCTTAAATATATAAGCCCTTCCCTGCAATTCATCCAGAAATGTGTTACAATAAAAATATATACCGGCGTATAAGGCGACGGGGCGTATAAGACGACCCCCCAACTGTCACCTTATACGCCGGGAATACAGCAGAGCAAAGAATAAAAATCATTACTCACTTCACCGGGCGTTCTGCGGTGCTCCTGCAGGCTGTCGCTCCCTCCTGGTCCCCGGCAGAGCATTGCTTTCTGGACGCAGTGGTTGAAACCCCCACCTCCAGAAACACACGTGCCTTCAGTCAATCACAGCCATTCAATGACATCATTGTTATTGGCTGTGATTGGCTGAAGGCACGTGTGTTTCTGGAGGCGGGGATTTAAAGCCCTTCGTAGAGAAAGCAATGCTCTGCTGGGGACCAGGAGGGAGCGACAGCCTGCAGGAGCACCGCAGAACGCCCGGTGAAGTGAGTAATGATTTTTATTCTTTGCTCCGCTGTATTCCCGGCATATAAGGTGACAGTTGGGGGGTCGTCTTATACGCCCCGTCGCCTTATACGCCGGTATATATTTTTATTGTAACACATTTCTGGATGAATTGCAGGGAAGGGCTTATATATTTAAGCCCTTCCCGACAATTCATCCCGCGATCGCCGACAGCCCATTTCTTTCAGTGGAACCTGCTGTATTGCTGGCTCCATTGAATTCAATGGGCAAACATCGTTCTTCTCTGCCACAGCTGTTACAGCTATGGCAGAGGAGAACGATCTTTATGCTGACAGTGCGGGGGGGGGGGGGCACTCTTGCCGCTATTGTGGCTTAATAGTGGGACCTGGGAACTTGAGATGCAGCCCAACATGTAGCCCCTCGCCTGCCCTATCTGTTGCTGTGTCGTTCCCATCACTTTCTTGAATTCCCCCGATTTTCACAAACGAAAACCTTAGCGAGCATCGGCGATATACAAAAATGCTCGGGTCGCCCATTGACTTCAATGGGGTTCGTTACTCGAAACGAACCCTCGAGCATCGCGAAAAGTTCGTCCCGAGTAACGAGCACCCGAGCATTTTGGTGCTCGCTCATCTCTAGATGCTATCATTCAAAATTCAATTGGTGGGACATCTTTTCTTGGGTGATATGGCTCAATTTAAGAAAAAGGAGGCATGGTCTGAGAATAGTATTGAGTCATAATAGGTTTTAATCACTGAGCCAATTGAGGAGTGGGTTATAAAAATAAAGTCTATTCTTGAATATTTTTTTATGTACTGTTGAAGGAGAACTCTTTTGAAGAAGGGTTGGATATTCTCCAAGGATCAGCCAACGTGCATCTCCGACAGATTTAAATTTTTTTTAGTTTGGAGAAAGGTATTGAGGAGGAACCATTTGAAGTATCTTGGGAGGGTTGAAGGGTACATTGAAGTCACCATCCAGAATTAAGTGCCCCCTTTTGAAATGTTCTAGTTGGTCAAAGATGGAGATGAAAAAAATTAGCTTGGTTGACGTTTGGAGCATATATGTTTGCAAATGTAAGTTTTCTTTAAGAAAATGTATCATCCCTTTGTAACCGATTTAATGCTTATGGGTTGAAATGGTATTGCTTTACTCAAAGTAATTGGTAAACCTCTATGTTTCTGGAGGGGAGAGGAAGCATTGTACCAAGTTTTATTTTTGGTTACAGCTTGCATTTCTTGAAATGAGTTTACTGAAAAAAGGCAACATCAATTTTGTTCTTCTCCAAATAATGGGGTATTACATTGAATTAAGTAATGTGTAAGTTGGCCATTTAACTTGCTAGGTAGGAACGCTTATCATGCAGATAGTTTATCTAACAACAATGCTGATCCTAACAGGTTAAAACAAAACAATTAAGATAATTAATGACATTGTATATGTGGAAGAATTAAACAATTTTTGTTGTTTTGCAGCTGGACAAGAGAGTATGGACACCGTCTACTCCTGTCCAGATTCAAAAGCAAAAATCAAAGTTTGGAGGGAGGGATAGTGGATCACGGAGGATCCTGCAACATCCAGAATGTTAAGAACTAAGCAAAGCTGGATGGTTCAAGTCAGAGCAGGACTGGACTCCGGGCATAGTCTCAAACTATGGAAACAAGTTGTCAAAAAAGAAAACATGCAATGTATATCAATGAAGCTGAAATTAAGATTGATCTTTAGAGGTCATATTAATCATTTAGACAATGTGGGTTGTCCAAGGATCTCGGGTCTGCTGTGAATAATCCTTTTGGGGATTTAAAAGGTTCAGAATCCAATTGTTTTGCTTATTTTGGTTTGTTTGGGGTGACCTTGGTCCAGTTGTCTATTTTTGGAAGAGAGGGTAGGCCAATGGCGTCTTCTGCAGTTGTCCAATCTGGAATTTGGATATGTGACAGGTCAAGTTTGCTCAGTACCAGAGATAGATCTCCCAGTGATTTGATGTTCCAGGTTTTGTTGGAACTTGAGATAGCTAGGCCAAAAGGGTAGATAGTCATTTATAAGCAATTTTTTTTCTCCCAAGATTCTTGTGAGAGGTTTAAGTTGTCTGTGTAGATCAAGCGTGAATTTGACTATTGAAAATCTGAGGGAGGACGACTGGGATGTAGTTGTCTGGAATGGATTCTGTAATCCCTCTAATGTGAAGGTTGTCGAGTCTGGATTGGTTTTGCAGTTCATCGATGTGTATTTTATAGTCATACAATTCATTATGTTTGTCTATTAGGATTTCTGTAACTTTTTAGATTGGTTGCTTATTTTGGCGCATGAGTCTTCAAGAGTATGGACTCTAGTGAAAACTTCTTTAACTTCTTTTCTGAGTTCTAGAATTTCTTCTTTGACTATCTGAGTAAATTCCCTGAAGAGATCTTTAATGCAATGTTTTGTTTAGAGGGCTCTGATGTATTCCCTCAAATTCATATCGTTGGCTGTTTGTAAGTTATCTTCTAGGTCCCTTTTTTTGATCTGGAGGTGAGGTAGTAGAGATTTTGTTGTCATCGCCAAAGAGAAACTGTCTAAATTTGTTGGCATGTAAATTTTTGGAGGAACGTTTTTTAGATGATTTTTCAGTTTTCTGAGATTTCTTTAGTAACTTTGAGTCCTTGTTGCCCTCAACATTCAGGAGTTTAGAGGGTTTTTCCATATTGCCTGTTATAAATGTAACTAGATGTTAGAGTGGTCACATACTGATTGGAATTTTAGGTTAGAGTAATTCTCTTAGAGCAGAGCAGGTCAAGTGAGTTGATGGTCTTTTTAATTGAAGTATAGTACGTAATGTTCAAATGACAGAATTATGGGGACGTTCAAGGAGGGGAGTCCCCTTGTGATATCAATTCTGTTTGTATTTTTATTTATAGTAGTGGTTCAGGCTTAGGGTAGTTTGTCTTGAAGCGGGAGTTATACATAATTGAAAAGTGAGGGATAACACATAGACCAAGCTCTATCTGCTTCAAAAGGAGGTGATAATCTGTAATCCCAAAATTTGAGCTGCGCTTACATCAGTGTCCATTACTCAGGTTGTCTATGGGGAGCTCTGTTTGTACCAAAAAGATGTGGTGAAGTGTAATCGCTAAAGCGGAGCTGCGCTCATAACAATGTCTATAATATAGGTTATTGGTGGAAAGGACAGGCACAGCCAGCGGTCCGAGAGATTCTATGTTGCAAAGTGAGGAATACAACGTGGATTGAACTCTATATATCTCATAAAGATGTGATAATTTGTAATCACAAGAGCTGCATTGCACTTACATCAATGTCTATAACTCAAGGCACATCCAGTGGTCCCAGAAGTTTTGTGTTGCAAAATGAGAGGCAAGACGCAGAACGAGCCTTAATTGATCGAAGAGGATGCAGTGATCTGTTGTCACAAAAACTAAGCTGCGCTTACATCCATGTCTATAATTTCGGTTCTTTGTGGAAAGGACAGGCACATCCAGCGGTTCCCGAGATTCCAGATTGAAAAGTGAGGAATAAGACATAGACCAAGCTATATTTGACCAATAAGGATGTGGTAATGTGTAATGACAAAAGCTGCGCTTCACTTACATCAATGTCTATAGCTCAGGTTGTTTGTGGAGAGGATAGGCACAGACAGCGGTCTCTGAGGTTCTGTATTGCAGAGTGAGAGATAAGAGGCTGATCCGAGCTCTAATTGATCCGAGAGGATGTGACAGTCTGTAATCACAAAAACTGAGCTGCACTTACATCAACGTCTATAACTCAGGTTGTTTATGTAAAAGACAGGCACAGACTGTGGTCCCAGCGATTCTGTATTGCAAAGTGAGGGATAAGACATAAGGATGTGACGGTCTGTAATTACAAAATCTGCGCTGCACTCACAAAAAAGTCTACAGCTCAGATTGTTTATTGAATCATGGAATCATAGAATAGTAGAGTTGGAAGGGACCTCCAAGGTCATCTGGTCCAACCGCCTGCTAAGTGCAGGATCACTAAATCATCCCAGGCAGATATTTGTCCAGCCTTTGTCTGAACACTTCCATTGAAGGAGAACTCACCACCTCCCGTGGTAACCTGTTCACCTCATTGACAGAAAGTGTCTTCTAATATCTAACCTGTTTCCTTCCTTTCAGTCTCATCTCATTGCTTCTAGTCTTTCCTTATGCAAATGAAAAGGACAGACACAGTCAGCAGTCCCAGAGGATCTTTTTGTGGTCTCTGAATTAACCCAGGTGTCTGGATCCCCAAGCAGCGGTGGACTTATATTTATATATAAAGTTCAGCCTCCCTCACCAGCAGAACACATGGGCACAGAAGTAAGGGCTTGCAGACCAATTTAGCATGTAATTATCCTGTGTAGGGAAAGAAGAGGCCGGACAGGCTGTGTCTGCAGCAGACCTGCCACAGCGGCTGGAGATACCCTGGCTGCCATCTCTCTGGCCACCGGTGGGTATATCGGACGTTCTGGAGGAGGACCGGGCAGGGTCCAATGGGCTCTTGATGTCTCTCAGTGTCTCAGTGTGAGAAAAGCCTACCGAGATTTTTGCTGTATTGCTGTGTGGAGCTCCAGGTGCAGGCGTCCGCACAGTTCAGATGCTACCCATGCCCCCCCCCCCCCCCTCTGTATTTTTATTATTTTCTACTGGACAAATAGAGATCACTATTTGCCCAGTAGAAAAGAAAATAATGCAGAAGCAAATATAGATAAAAAATTGATGGCATACGGATGTAATGTCTTTTTAAACCTGTCCATAAAACGGATTTGTATTATGAATGTATTTTTATACACTCCTCTGAAACTAGGCTACATCTAGTTTTTATGTTAAACATATTTTCTTCAAATGTTTGCTGAGTTATTCTTATTTCTTTTTTAATCTTCTATATAAATTAAAGAAACTTCTAATATCTTACAAATTTCATTCTGGCCACAAAGCCTCACAATAGTCTGACTCTTCCTGTTTTGTTTGGCAGTTTCATGGACTACAGATACAATAAACCAGAGGGGGCTTCTTGAATTCTATGGGAAACTGTTCTAGGCATGCTCTGATACATGTGCAGTGTATGCTCCCTCTCTGAACCCTTTACATGCTACAATCAACATTGGGTTCTTCGTGATCCCCCCTGTTCCACGTGAAATTTTTTCTTTAAATCGCACGGTATGGATTGGGAGCTTTAAATGACATCAATTGACATCTGTTCCTTCACACAAGTGAAAACAATTAAAGGTCACATGACACTGAAGTGTTCAAAACTGGCAGCTCCAAGAAAAACTAATGTAAAGCACATATAAAGTCATTGTGAAATCGATCAGTTTTCCACTGACCAAAATTGCACTGGCCTACGTAAATATTTTCAATAATTCAGAGCTCTGTTGCCCAGTGTGTTTAAACACAACTGAGAAGAATGCTGAGCACAGAGGCAATTCGTCTCTCTCCTAATAACTTTGCTGTATTTTATTCCAACAGTCATCAGTTTAAGGCCTTATTCACAAGTGTGGAAAACTGACCAATTTCACTGCAAGTTTTTCTTCCTTTTAAATAAATTTTATTAAAATTTTTGTGTTTTTAATGTTTTGTACATCCGTGACCAAAAAAAATGGATAGTGGCCCAATTGATATTATTTAAGACTCCCATTGAAGTCAATGGGTGAGGGAAAATAAAACAGAATGCATTTGCATGCTATGCGAGTGCAACCCATTTTTTTTTTTAAATGCACCTATTGACTTGAATGGGAAATTCTGCTCCAAAAATTACACCAGATTAGGCAAAATACTGAGTTTTGTTTTTCACTGACTATGAAAAAAAAATAATCACACATGTAAATAAACACATCGACTTTAATGGGTGCGAGTTGTTTCCAGGTTCTGTCACTTTCAAACTCTGATGTTAAAATGGTCCTTGTGAATAAGCCCTCAGACTGGCATACAAAACACCAGTGTTAATAAATCTCCCATGATATATGATGCTACATTTACCTATTTAAGCCACAATATACTTTAAACGAGATCCAAATTCAGTGCCGGCATAAGTAAACAGATGAACAGTTATTGTAGCTCAAGAGATGAAATTATGTTTCACTTGTACATCTCACTGAGTGAGAGAAGAGCACTTCAAGTCTGCCATGGTATAAATACCAGGCATGTCTAACAAGGGCTGAAGTGCATCAGTGCAGCCAACTAGTTGATGAAACTTAGCTGCTTGCAAAGCCCTCTATTATTAAGTGCTGGCACGTTGTTTCCAAATCCTTGTGACTATATAAATAGTTCATCTCCAGAATATTCTGCCTTCGAATTGTGACTCTGGGCTTCTCTTTGGTGTCCATTATTTTTCTGGCTTTTCTCGTTACTATCCTTGTTTGTTTTCTCTGTTGCCAAACATCTCAACAAAAGTTCAAAGACATCAATTAATCTCTTGTCCCCCTTTATTATCCAGCGTGCATAACCATGAAAGCCGAAAATATGATAGTCTGGATGTTTCTAACCTTTGCTTGTAGAAGCCGAAATTTCACCTTTTTACACAACATAAGTTTAAAGACATAAGAATATATTGACAATTCGGTGCTATCATTCCTATGGTCAATAGGGAGTGTCCCTGTATGACTGTTGAGCGCAGAAGCCATCAATAGCCGTCCCAGCGATAATCATTCCTGCGCTTTTACATAGGAGTGGTCATCGCCCAGTGAATAGAGGTGGAGCGGGCTGGAGATTGTTCTGCCCTATCACCTCCATTCACAGTAAACAGGCAGTCATTCATAAACGGTCAACTGCCTCTTTACACAGGAAGTCAGCGATCCCGTGTTTTTTTTTTATGCTAACGAATAGCGAATGAATAATGAACACATTTTGAGCGATGTTCTCCCCGTCTAAATGGCCCATTAGGCAGATGATCACTTGATTTTCATGCCTGAATAAAGTGAATGACAAACAAAAAATGAACAAATTATCGCTCGTCCTTCGGTCGCTCGCAGTGTTTACACAGAATGATTATCATTCAGTTTTGCACAATCCAGCGATAAACTGAACGATTATCATTTGCATATACGAGCCGTAATACACAGGGGTGGCAGGTTAAATATATTAAGGGACAACACTCCCGTTTTTGACCATGTGTTACAGTGAAATGTGAGCTGCTTCCAGCTGTACTGTCCCTGACTATGATGGTCTGTAGATGCACCCCAAATAAAGGCCATGAAAAGAAGAGCAAAAAAAGTTATGTTTACTTGTTTCAAAACTTGACAGTTTCTCATCTGCATCACAGAGGCACTTGAACAGTTATTCCTGGTTGTGGCTATAGAACCCTCTCTCCCGCTTAGTCAATGTTAGTGGTTCTTGGTTATTTGTGGTAATGGCTGTTACTCACACACTACTCAGATCTTCTCCACAGCTAAGATCACAGGTCGACTGGTCCCGGCTAGTTCTCTGCACTTCACTGAGACTGTTCCTCTTCACTTTCTTGCAGAGTCACTCCTACCTATCTTCAATGTCAGGTTGAGCACCCAAGTGCCGTAGTATAAATCTAGCCTTCTGCTCCTGATGTCACACTTCCTGGCGGACAAGCGGTGGTAGTTGTACATTTAGGCTGTTCTGTTGGAATTAACCATTAGGCCACATTTCCAGGCCTAGTCTGTCTTAGTGCAGATTTGACTACTTTTAAAGTTTGCTCTACTCAGGGCCTCAATTGCTGCAGTTCAGACTAAAACTTTTACTCCTCCCCCCTGTTTGCATAGACTAGAAGAACTCCCTAACCTGGTTTACAGCACAGAAAGAGAGACGGCCACCACCCTAACATTGTACACAGATATGTAAATCATTAATAAAAATAGTGGCATCTAGTGGCCAAAATTAGCATGGCAGGAATGTAGCTACTTTATATATCCTTAACCCAGGGGCGTAACTGTAGAAGATGCAGGGGATGCGGTTGCACCCGGGCCCAGGAGCCTTAGGGGGCCCATAAGGCCTTTCTTTTCCATATAGGGAACCCAGTACTATTAGTAAAGCATTACAGTTAGGGGCCCTGTTACAAGTTTTGCATCGGGGCCCGGAAGCTTCAAGTTACACCTCTGCCTTAACCCTCGACAAGCCTTCTACTCCTTACATCCCCACACAGTCTGACACTTTTACGGGGAATACAAGTACTTACTGCTAGGATAAGTGACTGGTCTTCTTTAACCCCTTCCCGCTGCAACCATTTTTAGTTTTCATTTTTTCATACCCACTTTCAGAAAGTCATAACTTTTTTATTGTCCTGGGACATAACCACTAGGGCTTGTTTTTTGTGGGACGAGTTGTATTTTTCAATAATACCAATTAATTTATCATTTTAATGAGTTTTTAAATGCTTTTTATTCATTTTTTTTCTTGCAGACATGGTGACCAAAAAATTCTGCCATTATATGTTTTTCTCACAGTTTACCACACAGGAAATGCTGTGTGATATTTTAATAAAACATGGCAATACCAATTATGTTCATTTTGTGTTTAGGAAAAGTGTTTGCTTTTAACCACTTTATGACAGCATCATGTAACTATAAGCAATGCAGTTGTGAAGGGTATATGGAGTAGGCTCAGGAATTGAGTCCGCTCCATTCCCGGTATGGCTATTAGCTGTTTTTGACAGCTGACAGCCACTAGGAACTGCTGCGGTAGGAGTTAACTCCGATCTCAGCAGTTAACTATTTAGATGTCATCACGGAAACTGACCGCATATCTAAACAGCCAACCAGAGGGGATCTCTTCTCGCACCTCATCATCCTCTACGGGATGCAATTGCAAGGTGCTGATAAGTTAACATGGCAGCTTTGGAAGCCTTCATGGGTAGCTATTATGTATTATATTGTGCATTTAATGCCTTCACATTAATTCCCTGACACAGCAAGGGACTAAAAGACTATTCACACAGGAGTTTCTCATTGCTGTGCAGTCCGTGTTTGCAACAGGCTGCACACAGACAGCACACTGGGCCATTACAGTGAATAGGGCTTTGCAGACATGTGACTTCTTAGGCCTTAGTCACACGGGCATTTTTTTTGCGCAATTTGCGGATCGCATGATTGATGCGCATCCGCAAATCGCGTGACCGGGGCCCAAAAATCGCCTGAAAAATCTGCTCCTAGCTGCGTTTCATTAGAAGCGGGCCGGAGCTGTCCAGCGCATTGAATTCAATGGAGCCGGCAATACAGCCGGCTCCATTGAAAGCAATGCGCTGCGGGCGAGCGCGGGATGAATTGTCGGGAAGGGCTTAAATATATATGAATTCATGAATGGGTGTGAGTGAGACCTGCCTCTGATTGGCTTAGCGATGAGCCAATCAGGGGCAGGTCTGACTCACACCCCCTTCACACCCACTGCAGGCCGGCCGCGCTGAACTCCGTCTGCCGGGACAAGGTGAGTATATATACAGTATATATATTTTTTTTTTTTACACATTTCTGGAAGAATTGCAGGGAAGGGCTTATATATTTAAGCCCTTCCCGACAATTCATCCCGCGATCGCCGGCAACCCATTGCTTTCAATGGAGCCAGCTATATTGCCGGCTCCATTGAATTCAATGGGCAAACATCGTTCTTCTCTGCCACAGCTGTTACAGCTGTGGCAGAGAAGAATGATTTGTCTTCTATATGTTCTCAATGGGGTCAGCACTGCTGCCGCCGGCCCCATTGAGCGCATATAGAGAAGAGAACAGGAATCGCAGATCGCAGATAGGTGCGATCTGCGATTTCTGTTCTATAATTTATCGGACGTGCGCATAAAAAGCGCTCATGTGTCCGATACCATTGCAAAGCAATGGTTTTTAAAAATCGCCGGACGCATGCGCATATCGCGCGAAAAAACGCCCGTCTGACTAAGGCCTTACAAGGACTAATGGGCCATGTAAAAAGAGAAATCATAACATCCTATTCTGGGATGTCAAAAAAAAAATGGATGACACACAGAAGTAAAAAATAGACAAATGGAAAGGATACAGATGCAACACTGACATACAAACTGATTAAATCCGTCAAATTTTTACAGACCAAGCGTAAAGTGTTATTGGCCAGGATCAGGATTAACTCAGATCCTAACCATTATGGCAGGCTGTCAGCTGTGTTTTAAGGGGTTGTTCCATTAGTGTATGAAATTACAGGTTTTATTGATTGGTGGGGCCAAATGCTTAGACATCCACTGATCTCAAAAATGGGGGACCTGTGTCCCCTATATTTCTTAGTGCAAGATCGCTTATTCTAATTTTCTGAATGGTGGCTCCATTTGTCTCAATGGCACAGACAGATAGTCAAGTCTCTCTCTGTTTGCCCCACTGTCAGGAATATGCTGACTGTGTGATAAGACTCTACTTTGCTTCTCTCAGACATGCATGAACTTAAAAGTTATCTTCTGTCCTGGACAAAGAGCTAAAGTCCATGTTAATGGAGTATCCAGAAAGAGGTATTTATGGTTGTATAAGAAAATGAAGATGTGTATGTTTTAAGAGAAAGTTAGCAAAAAATGAAGAGTTATGTTATCATGTGTCTGGTAGGAGGATAAGATGTGTATGTTTTAGATAAAGACTGCACACAAAGTATTATGCATCTGGTAGGAAGATTAGCATCCATGGTTGTATAATAAAACGCAGCTGTATGTTTAGATTAAGTTTACACTCAATATGTTTGTTACTCTATCTCATGACAGAATATGACATCATTCTGTCATGAAGACTAAAAAATCGACACATTGACATTTTGTGCTAAGATAGTATAAAAGTTCTACTTTTTGGAAGAAAGACAAAAGCCATTCAGACAAGTGAGGGGACACCCTACTTGTCGATCCAGTTTCCTGGAGAAAATTTTTCTGCCTTGGCGCCGTTTGCAAAAGGGCTTCTCCGGCTGCTGTAATGCAAGTCAGATGATGCTACTTTACAGTGATGTGATGAAAATTCCTGAAGAAGGTTCTCTGTCAAGTCAGATGGTGCTAGCTTCCAGTGATGTGATGTGAGTTGCAACCTTTATATATAGATAATAATGTGATGTAATTTGCAATCTTTATACTCTGTGATGTGATGTAAATTGCAACCTTTATCTGTTGTATATAAGTATAATAATTTACAGTTATTCATCACTTAATTTGAATAAGCTATTATTGTTAAACCTTCCATATGTCTTTCAAGCTGTATCCGAACCAAAGTGTTGCTCCTTGTAGTAAAACACCCACTAAAAATGAATGGAGAGGTGCCACACGTGTGCAACCAGCAACCCATTTACTTCAGCATTCAGAAAATTGGAATAAGCGATCTTGCACTAAAAAAAAGGAGGGGGACATGGGTTCCCTGTTTTTAGGATTGGTGGGGTCCTAGCAGTCAGACCTCCACAATAATTTCATACACTAACCTGACAAGCCCTTTAACAGCTGGCAGTCGCCACTTATGGAGCAATCTTGACTCTTGGGTCTATATTTGAAGAGGTAAAATCTACAGCATATGTCAACTCTGCTGCTCTTTATGTGCGGATTTTTCCTGCAGCATATCGTAAGATTAGTTAAGATCTCATCTACATGACTTGTATTGCAAATGCTGCGGATTTTTCATGTGGTAATTCTGCAAAGAATGTGCTTATCCATGGACAGCATATGGCCACATTATAGCCTATAAGGCTATACACATGGCCTTTTTTTCACATGGATCCATGGTCCATGTGAAAAATCTCATGGCATGTCCTATTCTTGTCCGCTACAGAGAAATTATAAATTTATTGCTAGCTTACTCCACAAATTACAGCTGATCTCCTGGCGCAGGATAGCCTGTGTTCAGATTATTGATGGACCCTTCTAACAAAAAGGAATTCTACAAAATCAACAATCACTTTTAAATGGACTCTGTCACCTATTTTTAGCTAAGCTAAGCTTATAGGCTGAAAGTTGGTGACCTGTGGAGTTCGGGAGTGCAAGGGTTATACTTACCTCCCCTGTTATTCTCCTGGTGTGACAGCTGAAAGCCGACGCTGCATTGCATTAAGCGGTGCGTTAAGTAGTCCGCCCATTATAAAATTAGAACGGGCAGACTGCTTAGCGTGCCACTCAATGCATTAAGCGGCGGCTTTCAGCACTGACACCAGAGGAACGACGGGGGGTAAGTACAACACATCCCAGACTCAGTGGGTCACCTACTTTCAGCCCATAAGCTTAGCTTACGGGGCTAAAAGTAGGTGACAGATTCCCTTTAATGTTGCTGATGAGTGTTCCTCTAATCCTACATTCAGCGCACATATCGGATAAGTATTAGATTAGTATTTTAACAGTATTCAGGTTTACCTTCGGCACCAATCTGATTTTCTATGATGACTGTCGGTAGACCACTGTAGAGGTTTCCCATACCAATGAAATGTGCTAGTCATTACAAAACCATCAACAAGGAGTATGGGCACAGCTGATAATTTATGAGGTGCAGCACATACGTCAAAGATTATCAGTAATGCCAAACAAAAGAAAAACAAGAAAGTGCGACACTCAAGATACAAAACATAAGTACATATTTAAACAATTAAAAAAAAAAAGAACACATCTGTAAAACAAGGTACAACGTGAGCACCAAGCAGTGTAAGCCAAGAGCAGTTAGCCTGGGGAAGCTAAAGCAGCAAAGCAAGCAGGGCTCTATCACCAGTATAATTCAGCTAGATTACATTTTACCTCCATACTTCTATTTTGTATTTATTTTTCACTGAGCTTCTCTATTTGGATGTCGCATGTATTCGCTTTATTTTCTAATTTATTTTTTGGGGGGCATTTTATGCTTGTTGAAATTTATTAAGCAATTTTTTTGTACGTTACATTTTGGTCAACTGCTATATTTTTCTTTTTACTTTGGAAGGAATGTCATTTACATTACCGACTATACAGTTGTGGGCTCATACTATTTGGGATTTCGTACATAGGACGGAATTGTTCTACAACACATTGAAATTTTCCACTGTGGAAATCTTCACCAAAATCTGTATGTCTAAATGCAGATTTTGATGCGGAATTGCTGGAAGAATTAAGTCATTTTCCATTCCACATCAACATCTGCACACTAGACATGTAGATTTTGGTGCAAATGTTTTTCGTACATCATCAAATTCCGCTGCCAATTCTAGCCGTATGAAAGATCTTTTAGGTGATCCCTTTGTACCTTGCTAGATTTTAAGAGGATATTCCGGGAATATACTATGGATCACCTAGATTTTCAAGAACCTGGAACAGTTAGAATGGCACCATAAACCGGCAGACCACAAATAAACAAGTCAAAAGCTAGATCACCAAAGTGCCAAATAAAAGTTTTGTGACAAAACTTGGAAACCTATTTTCTTGAAATTATTCACTTTTATTTAAAAAAAACGATCTGTACATGTCTGCCACGTTTGTTATTATTTAGTATGATGTTGTACAACCTTTGGATTTGATGAATGCATGATACCCATGTGGCATTGATTTGATTAATCAAAAACAAGACTGCCGATATTTCAGATCAAAAGTTCCTGATTTTTTCCCCCATTAATTTTGTCTTATTAGTAAAAGAATGACCTCCCAACTGACATCTAGCGTAATCCCACAAATGTTCTATTGTTTTCAAACCTGGGTCATTATCATGTTGAAATAACCACTCAATAGATATGCTTTAATTAGCAATTGGCCTCATGTGATTTTGTAGAATGTCACAATAAACAAATCCATCCATAGTTTCTTTAATTTGCATTAACCCTTTCTAATCCAATTTTGGATTCAGGGGTTCCTAAAAGGCTTTCTCTTTTTGCTGTTATACAATGGTGGCATCTGCTGGCTAACGCCAGTGTGTGTGCGCCAAAGAGGCTCCGACAGCGGAGTGGCTGGCAATAGATGGTAAGAATACCCTGTCGGGTGTCTTCTGACATTGGAGCTGTACAAGCTTCAATCAGAATGTAGGAAGATGTCAGACAGTGGATTGGAAAGGGTTAACAGACAAGAACCGCAATGTGAGAAACAACCCCACCATCACATTTCCACCACCAAATTTTACGGTTTGTTTGAGGAATATAACATTAAATCGCTAACCAATAGGGTGTCACATGTTGCTCTTGGAGTCATTTTCGAATAAGTTGAACTTACTTTCATCACTACAGAACTTTTGACTACTGAGTAACAGTCCAGTTAATGTGCTTCTTTGCAAACTCGTACCAAGTTTTCTGATTCTTTTTAAAATGAAATGGTTTCTTACATGCTTGGTGTGAAAAAATATTATTTTCATCTAGACGACGGCTAACTGTCCTGCTGCTATTGTTTTCAAGAGCCAATTGACTTTTAATTTTGGAATTAGTATAAAATGAATTGCATCTAGAGAGCCTTTCAATTCGACGATCTATCTTCTGACTTGTTTCTTTGTGATCCACCAGTTCGTAGTACTATGTTAACTTTTCCAGTTTCTTGAAATCGTTTTATAATTTTTGTGACAAGTTAAGGATTCACACTAAACACTTTTCCAATGTGAATTTTTCTCTGGCCTTTCTTAAACATTACAACTATTCTTTTTTTCTGTCTTTCAGTTTTCATGTCTCCTAACTTTTGTCACAATAGTTATTTGGTTTCTTCGACTCAAGGTTAATTGTAGACTTTATATTAGTATGCCAAAAATAAACTTATTGTATGCTAATGTATGAAATGTTATACCTTTTTATGCTATTGTTATTTTCAACCTATGTACCTTAGAAGTTAAAGGATATACAATTATTCCTTAATGAATATTTTGTTGGTAAGTGTATATACAGTACTGTGATAAAGTTTTAGGCAAATATGGAAAACTGATGCAAAAAATGCTTTCAGAAGCAGAAGTGTTAATAATTTATTTTTCTCAATTAATAAAATGCAAAGAGAATGAACAAAAGAGAAATCTAAATCAAATCAATATTTGGTGTGATCGCCCTTTATCTTCAAAACAGCATCAATTCTTCTAGGTACACTTGCACACAGAGTTTGAAGGAACTTGGTAGGGAGGTTGTTCCAAACATCTTGGAGAAGTAATCACAGATCTTCTGTGAATGTAGGTTTGCTCAAATCTTTCTATCTCTTTATATAATCCCAGACAAACTCAATGATGGGTCTTTAATCAAGTTTCGTTGGTCAACCACTGCGACTACGATC